>NW_024884142.1:63140463-63241374 GCF_019232065.1 Centrocercus urophasianus
CCGCAGCCGCCGCCGCTCGGGCGGCCGCGCGGCCCAGCCGTGAGCGCGGGGCCGATCCGCCTCGGCAGCGCTTTGGCAGCAGCGCGGCGCGCAGGGGCAGCATCCCCCGGGCGTGGTGGGCGCCGAGCGCCGCCGCCGCCGTCCGGCGCGGGAGCTGGCCCCGGCAGGGCTGGGCTGCTCCGTCTCCGGCACGTCAGCCGGGGACGAGCTACGTTTGTGAACCATCCACCAGCGCAGGAGGGGTGTACGGGGGGCGGGGGGGAGCACTCGCAGGAAGCCGGTGCGAGCGCTCTCCCCCCCGAGGAGGGCGCTTGAAGCCGGCCCCGCCGCTGCGCGGAAGGAGCGAACGCGCCGCCGTCAGCCTGCACCCCCTCCGGCCGCGCCCGGAGCCGCTCCCGCAGCCGTACCTGGCAGGAGAGCCCCCGTCCGCGCTGCACTTCGGCCCGCACGCAGCCCCGCCCGCACCGCACCGGAGAACAAAGCGAGAAGCCACTCCCACGCGGGGACCGCAATCCCCCGCCTCGGGCCGCCGCGGCGGGCGGGGAAGCTGCCGCACGGCCGGCGACGAAGCCGCTCCTGCCTGAGCCTTCGGCCCGGGCACCGCTCCGCACGGCCGGTACGCACAGCCCCGGCACGTTCAGGGGTAAAACCTACAGCCTCAAACATTTACGTGGAGCTCATAACAATAGAAATGGTGTCAGCGCTCCCATCCCGCGTTCCCCAGTTCTAAAAGCAGGTCTCTCTGGGGGCCTCACAGGTCTGCCTTATTAGCTCTCACTGTGCTTGCCTATTGCCCGTTATCAATAGCCATGCTGCTAAGCACGTGTCCTCTTGCCCTGGGCCCGAGAAGCTGCTTGCTGAATTCAGCATTTACCCACCTGCCTCAGCCCTGCTTAGCAAAAGTAAGTAGTACTTAGCAAAAGACTAATACTCAAGGATGTTAATAACCAAACTCAGTCCCTTCCAGGAGCATACATGGAAATTCACACAAATCAAGCATGCAAAAGATGGCTTCCCCCTTAACATTTCTACCTAAATTGGCATTTTATCATAAAGCTACAAAAAAACAAAAACAGCCAACAGCACTGCCTTCTCTTTCAAAAAAGCACACACTCAAGAGAACCATTACCTACAATTTATTCTAAGTATTCATTAACAACTCAATGCACACAACAGACAAGCAGCATTCAGAATTTACTCAAGTTCGACTTTCCACCAGTTGCTCCGACTTTCACAGCAGAGTGCTACAACAGACGAAGCCCATATGTACTCAACCTTACACATTTCAGAAGTTATTTTTACAAAGCAAAGTGGTCAAAATTTTCTCAACTATCACATCAGGTTTGTTATTTTTGTGCTAGACTTTGGACTGATGCTGTTGGTAAGTGGATGTTCCGAAAATTTTCAAATATACCAAGTACTGTGCTGCACAGAAGCAGGTGCGTCATCTTGGGAGTGTCACTCATAATAACAAGCTGTTATCAAAGCCAGTGCAATAAATGTTGCAGTTTCGTATTTAGCCGAAATCCAGGTGTCTCTTTGAACATCCCAGACCCATCTACTGGCGACCTAAAGGAAAGAAAAGACAAAGCTATGATTGAAGTTACTCATAACACTACTTTTATATTTTGGAAGAACACACAGCATCTCACAAGTGCTGATATAATTGCATTATGAGAGCTACGAATAGAACTGCACAATGATAGCGAAAACAAACAAGTGCTATTTGATACTAAAATGCACATTCTTCCTTCTCATTAAACACCCCACCACAACAGACCCAAACATTTCTACACCAAAACCTCAGTTCTCTGTCATGTTCACTTGACAGCACTTTAGCATGCTGGACCATAACGCCAAGAGACACCAGTGCTGGCAACAAACTGAGCTAAGAAGTAGCTGTTCCCCTCCACCTCTAGCAGCAGCTTACTCAAGTATACTTGTATACTTGCAGCTATTCTGAGCTCTTGACTTTTTTTTTTTTTTTTTTTTTTTTTTTTTTGTAGAATTCATTTCAAATCTAAACTGTGAAAATTGATTGCTGAAATAAGCATATTCTTCATGGAAAAAAAAAAAAAAAGTTTGGAGCATTTGAGTAAACCATCACATCCTACAGCTCCACACCCACACAGCACAGATTTAGAAGCAGCATACTGTGACACAGCACTGGGAACGTGGGTAGAGAAAGGCCTTTCACAGATCAAAGACAGCATCCTTTCAAATATTGATTCAGAATGTACATTAGAAACAAGGCATGATTTCACCTTAGAAAGACACAAGGTATTAAGAGGTGATGCTCAACACTCATAACTACAAGTGCTCTTCAGCATTCAGGAAGAGACCAAAAAGAGCACAGAATGCCAAAGTAAGCTTACAGCACTGCAAATTTACACATGAAAACTGCAGTCTGAAATGCTTTTGCTTTGGGTGTACTAAGTTCAGATCACTCTTGTCAAGTTGTGGTCCCACCAGCATCCATTTGGCAGCAGCTGCAGTTAAAACAGTTTCCCTTCCTTTTGTTGGCACCTGTTCCTTTCCACATCACCCCATGCTACAGCAACTGCACTGCATTTTGCACTTGCATACAGTGACCCAACTGGAAATCAACGTTCGCTGGAAAAGAGAAATATTCACTGCCTTCACACAGTTATACTGGCATAGGGCAGAGTGGAAACATCTGGTTGACAGAGACGCATGGGCTGCTTTACCACTGTTACTGACCTCAGTAAAAGAAGAAGAAAAGAAATTAAGTTTAAAGAAATCCAACCCCATATACAAGTATGGAACCTGAATGCTGCAAGCCCACTTCTCATTACTTTGTTGAATATAGAATAACGCCAAGGAGATAACATACAGTTCTAAAGGTTGTTTTCAATTCTCAAAAGATATTATAAATAATTTGTTTGCTCACATTTATTGCTTGACCTGCCTTTTCCACAATTAGCACTGTTACCACGTACTTATAACGGTCAAAGCCCATTTCCTTTGTAGCCTTTAATATTTCTTCTGAGAGTGAAGCACACAAGGATGGACTAGAATCTGCATCATATTTGGCTTGTTGAAGTTTACTCTATCAAAAACAATGTTGAAAGATCTTAGTTCTCATCCTGGGAGTCCTTTGCAAGAAATTTTTACAGGCATTTTCTTTAAAAGAAACTAGTAAAACAAACCGTAAAGTAGAAATGATGCTCACAAACAGGAAATGCTGCACTACTTTCACTCAAAAAATGTTTCGTCTATTTTTTGAAAGTAAAGAATTAAATATGTCCAACCTATCTCCATTCAGTGAACAGGGATGTATTATTTATCTCCAAAATTCGGGGACACCTCACTGGAAGAGAGCGCTGCAAATACCAGTTGAAGGCAGGTCTTCAGAATTACAGGAGTTGGTTGTAGCTTTTCAAGGTATCACTAACAGCTACATTTTAACAAACTGCTCCCACTTTTTCCTGCTTATCTTTTGTACACATTGGTCAGACTGTTGAGGACACCAAATATTTTACGCAATTCATGTGATAGTACTAGAAATAGTTGAAGCATAGTTCCACAAGATGGTTATCTGGGTGTTTTGGAGATCAGGCTACTTTGAACTGCGCTGTAGCTCACTCCAGTTAAGAAGTGGGAAGGAGTGCAAAGAGCTTCAGCTCCATGTTAACAGCATATGCTTTGTGACTACCTCGCAGAAAGCCTTCTGCACCTTGCAGAACAGAGCACATTCATACTACATGTGCGCCAAAACAATGCCTGCTAAGACCTATGCATTTATTTAAGCAACTTCCAATGTTCTGCTCATATAGTCACAAACTACTACTGGAAAAAAAAAAAAAAAAAAGACAGTTCATAAAAAAATACTATACCGTTAATATTGCTTGAGCTTTGTCTCTTACTAACTGATCCTGAAATTTATTATATGGTTCCAGTCTGTACGTATTAAGATATTTAATTTTTGCACCGAAACACTCTTCTTTCATAGGGGCTAAGCCTTCATAATTTGATAGCTTCTTCTTTCCTTTCATCTGTGCAAAATAAGAAAAAACTGCATTACATATCAATGATCTAGTGTTTAATGGCTTCTAGAAAATACCTTATGGGAGTGCATAAGAGGGAACAACAACAACAAAACAGTCTAGGAGTGTGTCACGGAAAACTCATAGCTTTTTTTCAGGCTGTTTTGAGACCACTACCTTCACTGAAAAGTAGAATAGTACTTTCCTTCTGCTCAATTTTCATTTCTTTTACACAAACTAAAATTAAGTTTGTACTTAATCTCAGCTTAAAAAACAAACAAACAAACAAAAAAAAAAACAACATGCCATACTAGTACCCAAAATCCACTTTGGGTTTAGAGGAAAATTCCACAAACCCCTGCTCAAGACTTTCAAGATTCTCATTCAAACATTGTACACAAAACCTAAAATACACATTTGGTTTGTTTACTAGGAAATTTTACTTGTCCTATTAAGCAAATGTTTTATGAGTTAACGTCTTCATCTGCTAATTCAAAATGTACTTCAATGTGCAAGCTTTGTCATTTTGATTGGAACTTAAAAGCGGGATAGCAATTCTTTTTGTGAGTCCTCAGAACTCTGAAGATTCAGATCTTCTCCTCACCCAGATTCTGTAACATAATTCTCTTCAATACAAAAACAAAAGTTGGCCTTCCGCAAATACAAGCTGCAGGTCTAATGGTACATACTGGTGTCACCACCTGCTGTCTCCATGGTTGGCTTAAACTACAACCATTGAACAGTAAGATGACAAAAGCGCACAGAACCAGTGAGATTGCAACAAAAGCCACAGTCAGCAGTCATCCACACCAGCTACCTTGTATCCACTTTCCAGTATCCCCAGTTCCTCAGTCCCTTGCTCTACTTCCTGACTACAGAGAGAATTTAAACCAGAGAAAGTTACCAGCTACCTTTAAGGAGAGAGCACGAAGAGGGTATAAAACCACAGTGAAGGGCTTACACTAAAAGGAACTGAACAAATAGAACAAACATAGGTAACACAAAAATCTAGTACAATTTTCTTGAGAAGACACATTACTCAGAGGCTCACAAGTATTTCAGCCAGAGGAGTCTGAAAATAAGGGAAGCAAAATAGTTTCTATGATGTCACTTAAACATTAGCCACGTTAACATGAAAGACATTACCTACGCCTATATCTCCTGTTTCCTTAACATTAGATTAATTCTGCTAAGAGCTATTTAGGATACTGGCAGCCCTTATGCAAACTGCCTGCAAGTGTTGTTACCACATCACAGAATTGTAGGCGTTAAAAGGGATCTCGGAGGGGGGTCACAACATCCAACTCCCCTGACAAAGCAGGTTCCCTACAGTATGCTGAACAGGAAAATATCCAGGAAAGTATTTAATATTTCTAGAAAAAAAGATTAATGTCAACAATTTGAGCTCTAAATAGTTCTGATACTGCACTAAGATGTAAGTAGACAAGTTCCACTCAGGTTGTGGACTCTCCTAATCTGAAACTCAAAACTCTGAAGAGTTAGCCTTTACCTGCTCATTGCAGGTCTTCTTAAAAGAGAATTTATATATATATAATGTATACATACGCACACACCACACATACAATATATATATTCACACACAAATATATATATATTAATATATACATATATTAAGAAATTGCTATCTGAGCCAGTTCATGAGCATCCCAAACCATTTCAAAGGAACTGAACCTGTGAAAGCAGTCACAATCTAAAAAGCAATTCATTGATAACACATTTGAACACGATTCACAAAAATCTTCAGCCTCTATAATTGTAGATAAAAGAAAACATGTCTACAGTGTATGACTTCAAATAGTGCTATTACCTAAAGTTTAACAGCTAGCAGTAATAACAGAAACTTCCACAGACGTTTCCTTTCCTGCAAGAAACCATTTACCAATGAGGCGATATCATCAACATCATCTCTATACAGTGCTGTTCTGCTCATGAAGAATTGAAATTGTTTTTGACAGGTTCTTGGCAATACTAGTTAAGGCATTCATAGGTAAGCCAACAGTTATTTACAGAAAGAATTCACCCAACAGGTGAAGGAGCTTTCTGGCTACAGCAGCACTCCCTCACAAGAAGCAGCCTAGGTCCAAAAGATGCCCTCCTTCCAGTGTCTGGCTCTTACATGAGCCAAGGGTATCTCATATCTCCACCATGGATCCACCTTTTCTGGTCAATTTGCCTATGCTCCCTAGGCCAACCACACCCCTTCACCAGGTGCTCCATCACCAGTTCAAGATGTGATCTAACAGTTTCTCCACAGTTGTTAACTTCATTAATTCAGTAACTAAGACATCCAAAGGGCTAACAAGCAAACCTACTACTGTATTTCACAATACAAACACTGAATTTTACCATTTGCTTCTTCATGTGCACTAGCATGGTGTTCCAAAATGTAGCACAATGTTGTGTTGTGATTACATTTCTACGCAGTATCTATGCCTTCATTGGAAGAATCTATCAGAGCCACACAAACTGATTTTGCATTGAAACTACTAAAGCCTGTACTAAAGCCTGTTTTGTATTCCTGGACTCTGGGAGAAGCTTAATTTTGGACATATGAGTATCAATATGATTAGAAAACAAAGATTTTGGCATTTCACAAAATTATAGAGGATTACACTGAGTTATAGGGGATGGAAGGCACCTCTGGAGATCATCTATTTCAACCCTATGCTAAAGCAGGTTCTGGACAGTAGTTGCACAGGAAAGCATCCAGGTGGGTGTTGAATATCTCTAGAAGAGATTCCACAACCTCTAGTCTGTTCCAGTGCTCTGTCACCCTCAAAGTAAATTTTTTTCTCATATTCATATGGAACTTCCTGTTTTAGTGTATGCCCAGGTTGCTTGTTCTGTTGCTGGGCACCACCAAAAAGAGTTCGGCCCCAACCGCATGGCTCTTGCTCTTCAGATTTTTATAAACATTGATAAAATCCCCTTAGTCTTCTTTTCCCCAGGCTGCACAGACCCTGGTTACTCAGCTTTTCCTCATAAGGGAGATGCTCCGGACCCCTTATCATCCTTGTGACCCTCTGCTGGATTCTCTGCAGCAGCTCCCTGTCTTTCTTGAACCGGGGAGCCCAGAACTGCACACAGTACTCCACGTGTCCTCACCAAGGCAGAGCAGAGGGGGAGAATCACCTCCCTTGACCTGCCAGCCACTCTGTTTATGATGCACCCCAGGATCCCATTGGCCTTCTGGGTCACAGGGGCACACACTGCCGGCTCATCTGAACGAAATACTGCTTGTTGTTAGGGCAGCTTTAACAAGAGTTGCTTTAAAGTTACACAAACGGAGTATTTCTCCAAGCACAGGGCACGCTCGTCCCTCACACACAGAACTGCCGGCGGCCATCACCGCCCCTCGCGGGGCGCGGCCGCGATGACCGCCACGCCTCCCTCACACCCGTCCTCCCGGCCCGGCCGCTCACGATGTTTCTATCCCACACGCTCGTTCGCCGCCTTCCTGGCCTGTGTGCGGTGGCGGACAACTTCGACACGTTGGAGGAATCCTCCATGGTTGCCGGCTGGCAGCGCCGCTTTCCCCAAGGAGGGGTCGGCCGGAGGGTGCACCTCCGCCCTGCTCCCAACGCCGGGAGCAGCGGCCACGCTCGCGTGCGGCCGGCGTGACGCTGCGCTCCGGCAGCGCGCCGTGACGTTGAGCGGGAGGGCCCGGCAGCAGCGGAGGTAATGGCCGTGACGGCCGCCGCGGTGCGGGTGTGCGAGCGCACCGCTCTCGGGCGCTGCGGGGTTCCCCGAGGCCTCGTCGCTTGTGCTCTGCGCAGCGGAGTTTGCTGCGGTTCGCGTGGTGCTCTGGCGGTGAAATCCGGAGCGAAGGACCCAATTAAGCGTTTGTCGAACGGTGTTTCGCGGCCATCTTAGGTTAATAGCAGGCTGGGTACAGCAGATGGCACCTGATTGCAGCGGGGGGTGTGCAGAGCTCACATACAGGCCGTGATCTTCAGTCTGTCTGCATAGATTGCTCTGAAAGTAATCCCTCCTATTTGTTTCTTATTTATGTTAGGAAAGCTACAGCAGAGACAAAGGGTGCAGTAACATTGCTTGATAGAACACATTTGCAGCTTCAAAGCACAATTTTTCAATATAGTCACTGCCAGTAGCCAGTTAGCATGGATGAGCTGATTGAGATGTTTCATTTTGTGGTGTGACAGATGTGCATGGCTGTCCAGGATGTGGCTTGGCTTTCTTGTTGCAGTCACTACTGCTGAAACGCACCACCCACTGCCCCATATCCACTGTTTGGTCTCTATAAATGAACAGCAAGCATTGATGAATGTCAGTGAGTGCAATTTTTTTTTTTTTTTTTTTTTTTTTTGTTTTTTGTTTTTTGTTTTTTTGCATAGAGGAATTCAGTTCCACTCCCTTTCTTCATATGCACTTCCATGTCAGATGCTATTTGGTCAGACTACTCCTCTGCTGCCTTCTGTCACGCAGCAACAAAACATAGCAGAATATTGGTGGGAAGGTTCAACCTAGACTGCCATACCACCAACATCCACTTTTGACGTTATGAGCCAACGAAATAGGAGGTACTGTTTCAGAGCACCCCTTATATACAAAATAGTTTGAGTCAGAGGGACACCAGCACCCGCTCAGTTCCAACCCACTGCCATGGGCAGTGCTACCCCAGCCAGCTAAGGCTGCCCACAATTCCATCCAACCTGACCTTAAACACCTCCAGGGATGGGGCATGCACAGCCTCTGGGCAGCCTGTACCAGTGCCTCACAACTCTCTGACTAAAGAATTTCTTCCTTGTGATTAGTTTGGTAGGTAGAATGCATCTGAAATATACAATCAATGAATGTATAGATGTTATAGTTAGGAGATGTACCAGAGAGCTTGCTACACAGTTATTACACCAAAGCAGAAAAGATAAGATGGGTACCTGTATTTTGGGCTCACTTATGAAACTTGCAAGGAGTGGATCTCCAGAAGAGATCCTTCTCCACTGGTAGTCAGCTCTTAAATGGGTCTAGGAGAGATGAAGCCAGGCTCCACCTTCCGGCAGCGCTCCTCCGGTGCTCCTCGGCTGAGTCATTGCTCACCTCAGGTGATCAATCACAGGTTCAGGCCACGATTCAGCAGTTCCCATACAATACCAAACTGAAATTATTCAAATAAAAGCGATTTTGTCCTTCCTTTTTCAGATGGCATCATCAGACTCAGTCACAACTTGTCTTTCTCCACCTGTGCATTATGTGATTTGCAAACTTGGCTTTGAAAAAAAAGACGTCTATGATATTAATAATATTGTGTCTGAAAATGGAGAAGTATGTTGGCAATCTATTACAGAGCACGTGCATTATCTTGAATCAGGTTGGTATTATTCTGATACGATGAAAAGATGTTTACAGCTGATGTAGAATCTCATTATAGTTCACAGTACTCAGAACTTAGTTGTAATATTTTATTTTGGTATAACGTTAGCTTTTCTGCTGGAATATGTACATTTAGTATTTACAGGGAGCTTTAAATGTTTTATCCATTTCTAGTATTTGGTTATAGATGACTCCTAAGATCCATGTAATCTGTGCTACATAGATAGTTCAATTTTTGTTTCCCCATTCTTGTTTCCCATCTCCTTTTGCTTGTACGTAAGGAGTTTGCCACTCTCATGGCTCATACTTGTTTTCTTCTATGTTCTTTGTATGCCTTTTGCAGTAAATTTAAAACACCTGGGAGTCATCAGTAGGGCTACTGTTGTTTTTGTTTCCTTTTCTTCATCTTTCACTTGTACAGAAGTATTATTTGTTCTCCCTTCTGTATGTAGAACAGTTTATAATTATGCTTTTTTAAGCAGAACAAAATGTTTCTATTCTGATGAACTGATTGTTCATTTGCCAAACTGCAAGCTTTTGCTAATTTGCTGAAATGGTGAAAATGGTAGATATTTCTGCCCTGGGCAATATTTTTCCATGAGTCAGGAGAAGATTGCCACCCAAGAGAAGCAGTTATACCGCTCTGTAGTGTACCACATCAATCTGCATTCTTTAAAGGGTGTAAGTGGTGCTGCTTGATTAAGACCTCAAAGCCTGCAGTAGCTTCCAGCTTGGTTACGTGGAATTGCTGCGCTCTTTTACTAGTGGATTCTTCCACTTTCAATAAAAATTGAGCATAATTAGATGTGTTATATTAGGACATAAATAGAACTTCAATTCTGTGTTTTCTTATGTTAAGTTTTGTTTTGGAGAAGGCATTTGAATCTGGTTTTACAACGCACTTTTCTGTAGTTCATTTGTCTGTTCTTTTGGACAGTAAATTGTAGTTTACTGCTTGTGCTGAACTAACAGAGATAAAAATGTTTGAGCTAAATGTATATATAGACTGTTGGATGCTTTACTTGTTATGACTTCTAAAATATAGAACCTTCAGAAAGTTTGGTTCTAACCACATCCCATTTTTCAATTCAAGACCAAAGTGTGGATTATATCAAAAGCATACGATCGCTTGGACCTGTATGTGAATCTGTTAATTTGCACTTCAAATCTCTCACCAAGGACAAATTTGTAGTTCAGTATGCATTATGGTTCCAGTGGACAAACTACACAGAGGTATGGAAATATCTGTTGACAGTTGTATTTTGGCACATGACCTCTTGTTGGAAGTACACACAAAAGAGATCAACAATCCAAAATGTGTTTCTAATTGTCCTTCTCTTATATAGTCACTTCTAATTTTCCTGACTCAGTAATTAGATATATATATTTATATATACATATAGGGTTTGTTCTAACCAAAGATAGTAGTATCTTCTTTTTCTGTAAGACCTAGTGGTCTGTGCTTAATATCAAGTATTATTATGCAAAGTCACGGATAGTTTTTTTTAGATGTGTTGTACTAAATAAGTTTCGACTGAAAATACAGGAGGTGTGGACAGTAACCCTTCAATCATCCACAGTTTGATCACCTTGGCGTGGTTTTATTTCTGTATTTGCATAGTGACTATCACATATGAATATTTAGATCATATTTTTTGTGTGATTTTGATTTCTCCTTCTGAATATGTAATTCAACACTCTTCTTCTCTCCAACCCCCCTTCCCAAATCACACAGTTATTTCTTGAAGTGTTTGATGTTCTACAATACGCCCAATCTACAGAAGTTGCTCTTGGGTTAATGAAACTAACATCGTGCTTGGAGAGAGCTTTGGGTGATGTAAGTGCCACTATGAAGATTCAATTGCAGGTTTGGTTTTATAAGATGAGCATAAGTTCTTAGATTTAATTGCACAAAAGGGAGATTATCCTGTAGTGTGATGGTGTGTGGTACACCTTCACACACCTGGCCACACCTTCAGTGATAGCATTGTGTGTTATGTGAGCACAAATGTTTGAAGACCTAGTAGGAAGCTGGATTGATTAACTGGTCTCAGTTCCTTTTCTCCTTTTTTTCACACTCTCATTGTTATTTTTCAACTGGATCGATTCCGTTTTTCACTCCATAATCACAAAGGTGCCACCACTGCTAAGGTTGGCACGCAGGCTAGGGAGAAGGGAACATCTATTGTTTTTTTGTTCTTGGGGAGATCACCTCCTTCCTACCTCTCCCCATCTTGCTTTCTTGTCAGAGTATGTTGCCCATACATGAGATAGAGTAAATGGTTGTTGAGTCTCTATGAGGAAAGGGCAGAAGACAAAAGGTTCACATCTAGAAATACAGTTTTTTCCAAGTCTGAAGGGATGATGAATTTTTGAAGTAATTAAAAATTCCCTTAATTACATGGTGTTGTGCTTGCTTTCTTACTTTTTTCAATTTTAATTTTTTTTTTTTCTTGGAGCAGTGGAGAGAGAAGAATGTGCCTGTAGGTACTGTGAATATCATAACCATGGGAACATCAAATAGGATATACACTCTTCTCTGATGCAGGCCATAGATTTTAATTTGTAGTGAAACTTTAGAATTGAAAGACTTTTCAGTTGGTGGGTTATGTTTGATTATTTATTTTACAACAATGAAAGCACTTATTGGGTGAAATTAGTCAAGGTCTATGCTTGAAATACAAAGAAATATATTGAATTATTTATGTTATAATCACTTCTACTTATTTTTTTTTCAATAGGTACATTTACTGATTGGTAAAGATTGTCCCTTCCTTCTAAGAGATTTGCTTGCTTCTGAGCAGCTTGCAGTTGTTTTTGGACAAGTTGTAGTAAGTGCACAGTTCTCAAATAAATAACAAATATTGAGCTGATTTTTATTTTTTTTTTTTTTTGCCTGGCTTCCAGTTTTAGTCTTTGCCTGTGCTAAGGAAAAGTTTCAAATTCTGTAATACGTTGGGAAGACTTCCATTACATATATGTGAATAGTGAATATTATAATTGTATGCACTGGAATGAGCTGCCCAGGGAGGTGGTGGAGTCACCGACCCTGGAGGTGTTCAAGGAACGTTTGGATGTTGTGTTGAGGGACATGGTTTAGTGAGAACTATTGGTGATAGGTGGATGGTTGGACTGGATGATCTTGAAGATCTTTTCCAACCTTGGTGATTCTGTGATTCTGTAAATTGAAATAATTTTAAAGGGTAGCCCATAATTTTTTTAAATTGCTTTTCTATGTGAAAAAACCACATACTTAAAACGTCCCATATCTGGCAAGGGGGTAAGCAAGCCACAATGGTGTCTGCCTCTTTTTGAGTTGCACAACTTGAGAGCATATGTCTTGCAGTGGCAGTTACTTGTAAGATAATTTCCCTTTCATCACCACTGTAGTAAAACACTTTATAATATTGACCACAATGCAATTTATGTGAATAGAGGAAACTGGTTTGTCCATTGCCATTTGCAAATAATAATAAAAATTTCTGAAGACACTTACCTTCTTGTGTAAGCAGAGGAGATGGTCCCTTTTATACTGTTCTATAAATACAATTTTATTTTTTTTTAAGGACAAAGTATTGGATGTGTAGTGTTAGCCAATCTAGTAGTTTTGTAAGGATTATGCCTTGAGCTGTAGTTCCATGTGGAGTAGATTAATTCTTACTATTAAAAAGTTTCCTTTTTCCCAATGGAATACTGGGAATACAACTTTGAATGCAGATTCTTTTTTTTTGTGTTAATTCAGACTAAATTATTGTGGATTTATAGTATGATAAGTAAAAGCTCAACTTGAATTAATTTGTTTCCCTGTCTTAACTGTTTGACATGTTTAGCAGTTTTGTTCTTTTTGTATTGTATTCTATAGCATGTATGAGTAAGTTAAGATTTCCTTTCAGAGAGTACTTGGAATTCCAAATAATGAGTTGCAGTTACTATGACAAGCTGTGACCAGTTGTCTTGACAGTAGACATTATAGTTTCTCAATAATTTATTGAATTTCCTGTCAGGGCAAGACATAAAGTAATAAATTATAAATTTCTTCATGTAGTAATCACTTTGTTTATTAATTAGATGGATGTACTCAGGATATTCATTGGATCACCATATGGTCTGAATCTTCGTAATGTTTTGTGGCATGGGTTTGCATCCCCACAAGAAATTCCTGCAAAGTAAGTTGTTAAAAAAAAATCTCATTTTCTCATCCAGTCAGGCTAACAGTGCTTGAGAATTGATTAATAAAACTTGCTAACTCTTACAAAAATAATAATAAAAAAAAAGCATTCTCTAAGGCTTTTGGCAGAATCCTTACAGTTTTCTCTATTTTGTCCTGCTGCTGCTACCACTTCTTTTGGAACTACATTTCCATAGAGTACTTCAGCCATTATGAAACCAATCAGCTTTAGAAACAGTGTGTTTTTTCTGTCAGGAAAAATGAAAAAATTTAAGGTCTGGGCAGTCAGGAATAAATCAAAACAAAAGGCAGAAGAATAGGAAAGGAAGAGGAGCAGCAGCAGCCAAGGAGAATGCACTGGTGGTTTTTTTTTTTTGTTGTTGTTGTTGTTTTTTCTTCTAACTCCACATTGTTTTGTCATGCTTGTAAAATGCAATTAATCATTTAGCTCCTTTACCCAAAAGGGATGGGTGAAATACGGACTGAATCTTGTTTGAAAGAGCAAAAGAAACCTTTGTCCCTGACCCAGAAATGTGGATTATTTGTAAAAGATTTTGTTGTATTAGCTTTTCTAATATGTTTTAATATTCTCCCTAGATATTGTGCTATGCTGCTTTTTTTAACTGCAGGATTGGGTCAGTTGTTGCAGACATATCTTCTGAAAACTAAATATGTTTTAGTACATCGACCTTATGTGACCTTCATTAGATTAGAGGATCTTGATGCATTTCCAGGCAAGTATTAAACCTTTAGTCATTACTTATTACTATGTTCTTTATTGTTTCATTGTCTAGAAGTGCTATTGAAAGTAATGTGTTTTCCAGTTAGATGACTGAATCTTTTAGGTAAGATACATATATAATAGTGTGTTTAGGTGAATCAGTTGTGCTTGTAGACACCGTAGACAACTTTTTAATATATAGACTGTTGTACTGATTAACAAAACAAAAAATACGGAATTCTAAAATAGATGTAGCATGCTGAAATGTGTTAATAGTGCAGCTTAGGAAAGACTTCAGCTCTATGTTTCAATGTTTTGATGATGAGAACTCACTTCCTTTAATAGTCAGCTAGTTTTGGTTTTTGTTTTTGTTTTTTTTTGTTTGCTTGTTTTTGTTTTTTCAAAAATCTTTAATTCTTTCCAGAATCAGTGGATTCTAGCAGCAAGGGTCTCGTCAGAAGTACTTTGCATCTTGCAGCAAAGGTTGTGGTGAAAGAGAGTATGGTTACATATCTTCAGTATCCTGATACTTACCTCAGGAAAAGTTCTGTATATCAACAGTTGAAAATTTCCAACATCTCTGCATCCTTCCCCTACTGGAGGGAGGCCCCAGGCTTGGACACAGTACTCCAGATGGAACATCACAAGGGCACAGTAGAAGAGGGCTATCACCTCCCTTTCCCTGCTGGCCACCTCTCTTGTGATGCAGCCCAGAACATAGTTGGCCTTCCAGGCTGCGAGAGCACACTGCTGGCTCCTATCCAGCTTAAGTGTCAGTACAGAAAATCTGATAACATAGGAACAATGTCACACTGATTCTATTAATGTAGACTATACTTTTCAGAAGTATTTGAAGCTGGTGGAGAACAGCTGAACAGAAACTGGAGCAATTACTAAGTAGTCTCAGGAAAAAGCACCCATGACTTTTTAACTGTGCTTACTGTGTCGTTTTACATTATTAATAGAAATGCAATCTTACAAACTCAATTTCTGATCTTAAATCTATCACCATTACAGTTGCATTGGAAATGAATTGAATAGCTTATGCTGAAGTAATCTTTGCAATGAAATATTAAGAATTAGAAAACCATAGATTGTATGTAATTTATCAATGCTATTTTACTAACTTGCAGATCTTAATCATGAAACACTTTGTGTAGCGGAAGAGCTACTGCAAGTGTCTAACTTTGTGCTAAGAACAATGTTACCATTTTGGATGGCTGCTTTAACAGCTTTCAAGCAAAGTAGGTAATCATTGATATTTTTCTTCCTCCTATTTTTCATCTTCTTCTACATTTTTATTTGAAGACATTCATGATTTATAGAAAATTAGCCAGCAGCATTTGTAGATTCCAGTTTTTGTTGAATCTGCAGAAGATGTAGCTGAGGAGAAGTGCTTTACAAAGCGAATGGGAACAGCTCTTCATGTATTAGAGTGCTTGGGTTGTTTGTTTGTTTTAATAAGTATTTTTCGTCTTCCTTGTCCATTCATGTTTTTGTAAGTTAGTGTCATCCCTGAGCTGATTTGAATTAGGTGGTCAGCTTTTGTAGGGTGCATAAAGTCATTTAATTTTCATATGCTATCATTAACAAGAAATTTTGCTCTGGGTTCTTTGACCTGGATCTCAGATTTCATTTGGATTGTATTTATAAGTGAGGGAGAAGAAATTGTTTCTCTGTTATTTTTTCAGGTATGCTGACTGTGTGATTCTCTTACTTCCTCAGCTGGAAGCTGGACTTAGATTGCTCTTCACTACAACTAATAACTGTCCTAATAGATTGCTAACAGCTGAGGTAAATTTCTGTCTAAAATCAGTTAGTGCTAGCAATATTTGCAGAGTATTTATTATGGTAGCACAGTGTCTAAATTTAGCTTTTCCTCTCTCAAAATCTGAGAATTAGGAGAGCGTAACTTACATTTTTGTAGTATTTTAATGATTATTTTTTTTCTTTTTAACTAAAAAATAAGGAAAAAAGATGCCTGCCAGTAAAAGTGGTCTGAAAAAGTACTTCAAGGTTAGTGTTCTAGAATGGTATTTGAGGGAGGAAAGTTGATCACATTCCATTTATTTGGAGAAAAAAAAAAAAAAAGTAAAAAAATTGAATACGCTCTTTTTTATTTTTTAAGGGTTTATTTGCTATTCATGCACCTCTGGTATCTCATGTATTCTGAACTTATATTTATTCACTCACATGTCTATATAATTGTTTTCTATTAATAATCAAATAATGTTTTCTATTGCAGTCTTCTGCTTTCTACACCACTTTTGATGAGGTATTTCTGATTTTATTTTATTTTTTAAATTCATAGCAGTGTCAGCATTTAAACTTTTACATGTTTCTCATTAGTAGAGATCAGAACATACTTACTAATTGAGTTGGATAAGGCACTGTTTCTAAATTTTTCCAAGTAGAAAAGAATGGGCAGTAAATATACTTTAAATTTGGAATCCTTCAGGACATAACAAAATCATACAGGTTATAATGAACAGAACTTAATTTCACAGAATCATAGAATGGCTTGGGTTGGAAGGGACCTTGAGGATCATCAAGTTCCAACTTCCCTTTTGCAGGCAGGGCCACCAACCTCCATATGTAATACTATCCAGGCTGCCCAGGGCCCCATCCAACCTGGCCTTGAACACCTCCAGGAACAGGGCATCCACAACTTCTCTGGGCAAATTCTTTTAAGTTTTTTTATTTTATTTATATGTTTTTATTTTATATTTCTTCATCTTAAAGAAACAGTTATTTCTGGTAGACTTAGTTATTCAAAATAAATACAAATAAACTTTGCAAGCAGAAGTTCTACGGCTATTATTGAATTTTCTTAGTCTGTCAGTAACAAATAGGCACCTTGACTCTGAAGCAGCTCTGAAATAATTACTTAATATTAGAAAATCTCATTACTGAAGTGTTTTTCCTTTGATTTTTTTTACTTTCAATAAAAGCTTTCTCTTCAAATGACTTTTCCTAGATGCTAACAAAGCATTTGGACAGTGAAGAAATCAATCAGCTTCCTTCAGTTCTTGAAGAACCTGCTATGGCAAGTGTTTTGAACATTCTTTTTGTTGTTGTTATTTTGTGTTTTTCATTTATTTGGGTTTTTTTTTTTTTTTTTTTTTTGTTTGTTTTTTTTGGTTGGTTGGTTTGGCTTTTGTTTTCCTAAATTTAGCAGCGTATTTATGATTGTGTATTTTTTTGTCATTTGTTTTTTTTGTCATTTTGTCATTTTGTCATTTGTCTCCAGAAGCATAGTATCAGAAACTTGTTGCTGTTTCATTGTGAAGGATACAAAGTAGTACCTGACATGTTACATTTGGTTAGAATCTAAATGTCTTTCTGTCTGAAATGTTCAGGTCTATGAGTTGTCTGTGGTAATTTCTGAAGATTAGCTGAAGAGAGTAGAAGAAAAACAGATGCTTCATATGAGGAAAGCTGAACTGTTTTTCAGTTTCTTCTGGGGCATATCCTGTACTAGGTAGCCAGATCATACAACAGTATAGCTGCAAGCTTGCCAGAGCACACCCTACATATTGCCACCCAAGACTGTGAACATGAAAAATAGAGGTATTGAATTTAGAGGTCTCTTGAGGCTGTAAGAAAGATATAAGTTCATTGCACTGGGCGTCAGAGGCAGCAAGGTGGTGGAGGACTTGCAGCATAAAATCAGAGAAAATCTGTTGTTACCGTTCATGGAATAGTTTGTATGTCAGTTTCAAGTTTCCTGAGAAGCTAACACAGTGGACTAACTGCCCTTTTATTTTTTTATGAGCATAGTTGCATTGTTTTCTATGCCTAAAGGGACCTTTTCTTATGGATACAAATGCATTTTTACCTTTTAGAAGATACTCTGTATGCTTACCTCTATTGGTGTATATCTCCACAGGAATTTCTTTGGGACTTCTTGAACCACCAGGAGGGTCCACGCGTAAGAGACCATTTAAGCCATGGAGAGATCAATCTAAAAGCATTTCCCAGAGAAATAGCCAATCAGTTGGTGGCGTTTGCAATTACATTACTCTGCAGGTTCTCGGATGAAGACATGGTTGCTTTTAAGGTAGGATTCAATATTATGCTTTCAGAAGAGTCAGCAGTTGGATGACAGATGCGATTTATAGTGTCTTATGACTACATCTTTCTTGACAGCAGCTTTCCACTGAAATGAAATATTCCTCTAAGTGAAAATCTGTGCAAGCATGTTTTCTAGGATTGCAGTGAAATAAGTGCAGAAAGTTTTCCAAATGTTTATCCTTTCTTACTGTATCTTGATCTGTTTGCTTAATCAATCCTTCTTCAGGTAGTTAGTCCATTTTATATAGAACAACCGTAGCTTACCTAGAGAGATATGTAATGTTTGAGAATCTCTTTCTCTCTGACATGCTATAAGTAATGGAAGTAGTTTAGAAATGGAGATGTGATTTGTTAACTCTCCTTAGTGCGTACACTTTTTGTCTAGCAGTACATGTTTTGTAATGTTAACTACTATTGTATTTACTCCCCCAAATTTCCTGTTCATATTTGCCATTACTTTCAATCTGGTAAAGCAACCTTTGAGATAAATCTTCTATTTATTAGTTAGAGCTCTTTCATTTTCTAAAGATGATTTTCATGCTGCTGCATTGAGAGAGTACATAATTAGTTATCTCTCAGCTACTGCCAGCTTTTGTACATGAAAAATGTCAGAGAAATTAAGCTTTAAACTGATGATTGCTGCATTAGTCTCTCAGAAATTTGGAAGTCTTTGACTTCAGTACTGTAGGTGGCTTGAATACAGATAAGCATAAGTCTAGGTCTGCTCACAATTGGGACAGTTTAAAGAAACTTGTATTTTGTAATCAGGAGCACTTGATCATAAAGCCACTGATGAACTGTGCAAGTTGCTACCGCTCTCGATTTCATCCAATTTCCAGACTTAAGAAACAGGTAAGTCCTTGCAACTGAAAGCATTTTAGTCCTTAAAATTGTGAATCTTTAAAAATAGTCTTAGTTGCTGTCTTCAAACTTTGGTGGTCCTAAAAAGTTAGAATTTTACATAACTCTTTTTTTTTCCTAATGAGTTTTCAGGCTTTGAGAAGTAACTAAGCACATGGCTGGACATACAGCATGTACTGTTCCTGCTCAAATCACTGTATAGCTTTATTTTTACCAGAACGGTTGCTGCTTTATGGATTTCTTAATCTTCTTGTCCCTGACAAGGATTAAGTACTGTATAAATCTTGGATTGGGCTACCACAAGTAACATTTTTGTTATATGAAAGCCAATTACTTAAAGTTTTCTTGGTGTAGAAAAAGTTGCTTTTTAGTGCCACAGTATTTCTCAGCCAATTAGTTCATGAACTGCTTGAAGATGTTCTTAATTGATTTGGGTTTGCAGTAAACAATACTCATTTTAGACAGCTTTTGAATTATATCTTACAAAGGCTTTTTTTTTTTTAATATCAAAGGAAGGGAAGAAAGAGTAGTAAATTGGTTTCTTCAGGTGATATTTTAGCATGGAAGGATTTTTGCCCTAACATAAACCTTAATAATTTTAATAATTTGTGCTGGCTTACAAATTATAACTACTAAACAACTAATTTACCGTGTGTTTCTGTCTGTTTTTTTGTGTTTTTTTTTTTTTTTGCTAAAATTGCTGCTAAGAAAAATGAAATGTATTGTACTGTATGCTCTCCTGTTTGTCTAAGGCTGTACTTTGCATAAAGTTTTTTCATAACACATTCATGATTTTTAGGTGCTAGAATGTATGAAGAGCATTCACTTGTGGCATGAATTACCAACAGTGACTGAGGAACAAATTCAAACACTTAAAGGGTATGTGTTTGCTGTTTTAGAAAAGATACTTCTCAAAAACATATGAACAACAGAGTTTGAGATTAAAAGTCTCATCAGATTCCTTACTAGTAAGATTTTAGACACCAAAGGGGTTGTGGGAAGACTCCTTCATTTTCTTTTTAAGTTAATCTGTGTTGTATGCATCTGTAGCCAAAAGATACTGGAAAAACTGCAAACACTGCTATCTGGAAGAGAATGTTGGAGCCCTTTGAAACCAACACAAAACTGAGTAGCTGTTCTATTTGTGAAGAGATATTGAAGGAGCTCTTAAGAAATTACGTTAGATGTTGAGCCCATCACAACAAAAACAAAAAGATGGGTCACTAGATATAAAACAGAAAATAATTGCTTGTTCTGGAACAAGAAAGTAGTAGCTGAATCAATGGCAGATTTTAAATGAGATATTAGATAGATGAAAGAGTACAACATTCTTTTGTGATTTAAAAATGAAAAAGTCAGTTTTATTATTATCTCTGGGAGAAATTGCGCTGATGTAGAGCTAAGAGATGAAAATACGATGTGTCAGGCATATACCTAGTATGCTTCAGGATTTTAATGAATAAGTGAAAAAATAAAGTGATTAAGAAGACAGAACAGAAAAGACTGTTTTTAATTGAAGAAAGAAAGTCGTAAGATGGAGGGAAAACTAAAATAGCAGAAAGTGAGAGTGGATATCAGATACACTGCTGTCCAAAATATCTGCATTTTGATCTGTGCAACCTAGGAAATAAGTACTGCATACTGTTGTCATCTCAAATTGTACTTCTTTGTTTTATTTTTTGAGGTTGGAAGGAAATACTGAAGCTAGTATGATAGTTTTAAAGGTGGCTGAAATTCTCTCTCAGTTGCAGCAGCAGTATTCGCCCTGTAACTTCTATAATTCAGATGACCCAATGAGTACTGTTGCAACAGAGAGGTAAGTTTGATCTTTTCTTGGTTTCTGCTGTCAGCTTGTCCATGCAGATCACCACTCAAGAACACTCAAACCAAAGTTATTCATTTCTCCATCTTCAGTAGCAAAATTCTGAAATAGAAAATTCCTTGTTACACTTATGGTCAGATTTTAGAGGTACATTCAGAGGTACATTTAGAGGTACATTTTAGAGGTTCCAGATATAATCGATGTGGAGTGTGGATGATCAAAACAACTTGTCTTTTTCTTGATACTCTGGTGGCAATCTTAAGAAACTTGTGAATCAACTGACATGTTGGAACGAAACACCTAATCAAACGTAAGAGATGTGGGCAGGATAGTGCAAAGAGGGTGGTACACATTGCTTTATTCATATAAATTGCATGCCTTCTATTTACTACCGCTCAGTTTATAAGAGCTGTATGCTTTCTACGTACTGCCCATCAGTCTGCATTTGTTCTCATTTATTAAAAAGAAACCTGATTAGTAAATTGTTACATGGTTTTAAGATTTTTCTGCTTTTATCGCTTTTAGTCATCAATGTTTTGCTGTCTCAGATAATTTTGGCATGAGGGAGATTAAGAAACGCTTCTGTAAGAGCAGAGTGCTTAAAGTGCTGTGTGACACATTGTGTTTGCAGATTAGAAAATGACAGAAGAAAGGTATTTTGTTGCTTTAACAACTTATTATCCAGTGTGCAGTTGATTAAAACATTGGCCTCACCGCCAGTGTTTTAAGAGATGTTAAATCTGCTACTTGTTCTGCCCGGAAGACCGTACGCTGCTGTGGCTATTAACTAATACTATTTGTCTGATTAGGTTTTATTCTGGTGGATGCTAATTCATTGTGAATTGAAATACTGTGGGAGGCCTAAACCACAGTGCTCTGATTTGGTGTGCTTGATGTATCATTTTGGCTAAGCATTTTTGTTTATTGTGGTTGTATTTCTGTAGTTTGAAATGGGAAACATATTCATCACCAGTAGGTTTTAAATTATGTTATGTAAAGTGATAGAAAACACTGTCACTGCTTCTACAGAGATCCATACTTCTTCTGTCAGAGTAATCAGTTTTTAAGGTTTTTTTTAATTTAAAACATTAGCTACAATCAAACAAATATCAAACTAAAGCTGATATGAAATATATCTCATGTTAAATCCAGCTGGCAAAAGGTTGAAACTAACAGTTACTTTCTATTTTGAAGACTGTTGCTAGAACTTTGTGCTAGGCACATTAGCACACTCTATTCTCCAAAACCTGTTCTGGAAGTGTTAGTGGTACTCCGTAAAATATGCACACAGTGCCATCAAGTGTCTGAACAAGTTATTGCCAGCATTAAGTTGAGATACCAACAGTGGACAGAAAAGACTCTACGCTCTCGCCAGAGGCATAACTATCTACGAATGTTGAACAGGTTGGCTGATGTTTTCTCTCTGCTTTGTGGCTGCGTTTATGAGAAAGTTGCATGCTGCTGTTGCTAGTTTTCAGTGTGTTGTCATACAAGTTTTAAATTCACAGTGTTCGTGTGTTTCATGGATCATTTCAGAGTTAAGTGTCAACCCAGTGAAATAGCAGAAAATCTCAATTTGGAGAACAGTTCAGTGGATGGTTTTATCATTACTACACTACTTTCCTTAAGCTTTAAAATTAAAGTGTCGCTTAAGACTATGTTTTTAATTTCTCAATTTTCCTGCTTAAGCATAAAAAATGACATTTGAGTTATACCTGAGTACAGAATGTAAAACTGGTTTCAGGACTCAACCTTCTCCAGTTCTGCTGCTTTTTATCATTATACCTGAATCAGTATCTTTTAGATAGATTTGGAGAGATTTTTTTAGGATTACATTAATTTTGTTCCCATTCACAAGTGTTTTTAAAGGATTTATGAATTTACTTCAAAAAAACTGGAAAATAATTTTTTTACTTGATTATTTTCCTCAAAATATTAAACCACGTTATTTAAAAAAGGTAGCTTAAATGGACAATGAATATTTGCAACTCAGTTGATCTCCATTTTATTATCTTGGGTTAAGAGGTGCTGGTGAGTTTTCCTCTGAAGTCTTAGTTAAATTTGTTGGCATTTTTTCCTGTTTTGAGATTTCACAATTTACTGTATTGTTTATAATTTATGTATAATTTAGGTATTATAATTAATGACCCCGTTAATTTGGGTTTATTTTAATTCATTTATTTTACTTTTGTCTCTTCTAGCATTAAGTTTTTATCTCCGGTGTTACGGCTCATCTTAGTGTTGATTACTCTGGAACTTGTTAATGTCCACTTGGTCTGTAAGAAGAATCCTTCTGATTATCATCAGTATCTAAAGTAAGTATATAAGGTGAATATAAGTATATATATGAATATAAGTAAGTATATAAGGTGAATATAAGTATATATATGAATATAAGTAAGTATATAAGGTAGAAATAGGAAGTTTCGTACATTCTTCATAACCAAATGAATAGATTTGATCTGTAATATACATCCTATGGAGACAAAAAAAGTAAAAAAAAGAAAAAGGAGAAAAGAAACAGCATTATCATTAAGCATTAGTGCATTATCATTCTTTCTGTAATTATACTCATCAGTTCTATCTCATACAATGTTAGCTAAGGACTAAAATAACTTTGAAAATGTATGGTCCAATTATTCACATTTTTTACTGATTAGACTTCTCCTTAGCATAAACAGAAAATGATCTCACACCCAAAAAATGTTAATGCATAAAAGCTGTATTTAATATTTAAGTGATTTTACTCCTTGTGTGTCAGTTAACAACAAGTTGCATTGTGAAACATTTGACTGAGAAAGGAAAGAAAACAGTATGTGGAAAATTGTATTACACATTATATCATTGCATTCTTTCTATGTCAGTATTTAATTGCAGTTCTGAAAATCATTACTTCTTGCTGTTGGAATGAAGGAGTGGTTATTTTCCAAAAGTAGAATGAACTTTAATGTGTTGGTCATCCTGAGGGAAATTTGGAATTTTGGAGAAAGTAGCAACTTCAAGTCAGGCATTGAGGTCCTTTTCTCCTTTAATGTCCTTTTAATGAGCTTTACTTCTCTTTTTGTTTCTTATAGGTTTTTGAAGTCACTCTTGCAGTATGCTGAGAACTTGGTGACATACACAAGCCCTGAGAAAAACAAGTGGGATGAAACCATACAGCTCACAAATAAGGCTTTGTTAAAAATAAGGAAATTCAGTGATGGAAAGCTGACATTGATACAGTCAGCTACGTAAATACTTTTAATGTTATTTGGACGTTGTTATATCTTAAATGCTTTGGAGTCCTCATGCTTGTCAAGTCTAAGATTTAAAAGCAAACTTCATCATTGTAAAATTTTGGATGCGAAAGTCATTATTTCTATTATAAGGCTGTTGACAGCAGAGTTAAGATCCGGCTTCTGAGGAATGGGCTGTTCATCAAATTCACTGAAAAAGATTGAATGTGAACCAGGTCAGGATGGTGCATGTTCTACTTCAAGTATATAATGTATTTCGTAGATTGGTTTTAAAAAAAAAAAAAAAAAGTTTTTTATTACACTGTAAGTATCTAAGAATATGAATAAATACTCTGAAAATTTGTAAATGCCAGAAGATTTTTTTATGTTGCTGAAATACATTAGAAATGGTACCAAATATTGTGATCAACATGTTAAGACACAATGAATAGCACAATATTTAGCATTAAGTAGTATTCCTTGATAGTGTGATTGTTTCTATTAGCTCAAAACAGACTCAGATCATGCACAATGTTTATTTTGTTTAATAGCATCTACTTGTTCCTAATACAAATCCAGTTAATGAATTAATTTCATATAGGTTAAATATGAATACTAACATACATACTCATAGGCACACATTTATTGTGGTACAAAAAATTGTCCTCTTGTTGGACACAAGATTCTTTAGGTTTTTGTTTTTTTTCCAAAATCTGTTCTTGCCCCTTTCTAATCCTCAAAGAATAGAATTTCAAAGAAATGCATCAATTTAAGAACAGATTCATAGGAGACCTCCTGTCTCTATTTCTTTCTACTATGGAGTGTAAGACCAGAGGATAATATCCAGAGATCGTTTGGATATGCAAAGGATTAGAGATTCAAATCACATTTCAGTAAGATTCTTTGCAGTGTTTCTTGACATTCTCCTAAGGAGAAAATTATTAGTTTATTTGGTATGGAGGGCAGATCTAAACTGAGATCATATTGCTTCCTTTATGCTACCCTCGCAACATACTGTTATTGTTTTTTTAAATTTAATTATATCAGTTTCCATGTTTTTTTGTCTCTGTAGAACTAAATCATATGGAGAAGTGAGAACTAGAGAAAAATAGAATTAAAACTAGGCATAGTTAATCTAATGCAGTCTTTGAGCCACAGTCTGGAATTTCAGCTTTTTTTTTTCAGCTGTAGTGGAAGGTCTAATTACGTTTTTGAAGGCACCTTTTCTATCCATTGACTTTACCTGCACTTCTGACACTTGCTTTGTTCATAAGTATTATATGGCAAAAATTTACTAAATCTTTATGTATTTGCTATAGGAAAGAGATTAATAATTTAAAACTCACTGCATTTAAAAAGCACATGAATAGATAACAAACTTTCATAGAATCACCAAGTTTGGAAAAGTCCTCTAAGATCATCCAGTTCAACCATCTGCCTATCACCGATGTTTCCCACTAACCCATGTCCCTCAGTACAACATTTAAATGTTTCTTGAACACCTCCAGGGTTGGTGACTCCACTACTTCCTTGGGCAGCCCATTCCAGCACTGGACCACTTTCTCAGAGAAGTATTTTCTAATGTCCAACCTGAATCTCCCCTTCTCCTTGTTGAAAGTATGTTTGTGCACAGAAAAGCACCTTATAGACCATAGATGAATATTTTCAATGTGACTTTTTCTCTTTCTTCCCATATTTGAACTTTGCTAAAATGATCTTGCATGCTTTTCTTTTCCTCTGCATTTACTGAGGAAAGAGTACACTGACAGTTTCTCCTGTAGTAATTAATGCCATAGTTGTGATTTGATGTTTTAAATCTGTGGTAACAAATGTGATGGACATCTAGCAGTTTTGTCAAAGAAGTTTCTCCTACCTCTGAAGTTCTCTGATGGGATTGCTGCTACCGTCTATTGATGTCCAAATTTGGAACAGGCTGAGGCAATCCAATTAATTCTGACTTGATGCTATTATAATCTTAGACAGTTTCAGTAGAGCTACATACTGGGCTTATGGCGTCTTCCTGCTGTTACAAGACTTACAGAGTTGCATAATAATTGTATGTTCTCTATGTAAGTATATATATGCACGTTGAGGAAGAAATTGCAAGGGATGTGGTATAGTTGATTGTTTTTGTTGTTTATCAGTTACCTGAAATTACTTCTCTACTCCAGTTGTATATCTTTGCCATCTGCTTGGAGTTACTTGGATTTCAAGATACTAGCTGTCTTGACTCTGAATCTTCTGTTTTACTGAGTGCAAAAGAGGTTTAGAATAACCAAAGACATAGCAGATGTGTGCAGAAGCTGACAAAACATGTTTAAATGCAAGTGTTCTGTTGTTGTTGTCCAAACTGAATTCATAAATGAACTGTCCAAAACTTCATCTTTTCCTGTAAGGCTCTTAATTCGGATTGGAATAGGTACAATTTTCAAATATGAGTAGGGATCCTATGCTTCTTGAGTTAAAACTAGTGAAAATTAATGAGTTTGGAAGACCTCCAACAACATTATAGGAATGTTTTTGTTCATATACCTAAAAGCTTTAAGAAAAACTCCTCTCTGAAGCAACTGTCTTGCAGTTGTGTGAATATTTGTGGGTTGTGATACATTATAAGGATCATGATGATGAACTAGTAGCTTGTGGAACTGGGCAGTTAGAAACACAACGAAACATCAGTTATGGAAGAGTCCGTGTGTGGAAACAAAATGTGTTTTTTCTCTCTCATTCTCTAGTCATTGTTCTCCACTGTGATGAAAAGAGGCTTTAGAATCGGCACCGTGTGTTCTTATAGAAATGTAACTCAAAAGATCGAAGATTTTTAAAACAATTTTAGGGTTGTCATTTCTATTGTATGATACGGCAGCAGAGCAACAAATTTGGTTTACTTTACCTTCTAATGCTTCCATCAAACAGTCTTTAAAGCTAACGCATGGTGGCGGTGTTGGGTAACTCAAAATTGCACCACTGCCTGACGTTCACTTACCTCTTCGTGTTCTTATCTGTATATTCTTATCTGGTATCTGTAAAGAAATAGATTTTTCTTCTAATAACATCAGCCTTGTTACTCTTTATGCGTTTCCTTCGTTGTGGCTATTGCTTCTGGTGAAGGTTGTTTTTGTTTTTTTTCTGTCCTCATTTGTTTCAGTTCACTTTTGGAGAAATTAAACATCCCTAAAAAGTATTCTGCAAATTGCTCTCCAGTAATTAGGTAGATGTTCATCACTCATCGTGTTGTTTTGAGGACTTTTCACATTTGCCAGAACTTCATTGTGCCTCCTTTTCCTCAAGGAGTTTCAGAGAATGAGTTAATAAAGATAATTTAATAAATTGTTTCTTACAAAACATGAGATTGTATTCCTAAAAGATTCCAGATCATCCTTTGTTAATTGCTGTGGTGTCATGGAAAAAAAATCTTATTTCAGGAGCAAAATGTATCTTTTGTACAAGATGTATAATTGTCAAGGAATGTGTTTATTGAGAGAATTGCTCTGAGGACTTAGCCTTATTGCCATGGTAATGATTTTTCAATCTGTTAAAACTGAAGTGTGCAATTGGGATGTCACACTGTGAAGAAGATACAGTAGAGCATTGCTTGTTGGGTGGCCTTTGCAATCCATGTCCACAGTAGCACTTTGCAGAGAGATTACAGTTAAAAAAGATTTTCATTCGCATGTAGAAATTTTTTTTCTATGCTGTGATATCTTATGTAGAAATGTTGGAACGGCCCCAACAAAGCTTGTTTCTGCCTTATAGTACATTAATGCATCTGGTCCTTGTAGCGCTTATCACCTTTTTTTCATAAATTAGTCTGCAGATGCTGAGCAGATTCCTGGCATAAGCTGTTCTTGTCCCCCATCTACTTCAGTGCAGAGTTTTTATTCCTCTCAGGATTTGTCTCATGTTCTTTGGGTTTCCCTTGAAATGAATTGGCTCCTACCTAACTTGCGTATTTTGAGGGGACAGTAAGTAGGAGTTGTGTATTTCAGATAAAACTGCTTTATAGAGAAACATAATTGACTGAGTGGTTTACTTCACAAGAAAGTGGGGATCCTATAGAGGACTTCATGGCTATATACTAAATTTATTTTTTAATGTTTGTGTTTGAGAAAGAACTTCACTGTAGAGAAGAAATCAGTTTTCTTTTTGAGGCTTTTCAGGGGCAGTGCTTTAACTTGAATTACTTGATTCTTGCCTTTTCTAAATTTTTAAGGATAAATGAATATCTGTTGCTTAAGAAATCTTTTAAGTCATGTAGATTTTTCAGATAGAAACTGACTGAAAGGAGATTACCTGTTGTTTGCCTTCCCTGGTCCCCAGACAAAAGGATGTAAATATGGGTAATGAATGCTGTGGGAGATCAAACTGGCATTTTTTTCTGAAGGTGAGAATCTAAGACAATGTATACAATTAAAACCAACTCTCTTGCCTACCAAAAGGAGTCCATGCCTTCTGGCATTCTTCACTGAATGCCTCCTCTGTTCCCCTCCCATGTATATGCATCTCAGAGTTTCTTTTCCAAAAAAAAAAAAAAAAAAAGAGAAGAAAAGAAAAAAAAAAGAAAAAAAAGAAAGGCATTGTAGAACCAGCCTGTGCCAGTTTGTTTTCCATGTTTTCTTTTCTCTGTAAGGGATTAGTTGTAGTAACAGATTTCATGTGCCAGAAAGTGGGTGAACATTAACTATTTTGTCATGCACTGATCCTTCCCACAGCCCTGCAAAATTTGAAATGCGGGAATGGTTATTCATTAACGTTTCTTTGTGTCTACAGGAAGTACATTTACTATGTAAACATGTTTTATATAGAACATACAGCTGTTTTGAACGAGCACTCAATGAAACATAAGAGTACAGTGCCTACACTGCCACTTCAGAAACTCCAAGATACCACAGCATTGTGTTTTAGAAGAGCAAACACAAAGGCTGCCCAGAAAAATGAATGGTAGAAGTTTCTTTAAAATAAAACAACCAACAATAAAAAAAAACAACTTTCAATTTGATTTTCATATCCAAAATGCTTGGATGCTGATCTACTGATGCACAGTCAGTATTTAGAAGCATAGGAGTGGATTGGGGAGAGGGCCGAAGTTCTTTATGCTGATTTTAGTACAGATCTCATTAGAGAAGGAAGATGCCAGCACCTTCAGGTAGTCCATTTAGATTGAGACATTTATCTCCATGGGAAAAAAAACTTATCTTCCATACGCTGCCTCAACATGCTGGAAGCACTCTTGTGTAAAGTTTACCTTTCATAAGGAGCATGGGATTGACTCAGGTAGCTGTGCAGTGGAGAGGGCTTCTGTACAACTATCATTGGGTGTATCTTCCCTATACGAGGGGGAAGGTATTGAGGTAGTGCTGGTCAGCATTTGGACTATGGGCTGGTATGCGGCATGTCTGACCTTTAGTTGAGATGATTCTTGCTCAGAAAAGCCCTAGACAAGAGAAGGTGTTGGTTTGTTTTACAGATCATAAGCACAGCTGCTAAGTGTAAGTTTTATTAAAAAGTTAAGGAAGGTATGGGTTTCTCATTGTCTTAATAGGAAAATGGTCATACTCTTAAACTGGCTGAGTCCTACAATGATAGGAGGTGACAATTAGATGAGCTCACAGATGCTGGACCAATGGCAGCCTTGCAGAAGTAGAAGGTTAATACTACAGAGTTGGTACAGAAAAAGCAAGCAAAAAAAAAAAAAAAAAAAAAAAAAAAAGATGCAGTTGACCCTTCAGGATATAATGCACTTGTGTCAACATGGACTCTGCCCAAACATTGTTCTGCTGTGGAAGCAGCTGGATGCCCTGCCCTCTGGTTTATATAGTACCGAAGGGAGGGGACACAGCAGGATGAGGTGAGGGAAAGGCAAGTGGTTAGATAAAGCAAACCCAGCTCACCTCTTAAAACAACACAGCTCTCTGGGCTGAAAATGTCTCACAAACCAGCCCTCCCTGTGCTTGTTCCTTTGTATCTGGGGCCCTGCAGCAGCAGAGAAATAGTGCCGACCTCTGAGTGTTAGGAGTTGTTACAAGCAAGCAATTTTTCTGCTTTCTTTAAAAATATTGTTCTTGGGGAGGATAGACAGAGATGGGGAACGTGGGGCAGGGAGAGAATAATGGCTGTTCCTGTCTGCCCTGCCATGTTTGTGGTCTAATTTATAGCATTGCATGTAGCACGATGGTGTCATTTTAATGGTGTAAAAATGCTGAAGTCTGGATTATTTATTTGGTTGAAAAATGCATCCGATACTAAATTCATCTCTGGGGAGATGGCTGTGGGATGATTACAGAACTGATAGCCATCAAATTGATAGCGTTTCTCTGTCCTCCCAAGTCTGCTGCTGTAAAAGGGAGACAAGGTGTTTTCTGGGTGAGAGTAATGGTCTTTGTGCTGTCCTTGGAGGCAGATGTGGCTCAGCACCTGCGCTCTACATCCTGGACAGACAGAGCTGCAGCACAATTATCTGCCAGTTTGCTGTAATTTCTATTTGGATTAATCAGCTTGACACAACGAGTCACACTGTGAGTTTAAAACTGCCACACACCCTTTTCGTTTGCTTATTTACAATCTGTTACTCATGCTCGGAATAGTGGCCAGTTTAACCTGACTTGTAGTACTTTTTCCTCTTTTTATTCTTTTAGTTTCAGCTGAAGTCTCTCTTGTGCATTTGCATAGGTACAATATGAATAAACCAGGAGGGTTCATTGCTGTATTTTTTTTTCACTTGACTGTCTGTACCGGGTAATACAAGATAGTGCCCAATACAGATTGTTGGCATGCCTTTCTTTAAACAGGTTAATGTGATGAAAAACGACATATTACTGATCTCAGGAGAAAGATGGAAGCATTAAAATTGCATTTTGTTTGCTACTTGCATCATGGCTGTGTCTGATGTTGTAAATCTTCTGAACTGAGCTGGATGACTCAGCTCTGTTGAATGATGCTGTGTACAGATCAGAAGTGAGCAACTACTTTGCACATGTGTGCACATTTCATGGAAATGTACTTAACATGGACTGTGGCAAAGCTGCACTTGGGATATTTTGATAAGTTATTAGTATTGGCAAACAAGACTCAGACGTGATGGAAGGAGCCCTGCATCCCTGTGTCTGCTGCATGATTCTCTGTGGCTGGGGCTCCTACAGGCCCATAGGAAATGGGTGTGAGAGCAAGAAGGTTGTCTGTGTCTGTCGGTGCGGCTGTGACGGTGGGGATTTGCTTGCCAGCACCCTTGCTGGATGGCAGGGACTGCAGCTGTTAGCAATCAAGAGGAAGCTATTGTTTCCTTTTGACTTTTACAGACTGGCCTAATATGAGTCTATTTATTCAGGTGCTTTTATCCAAATTTTCCAAAGATCCCGAGTTCGACCTTTGTATGTGTAGTTTCCCCTCCAATTAGTAAGAAGTGTCTAGAAACATCAAGAATGGGACTGGAAGGGGCCTTGTAGGTGCTGCGTGCTGCTGTCGCTGCCAAACACATTGCGCGTCATCCTTTTCTTCTCTATCAAATACCAGAAATAATTCATCTCTCCTACTCTTCTCTTTGACATACTGCTGTACCAGAACCTTGCTCAGGTTGCTTGGAAACCCTCTTCGAGTACCCAGTTTTTTCATGGCCCATTCATATTCATTTCTCCTGGTGTCAGTATTGTCCCCTAGTTAGGTAGCTCTACTCCCTGTCTAATGTTTACACATCACTTGGATGTGTTTATAATAAGGAACGATATCCTTTTTCAGTTTTCATATTGCTAGGCTAAACAAGACCAGGTTTTTTTAGTGTCTGCTCATAAAATGAGTTCGTTATTTCCCGGGTATACTCAGTAGCCTTTCCTCACACCTGTTCTAGTTTCAGTTCTTCATCGGTGGGACCAGTCCTACACAGCCCTCCCAGCCCTGCTGGGAAGACACACCATCATTTAACACAACAACAGAAATTTCTCCTTGTCTGCGCTGGTTTTACTTAATGTGCTGCAACATAGGTCCACATCTGCCTTTGCAACATCTCCTGTTGATGAGTCATGGCCATTCTATCATCACCTAATAAATAAGGATCGTTTTCCCCTTGATCTGCCTTCAGTAAGCACGCTGGGTTTGTCCTCCCTCCCCCTCCCCCCCCCCCTTTCTTTTTTCTTTCTCTGGAACAATGCCATGTGCTGGCATTAGATCTCCCTTGCTCCTTCCTCACTTGAAATACTTGTTAAACAGATTGCCTCTCAGTTCCTTCTGTATTTCACAGCTCCTTAGGACACAGTGACTTCAATCTCTGCAGCTTTCCTCCTGCTAGCAATCCATACCTCTACATCACCTTCCTTCACAAGGCCTGGAGGAGAAGCCTGCATCTAGATTTAGACTTCTGTGACAGCTACAGCTTCAGGAAACCCTCACTTTCTTAGGCTTCCGCTACATTTCAATGCCTAGATTACTATATGTAGTTTGTGCTGGTGAGGAAGGTATAGCTCAGATAAAGTGGAAAAGTTTTGACTTTGATGATACATTTTCTCACCCTGAAAAAGGCTTTTTCACTGACCCATCCCTGCATCCTTGATTTGATACTCTTTTGATGTGATTACTCATCCACAAGAGTATGATGCTGTCCTCATAGCGTTCTCCTCTTAGTCAGAGGCTTGGTATTTCACTGAACTCCAGGTTTCTTCCAAATCTTCCAAAAATCTGCATCACTTGAGATTTTCAACCCAGCTTGCCTTGTGAATACATCCCATAACGTTCTAACATTTTATTCCCACTTTATCCAATCAGGCAAGCGCCCACACCAGAAGCTGCTTTTGCAAAACCCTCTGAATCATGGTGGGCCTCAGTCCATCGCCCTTCCTGCTGCTGGGGGTGGCGGGCCGTGTCCCTGCTGCACGCAGCAGTGCCCGCATGGGGCAGGTGGCACAGAGGATGTGCAGCTGTGGGGCCAGGGACACCCACCCTTGGCATCACCCCGCTCCTGCAGCGGCATGTTTGAACAAGAAACAATAACACACTCAGTAATGGTGTGAGTAAAGTTTTACAAGGAGAGCAGGTGTGCCTGCTTGAAAGATAAACTCTTTCCCCATGCGACGATAAGATAAATGATCTGAATCTTGTGATTTAGTTAATGTTTCTGTCTTTAGCCTGCTGTGTACACAGCACCCTGCTGGCTAAGCTGCCCAGAACTGCGTGCCTCTGTGTGCACAGAGCCGTAATCATCAGCACCATCATTCTCTCACCTGGTGTGTGATTAAACAGCCTTTAATCATTATACATCGTTAATAGGTGTTCCTTATTGTATGGTGCAGCAGCTACCTTACATTAAGAAAAATACCAGCACCAACAAAAAACAATTTCATTGGCTGGGAGCGGAGGATCTTCTTTCACTGCTATTTCAGGCTGTCACTTTTCCCCATATCAGTATTTAAATTATGCCTGAATTTAGGCAAATGTTTTTGTTCAGCTGCCTTGAGAATTAGGGTTAATCCATCTTTCCCACCCAGAGAAAATTCCTCTGAAGGCATCTTGCTCTTGTTTCACTGCTTATTGATTATCACTCCCAGTTTGCACGTTACTGACTACGGTGTTCCAGCTGCATCTGAATGAGCAAAAGGAAAGCCAGCTGGTGCACTGTTGGTCTGATTTTTATATCAGCATTTTGGTTTCAAAGACATTTATCTAATCTTATTAACTGGCTTTACCAAGAGGATTTCCTCACAGACTTAACTGTGAGAAAACAAATAGACAGAAAGGAGGGGGTGGTGGAGGATCTCTTCTGTTATTCTACACAGAAGCGTTCTTACCTACTGGGAGAAAAAATAAATCAGATTTTCCATTCACTCGAATGCTGGCACGTCCCAACTAAGGCAAAGCCATTCCCTGGTGTGAATGGGCTGTTGGAAGGCGCTGCGATGGGTCCTTGCAGAGAGAAGGCAGACGGCAAACCCCGCAGCGGGTGGAAGGCAGCAGCAGCAGGACCTGTGCCTGTGTGCAAGAAAATGCTGCCAAGCATGGGGCCCAGCGGCTGTGCCCTTGGCTCATCCCCACACTCCCTTTCTAGCTCCCCTGCTATGTGTGGGGCTTTCCACGGGTGGCCAAGTGCCATGCATACGCTCAGAAAGTGCAAAAAGGGAACGGATTTGGGGAAATAGTTTCAGACGGTGCCTACACATCAGGGACATCTAAGGCTGAGGGTAGCAGACAGTATTAAATGTGGAGGTTGGTGGCCCAGCCTGTGGTGGGGGGGTTGGAGATTCATGATCCTTGAGGTCGCTTCCAACCCGGGCTGTTCTGTGTTTCTAGGTGATTCAGGCTTTGGAGGGTAAAGTCTGAGCTCTTGATGAGGAACAGATCTTGATACTCATAAATTCAGAGTCCTGTTGGAAATAAAATACAATGGCATTGCTGGGCAATCATACATACTTCATTACAGGGTTCCTTAAAAACAGCTGCTGGGAAAACAGGATTTCTACTTCAAAAAAGGGCCATGTCTTTAGACAGACTTTTGTCAAAGAGCAGCTCTCAGCTTCGCCATCCAGGCTGTATGCCCAGGGCTTACTCTGCCAAAGGGCTCCCAAAATCAGGAAGATTATCTAGTTCTGATTTAAGGAAACTTACAGTCAGGACAACTGGCTGATGGGTGAAGTCTCTGAGAGTATTATTTAAAAAAGAGAAGGAGTTAATTTTCAAAAATTTTAATCTAAGAGCTTTGATCTTGTAGTGTCCTAGTTTTGTTAATTGAAATGCCATATGGTGCCAGGTGAAATGCTTTGTGGAAGAAAATCTCCTATGCCATTATTTTCCCTTATTAATCAAATGTGTGGTTCAACAGCTGTTGGGTATCCTCTGTGAAATACTTTTTTACATTTCATCATGGCAAAGGACTTTCTTTCAGCCTTTATGTAACTCCAGGGGGCAGAGCTTAAAGAGAGTCACCTGGGTTGGTACACAAGACCTATTTCTGTTATGACTTTCCATGAACATTTAATTAATATTGTGCAAGTATTCAACCAAGGTAGATGTAATCCATAACATGTGTTCTTTAAACAGAATTTATTTAAAGTTTTCATAGCCCGTGAAACAAGGAAAGGATGACGCTACTGTCAACATTTGCCAGAGATCATTCTGTGTAACAGTTTAGAAGAAGCGCAAGTTCATGACTCATGCTTTTTCATCTGTGAAATATTGTACAAGTTGATGACTAGGTGTAGATGAAAGCTTATACACACCTCCACAGCTGGGATGTGAACAGCCAATTTAATTAATTATTCTAATTTGTTCAGGTTCTGTGGACTTGGTTGTATATCTAGACAGCATGCTTAATATTATCTAGCAAAGCAGTGAATGCCAGAATTCAAGTCCAACATCCCTTTTATAGAAATCTATCTTTGGTACATTTTCCAAATACACATTTTTTTTCTTTTTTTTTTTCCCCAGTTGCCAACACTTACTTATGCCAAGAAGACCCCTAGCAGCATGGGCTGTGGAGTCCAGTGGAAGGAGTGTGAGAATGAGCTGTCACCCCACCCTACCACAACAGCATCCCTCCCTGTGATACAGCTGGGGAACAAGTCCTTCTCTCCACCACCTTCTTCCCTTGAAAATTTAGTTATTGCACATGTATGAAAGACAAGCTTTGAAAACCAGCTGGCCAATGAACGTTCTGGGCCAAATAGTAATGAATAAGTACAGAAAGTCTTCCCATAATTCTTCTTGGCCGTATCTCCCATTTCTTTAACTTTTCTCGATGCCCCATGAATCACAGCCATGACTCCTGTCATTACTCTTTTGAAGCACCTTGGTGCTGTATGTCTGGGGTCCACCATTTGCCATGGGATGAGATGAGAGCCATGGCATACAGATGAGTTAAGAGGTATTTGGTTGACACCTTCCCTCAAGATGACACCCCTCTTATTTTTTTAGCTATAAAATCTTTTGGTGTCAAAACAGAAACTGCAACTTCGTGGTGATCATTGTATCCATTTTTTCCATGTTCCCTTATACTCAAATTGAACTGGCCCTTGACAGTTTTTTTCTCTATTCATCCCTTACCCATCGTCAGTGAGATGCCTGAGTATGGCTGTCACCCTGCATGAGCTCTGAGAAATTTCAGCCTATTTTAGTAAAGTTATTGCCTCCTGCTCTGCATACCCCAGAAGCTGAAAAACTACAGATCCAGCTTCCTTGGAGAAAGCATGCAACAACAAGAAGCAGTGTGTTGCTTACTAAGATTCTGTAATTTCTGCAAATTGGCTTTATGGGTCACTAAACAGTGATAGAAGATTTAGAAGATTTGTGTGCTAGGACCCACCTGAAACAGAAGTGCTTTGTGGACACATCTGCTTTCTGGTTTTGAGTATTATGGTGGAGTTGTGGCCTTCTCTTCTGTGAAGAAAAAGAAGAAAACTGCATTTGTTTACGTATGTGCATTAATTATTTGTAAGAAACCCAGATGTTAAAACACTTGCATATCCCTGCATAAATAAATAACAAATAAGGGCAAGGTTTCTGAATTTAGGAAGCCTTTTTAGTGCACATTCTCAAAGGATTTCTCTTTTCCAAGCATAAAGCACTGTTTCTTTTGAAAAAAGAAAATCAACATGCACCATAAATGACAACTTGTTATGGATGTAAATATTAATTATACATTGAAATTCTGGAACTGTTTTTACTAGAAGCTTGTTAACTTGTTAATTATCATAATTATCATACAAGGGGAAAGGGAAAAGAGAGAGAGAGAGACTGATTAGTGTTGGTAATTTGCCTCATCCTTTCTGTGCTGTTGCCTTTTTTTTTTCATTTTGGGAAAATTAATTCTGTGAAATTATCACTAGGGTGCTGTGCTCTGGGACACGTCTGTATGATGCAGCATTGTTCTGGCAGAATGCAGACTTAATTCATGCTTGGCACCTTTCCTGTCTCTCCCTTCCTTGCCGTGTTAGAGTCTGCCAAGCTTGGGCAATGCCATATCATTCTCTCAAAATAATAACAATAAAAGACAGGGGTAGATACACAGAGCTCCCGAAACCTTGGGCAAATATGAGCAGAATAGAAGAAAAGGGCAGTGTTTTAGTTACAGTTGGATAGGGGAAAATTACCCATAGGAGATACAAGGCTGTTGGTTGGTACCACTAGGAACCTGATATCCTTAGTGTTTGGGAGCATCCTTAGGAAAAAATTCCACCTCTTGCTATCTTCAATGTGTTCCTTTTATCTCTGTTTGTACCTGTACGTGTTGGAAAGCCCTGGTTCCTGAAAGAGGAGCACAAAAATAATAGACCCACTCTAACATTTGCTCATTGAAATGCTTTTATCAACTGTGAGATTGGAAACAAAAGATGAGTTTAAGTGTCTATAGCTCATCATGACAAAAATTTGCCTTTGGGTTATTTAAGATTTCATCCTACCTCCTGGGTTGCTCAGGATATTCAGTAGAGATACGGAAAAGGTGGCTGTGAACCCACCAACAGGGATATAGAATTAGTCACATTCTGAAAAGGCTGTGAGAAACTTCAGAGGCACCTAATCCGACTAGATGAATGGGTGACACAGTGTCAGACAAAGTTCAGCTCTGCTCAGACAAAGTGTTGCACACTGAAGGAGAGAAAAAATGGATGTACTCCTTTGGCTCACAAGGCTCTAAATTACATGCGGGGGCTTGGGAAAGACAGCTGAGTTTCACTGTGGATGGCTCAGTGATCATTTGGATGTAGAGCACAGTTCTAATTTATTGGTCAGGCAAGGTGTTAGACTGCACAAGGAATAGGATAGAGAAAAATGCGTGAAATACAAGCAGTTAATAATGTAAGTCAATGATGCATTTGCATTTGGAATAACGTACGCAGAACTGGTCACGCAATACTCCCAATTTTCAAAAGAAGACAGCACCAAAGCAAGATAGAGTTCAGAGAGAGATGACAGGAATGGAAAAGAACACGTTAAATCTCTCATGTGAGAAGAGGCTGACAAGACCAGACAGTTTACCTTTAAAAATGCAAAAAAGTGTTAATATGGTACGAACATTGTAAACGTATGTTGTGATATAAAGATAGCAAATAGAAAGCCTATTTGACTGGTGTTACAATTCGGAGTGAAAGTGAAGTGACCAACCTGAAAAAGTAGCTATTTCAGAGCTGATGAGGAAAAGGAAGCACTTTGCACATATATTAATATTATGTATATATCACTGCCACCAGATGTTGGTTCCTTACCATGTAGCTGCAAATAGCATGCTGGAGCTGAGGACCCTCTGTCCACACTACATCAGTCCAGAGGCTCTCATTCCATCGGCAGCAACACTCCACGTCAGGAGCTGAAGTGTAGCACATAGGGACTGTGGGGAGAAGTGCTCCAAAAGCTCAGCTCAGATCTAAACTGAAGATTCATGCAGGTGTTCACAAACATACTAAGAGTCAATGTGGGGCTTGACATTTGTACTGTGTAACAAGAATAAATAGAATTATATTAATGAAATTTAGAAGAGATTTAAATAAGGGTAGCAAAGCTTTATTAATACAATATTAGAGGTCATTTTTTAAGTTTTAAAGCAGATATGTTACAGGGGGGTGGATCATCCCATATCTTTCTGGCTCGGGTTTCTTCTGTCTTCTGAAATCTCTGGTGCTCACAAAAATCAGTCAGTGCCTGGGTGATCCTCAGCTCTATTTCCTGATAGCTCCTGGGCTAATGGTCTCTCTCTGCCTCTTTGAAATTAAGGCTGCCCCAAAGATTCCTCAGCTTCTGCAGTGAGCACCAAGAATGACTAAAAGTGGAATGACAGCGTGGAAGCTGAGAACAACTTTTTAAAAGCATTTTTTGGGGTGAAGGAGGATTAATAAGGACGTGTGTATTTAATTTTTTTAGACTAAGGTCAAGGAGGATAAGTACTGCAGAGTCTGCTGCCTCTTCAAACCTAGTGAATTGTGGCATGAAAGTTGTATTTAAGTGTCAGAGAGATTGCTCAAAGAGACCTGGCCTCTGGGAGATAAGGATAGAGTGAAAGAATAAGAGAAAAGAGAGGGAATGTAAGAAAAAGAGGTTTGACATAAACAAGCACAGTAGTGACCCAAGTGAAGAAAACATGAGGACCCCGGTAATACCAGCATGTACAATAGAAAGTGCCCCAGCCTGGCCAGCTGCATGGCCTGGAAGGGCCAGTGGAGGCTGTGGGGCTGCCCAGTCCCCAGTGTCTTTCAGTGGATCCCCAGCAGCAGGAGCTTTCTGATAAAAGGTCTCGGGAAATTGCCCTGTGGAGACCGCAGGGCGACATCTGGAAGATGCACCTATCTCTGGAGGAGAATGGCTCTGCTATAATTATTCATGTTTGATAATTAACCAGGATGTAATTAGATATAATCACCCTGACGACAGTGTGCACCTTTTTCAACAGACAAGGAGGAGGCCTTGTTGTCCACCTGTGTCTGATCAAAAGGATAATAGAGGAGCAAACCATTAGCGTGCACATGGTAAGAGAGCTGGGCCAGGGCTCTCATTGAAGGCTTGATAAGTGATACAGCCAGGCATGGCAGAAAATAATTAATTCATGATATTTTTTAAACTGTCTTCACCATCATGATCTCAGTTGTCAATAGCCAACCTGTTTGAATAACACTGCATAAAAAAAAACAAACAGAAAAAAAAAGAAGAAAAAAGGCTAAGGCAGCTAAAAGAAGAGAAACATTTTCTACAGCATCAGTAGGGTTCAGTGAAATTACTGCGTCCTTTTGATGCTGCAAACAACAAGAGAACAGCTGAAATGTTTTGAATCCATCTGTGCATAGCACCTACCCAAAACCTGCTTAACACAAATACTCTGGAGCCTGTGACAAGAGTTCTGTCCAGTTCTTATCCAGATAGACTGGAGCAGTGCATAGAAATGCCTGCCCACAAGGGGAAGGCTGGGAAGGTGAATGCTGGGCATCTGGTGTGGCCGTGGTTGTGCCCAAGGAGTGACAGGGGTCTTTCTACTTTGGTCCTGGGGCATTTGGAGAAGAGGGGAGCCATAGGAGAGCTTTAACCAAATCAAGAGCAGAAGCTTTCCCACACATTGCTGAAGTCCATGTCTGTTTACCAACTGAAGGCTGAAATGGGCTCTACTGTTGTAATGGGTAACGCCAGCTCTTCTGGCCTTCTACTTGAGATGTGAGGGTTTCCTTCTGAGGAAAATGCATAGCACAGGATGTTCCCTTAGAACAACTGAGGGCTCTTTGAGGATGCCAAAATATCACTAGTTTGTACATGAACTGCAGCCCAAGGTTTTCCAGAGAGCAAAGTCTCCTAAAGCAGGCACTGTACTACAAGATCACGTTCTAAATATATTTTTTTCATATGAGTTATATTGAGAATAATCAAAATTTAGAATGTTGCATTAGAAAGTGATGATAGAAAGACAGGCTTTCTAATGGAAGGTGTGCTACATGCATATAGAAAACTGCTGGGGTTAGAATCAGAGCACTGACAGTCGGTGTTTCTAGTCAAACAATCTAGCCAGAAGCTAGACTCTTTTTAAAACAGCTAACCACTCCAGTTTAATAGTCTTCCTGCTTCCAGGGCTGAACACATAGATCTTAGATGAAGAAGAACGCCTATGCCTGCCTGTGCTTGATTCATCCTGTACAAGGCAGCTACCAGATCCTTGCTTCTGCAGGGTGGCAGCAAGACAAGCTGCCTACAGCCAGCCAGCAAGTTCTAAGTACACTGTATTCTTTCCGTGTCCCATTGACAAAAACATCTATCAGTCTATCTATTTAATTTTCCTTATTTATTTATTTTACTATATATTTTTTGCTCTTTCCTCTGGATTCCGTCCCACTTCCCTCCAAAACAGTCAGGCAAATCAGATTTTTTAGCAGCCTGTGGCAAATGCATTTTTTTTGTTGTTGAAGTCATGAAAACCTAGAATGAGACTATAAACAAGGTGTTGCTACATATAACCCCTAGTTGCTTATTCCTCTGGTTTCCCAGATTGTTCTGCACCTTTCCATGGCTCCATCTTGACATTGCTTTCTGGCTGTGGGATCCTGACATGTACGATTGTAAAAATGCTGCAAAGCATCCGTTAGAGTCTTCCCATCACTTTAAGAAGAAATGTCTCTATTAGTACAATAAAAGTCTTCAAGTTCTCTTTTTCTAGATTTATTTCCAGCATTTGCTATGTTTTGGCAATCAGATCTGCTATCAAAGTGCTTGTTACAGCACTGAAGCAGGTAGCAGGGCAATACTCATACAAGTGAAATCCAAGCACATTAAAACACCAAGGCAATTTTTCTGCTTTTCCTCTCCTCTCCTCTCCTCTCCTCTCCTCTCCTCTCCTCTCCTCTCCTCTCCTCTCCTCTCCTCATCTCACCTCACCTCTTCCCTTTCCTCTCCTCTCCTTCTTGCCTTCTTTCCTTTCCATTCCCTCTTTTTCATATCAATATTTAGGAGATTTGGGTGTTCGGTTTGCCTTTCTAACAGTGCTGTGGAGGCAGCTTTGTGCAATGGAAGCAAGGCAGCCGTGTCAGCAAAGACTCCAGTATTCTGGGACAGGGATTGACCCCTGGCTCCAAATGTAGCAGCATGAGCAGAGGTGCACAAGCATCAGTCACGCTGCTTTCAGGAGCAGCTGACAGATCCTGAGCTCACCAGGGTTTTTCCAGCTATGGTACTGCACTCGGAATAAGGTGCCGGCAAGATTTTCTGGCTTCCCACATATATGGCACCAAAGTTCCCTTCAAAAAACACATCCCAGCTCTTGCTTTCATATGGTCGGAGCACTTCAGGGGAGAGCCATTTCCACCCTCCCCTCAACCACCACACAGCCACCTGACACAGCACAGCAGAAAGCGAGGGTAAAAGGAGCTGGCCCAATTAGCACAGCACCCTGGGCCTGATGCTTCAGCTGGGGCTGCCGGGCTTCCTGCTGGGCCAGCTGTGATGTGCGATCAGTGAGTGCCAGGCAGAGGAGCCAAGAGCTGGACACATTTGAAACCCTCGCCTGAGATTTCTCTTCTTCCTTTTTCTCTTTCTCCCCTTTCACTATGTGAAATACGCAGAGGGCTGTATGTGCAAACACTGACAGATGGTGACACCCGGCTCCGGCCCTGGCAGATTAGAAAGAGAACCCGATGTTCAAGGGACCAATTACCACTCTGTCCCCTCAGGGAAGAGCATATCAGATGTTTACTGGGGGTTAATAATAAATGAATTGAAAAAAAAATTGCTCTTCGAACACCATATTCTGTGTATTCATGTCAGCAGGTTGTAATTAGCTAATTAAATGCTTGGACTGACAGAACGGCCCCAGTGGGGGTTGCAACATTACAGACCGCTCCTGAAATATGAGCAGGAAACATCTTGGAATATGCAGGCAGGAGAGCAGTTAACACCTCACATTTAATGGGATACCTCTTCCTGCAGAGGTGATGGGGGATCAGGAAGGAGGGCTTGGGCAAGGCTTGTGTCCACAGGTTGGTGGCCAAAGAGGCCAGGGACAGCGTGTTAGTGAGGGGTGCAGATAAGGGCATGGCAAGTGGTCAGATGCTCTCAGGAGAAAGTAAGCCTGGCAGAAAAGGGCGAAGCTTCTGAAATGTGAATATGTGGTTTAAAATTAAAAGCGGTTCACGGTGCTGTGGTGAGCAAGCTCCAGGAGATGCAATTTCTTGTAAATAAGGATGTCAAAGCATGTGTGTTCAGCTTGAGTCACCAAAACCAAAGCCACTCAGAGAATATGAAAGGCCCACCTTCACTCTCATGGAACAGAAGAAATGGGGATGCACGCCCAGCCTGGGGTGTCAGCTCATGCAGTGCATCCCTGCCCTCCTGCCAAGGTAGAGCATGCTGTATCACAGACTTGTCACTGCTGCATGTTTGCTTGCCAGGTTCCATCGCAGCAGTGGGCCAAGCTGAGGAACAGCAAGGCACCTGGCACACTGTGCAAATAGGGGAGCAAAACCCGTGCCAAGTTACAGCAGGAATAATGCATCTCACTGGAAAGTATCAAAGGAGGCATTTGTAGCACCAGCAGTAGAAATGAGAGTGCATCAGGCTTTGTCAAGCACTGCGTTTCTTTTGTCCCACTTTTAGACACATTGCGTTGGAGGTTAAAAAGATTTTTACAAGGAAGCCATTGCTTCCCTGGGATCCTGGGTGGGACGGAGTCACTTGACACCAGCAGCGTTTGCCCCCTTCCCTTCCCTACACAGCCTCATCTTGCTCCCAGCACTGCTGGTGGGATGAGGAGAGCTACCCCAACTCTTGAAACAATGATTTCCCAGAGATGAAAGGCAGGGTAGATGAAAGGGATGAGAACCATTTAACAGATCCCTCCAAAATGTAAAACATGAGATATCCACAGAACATGGGAAAACAAAGGGAAACACGCAACTTTGCACCTTGCATTCATTACTGCATCAGAAGTGAGGGGTACTCAAGGCAGCTCGTTTGGAACCATTCTGAGATGTGCGTTAGTCTGATGACACCACAGTGTGGATCTGTGTGTCCGGGGCTGCTGATGCACGCAGGAGCTGGGGAGGACCACACTGCCAAACAGCGCGTGTGCGGGGCCAGTCTGCTGCTGATAGGAGGTGTCATCTGATTCTCACCACTAGGAATGCTCTGATGAACTCAGGAGGTCTAACCAAACTTTGCTTTGCTGCAGCTGTGATGTTTTCCTCATGCCCTTGCCTGTGCTCCATGCTCTCTGCTGTAAACATGCCCACCCAAAGAGCCTGAGAGAGGAGGGCTGTGATACACTGCTGCCAGACTGAGATGTAGACACAGTCTACACTGTGAAAGCTTGTTGAGCGTTCCTCTCCCATCTCCCCAAGTGCTTGTTGTGATTGCAGAGTGAAATTGTTGCTGCACCAGGAGCACTGGGCTGATCCTTTCCCCTCCCTCGCCCTTCTACCATCCCAGCAGAGGACCCGCTGACCTGGGGGACAGTTCGGTGGGGCACCAACAAGAACAACCACTTTTCTTCTTCTTCTGCCCTCGCACATAAGGGAGTGAAGCAGGTTACTTTGCTTGTGATTCATTTTTAAAACCTTTCCCTTTGTTGAGCCAGTTTCACACAACAGCACGCAGCTCAGATTCTTTTAAGGGCTTTCCAGTACTTGTTGGGCAGATTATGGAAATAGCCTTTTTCCTTGTATTTTGCTCTGTTGGACCAAGTTCAGCCTTCTTTTCTAGGCCAGCTGGCTTGTGAGTGCCAGAACAGCTGAAGTTGATTCAGGCAGTGACAAGAGCTTGGTAAAATGAAACCTGCATACAGGGTCAATGTCAGACAGCACCTTTTTGGCAGATGAGCACCTGGGTGTTTAGAGTCAGTGGGCTCTGAGCAGGATGGTCCTCTGTAGAAGTGCCCATGGGAAGCCTGCCCCACTGAGTCCTGTGTGTGTTTGTGGTAGTCTCACAGGCTCCTCAAAACATGGGGAAAAGCAGCTGCCCTGCAACATGGGACATGCATGCATCTTGGAAGAACTGCACTGTAAGGGCAAGCGACAGGCAGGGAGTAGGCTTGTGGGGTATGGCTGGGAGGAAGAGCAGGTCTTGTGCCAACAATGTGACACTTCCCAGGAATGATTTGAAAGTACAGATATATGCTGGAATGGCTAGAATCACAAGCAGGAAGTTGTTTTCTGGGGAAAAACGAAGCAAATAATGTGCTGTGATTGCAAGCACTCAGCACACAATGCTTGTGAGGGGAAGAAAGCCTGGTGAAATCTGGCTCCTGCTTACTGGGTGCTGACTTTGCTCAACCGTAGTATCCCAGAACAGAGGCACCAGCCATGCTTGTAATTACCATATCACACAACCACATAGATTTAATATTTACACACATGCTTTATTGGCATTCGTTACAAGCTGTTAATGAGGTGTCAGTTTTAATGGCAGCCATGAAGCTAATGAGCAAGAGGTGGAAGGATCCTGCCTGAGCACAGCTGCCCTGAGACCACTCAGTGTTCCCTGGGACCCCCAGCTCCCATCCTTTTCCTCAAGAGACCCAGCAGAGCCCCTCAGCATTGTCCTGCTCAGGCTCAGCTGAGGGATGCATACAGTATGAAGCCATGCTGGCAGCATGAGGCCATGCCGTCAGGACAAGCCCTTGCCAGCAGCATGAAACCATGCTGGCAACTCCTTGCCCTGCAGATTTGCAAGGCTTGGGCTCATCCCAGCCCGCTTTCAGGGATGCAGCACAACAGATGCAAGGCAGGCACCACTAGTAGAGGCTCCCATTCTTTAGGCCTTGGGCTCTTTACAAGCAGTGGCCTTCTTGAGAGTCACCCGGCGTTTGGCCAGATCCCCAGTGGCTTTGCACATTCCTTTTCTTTCTCTGAATGAATGGTCTAATCTGGCTGGAGGGCATTGCAAGGCCCAATAGCCAGTTTGCTGCACCTGCTCATCAAAGATTGAAACACCTGCCCTGGTTAGGGCTTAGCATTTAAGTGCTGCTATTTGAAGACAAATCTTGTCTTTTGTCTCTGCCTGAGCCTTGTCCCATGTCCCCACCCCCCTCCTTTAAAAAAAAAAAAAAAAAAAAATTAAAAAAAAAGAAAAAGAAAAAAGGCTGTGCTGTGTATTTTTTGGATGGGACTTATTTTTTCCTCTAGTTTTCCAGAAAAATGACCATTGCTTTCCCTGTTAGGTGAATTGATAGGGAAGATTAGACACACAGGCACAAAGCAGTGTGAGCACTTTCCTTTTGCCTGCAGCTCTGTGAGGGGCTTGTGCTGATACTAAAGCGCTCCAGCATTCAGCAGATGTACTCTGAAGTACTGTTGCATCAGCCAAGCACTGGTCAGCAATGCCATGCAATGAAGTGATGTTCTTATTAAGAGCAAATGTTCCTCCTCCTCTATGCAGTCTCTTGCCTACATTTTGACCTCTCTACTTGTTTTCTTGTGACAACAAACAACTGACATCAAGTCAGTAATGTGGGTCTTACTTACTGATAATGAGAAGGGAGTTATGCTGCTTGTGCTGGGAAAGTAGGTGGCATGGAAAACATATTTTGTCCAAGCAATTCGATATCTTTCTTTGAAGACTTTGTGTGTTTGGGTGACTAAGGTACTGCAGCTATGTAAAGGAAGCTGTGGTTTTACAAGATTTGCTTATTAAGATGCTGGAAATATACAAAATGCACCAACTCAATAGGGCAGGGACCAGGTGATACATCTCCTAGGATATCGGAAAGCACAAGGTGTGCTTTTGGTGGCACTCAGAAGGTGTGTCCTTGAACCAAGTTCTCTAATATTTCTCTCAGTGATCTGGAAAGAAATAAAGCCTTATTAGGCACAAGGAGAGCAAAGACTGCAAAGGAAGAAGGTGAGGAAGGCTGTAGAGAAGGATTTTGCTTAAGCAAAAATCCCGTAACAGAGAGGCATGACTGCCCAGGCTGGCAGTGAGAACCTGGAGCATGGGGCCCCTCTGCCTACCCAAGTACAGAATCAGTCAGAGCGAGGGGCTTTTTTTTTTTTTTTTTTTTTTTTTTTTTTAATTATAACATCACATTAAATACTAGGGGAATTAATTTAGGCCTAAAATAAGATCATGTTCATTCTACGATGATCAGCCCATGAAATTCTCTACCATGGGCACAAGATGATCAAAGGCACAGTCAATTTTTGGAGAAAGAACTACTAGTAAAAGAGAAGCTGAAGATGCTGCGTTCATCTGCACAACAGAGTGAACTTGCTGCAGGGCACAGATCAGTTGCTGGAAGGATAAAGGAGAAATTTCTCCCACATGTAGCTTGGTTAGAGTGATGCATGTTCCAGCAAGACCTCAAGAGACAGGAGAAGCCCACATCAGTGTGCTGGGAGCTGAGCCTACACCTCTTTCATGAAAGAGGCTATGAGTTTTAAGAATTTTAATCAGCTGAATCTTTTTATATCTTTATATTGCATCGCCCTTGATTTCTTTGAGATTGTTGCAGCTAAAGGATGAGGTAGGCAGGAGTGAAGCTGGGCTGAGTTTTGTGTTGTTGCCTTTGCCTGAAGCGTTTAGCAGGAGGCCGCTGCTGGAGGAGGGGTGTCAGGTGTGATTTGATCTGGCACGGGTTTTACTGATACAAATTCCCTTGGCTGTATCCTCTCGGGGGCTACACCAGCTAAAACATGAAACAAAATAAAGATCAGAGACAAGTCTACTTACACATCCTTAGCAGTAAAGAGAGAATATCTTAATTATGCTTTACCTGTGAGGTTAATCATACAGGACTGTTGTCCTTTCCAGTTGCCTACAAATTTTAAATAGCTCTGTCAAGTGGAAGATGATTCAAAGGAGAAGAAATTTCACCTGGAGGTGTTATGGCTTTGTCCTTGGCTCCCTGCTTTCCAGCAGCATGGCATGGAGATGGGTAGCGCCTTACACACACACAACATGCAGATCAGCCTACGCAGCCAGACAACTTACTGGCACCAGCACAAATTTCCAGCCTTGCTTAAGTATAAATTTGAGTTACAGTATATTTACTATGATGTGAGATACAGACTAGCCTAATTCTCAACTGCTTTTAAAACAAACAAACAAAAATCTGCAAGAAATAAACCTCTGTGTCTTTGAAGCAGAAGATGCTATTCAAGTAACTCACCACAGAGAGTTAATGGTTACAGTGCAGTGGGTGGAAGTAAAGCCACTGCAGGTGTGTTTCTTAATGAGGTACTAATTGGGCAGGTGCACATAAATAGGGGACAGGGAGGGCTCCCTAGCCATGGGGACTAAAGAGAATTCTGTGTTAGGGAAGGCACTGCTGCAGCTGGAAGAAAGGTTTATTTGTTTAATTTGTGTGTAATCAGTGAGGATGTTGGTGCTGGTAATAAGGAGAGAGCTGTGTGCTGGCAGGGCAGCATAGATAATGAGGGTTTGGGAGATAAGACAGGGAGGGCAGGGGATGAGACTGCTGCTTGTGTGCTTGCTCAGCAACAGAGCTGAGTTATTTGTAGGAGTACAGGAGAAGATGTAAAGCTTAAAGGAAGAGTTGTTTGGTATTAGGAAATGATTTGGGGTGCTGAAACTTAACTACATGGGGATAGCAATGAGCCCCTCAGATCAGCTAACTCTGTCAGCAAAGCTGATGCTGCATATCATAGAATCATAGAATCACCAAGGTTGGAAAAGACCTAAAAGATCATTCAGTCCAACCGTTCACCTATTCCCAATAGCTCTCACTAAACCATGTCCCTCAACACAACATCCAGCCTTTATATTCACTGGGAAGGAGAAACATGTATGATTAAGGAAATACAGAGGAAAGGAAGTTGTGCTTACAAAATGGAAGAAGAGAGAATGGAGGGGGATCTGTTCCCTGGATCTTTCAAGTACTCTCTCTTCTCCTTAAGAGCTGGAAAAAACAGCACAGACTTCTATGTTTAGCCATACACTCCTTGAAGTTTTCTGTCTGCTTAGGAGTGAAGGTTATAGGCAAGAAAAAAAAAAAAAAAAAAATAGAATCATAGAATGGCCTGGGTTGAGAAGGACTGTGATGATCATCCAGTTTCACTCCCCCTACTGTGGGCAGTGTTGCCAACCATTAGACCATGCTATCTAGGGCCACATTTAGCCTTGCCTTGAGTGCCTCCAGGGATGGGGCATCCCTTTCTGGGTTAATAATAACAATAACATAGAAGAATAACATGACTCTGCTGTGATGCTTGAAGTAGCAGGATACAAGCAAGAATCCAGCACGGAGCTTTTCTGTGCTTATGTGCCATTGAAGCAATACCTTTCCCCTCAGCTCTTTCTCATTAAAAGGTTGTGGGTAGACTGTGATAGTGTTTCCCCCTTGCCTTTTAAGAAGCAATTTGCAACTAGATTTCCTCCACTATGTTCTCTTGCTGCCAAAGCAAACTTATCAATAGAAGTCTGGTGTTTAGATGCAAAAAAGATGCATATCTAATTAAACATGAAGCTGGTTTGTGAGAAAGGAACGTATTGAGAAGCCACTAAAGTGCATCACACAGAGTGTAAAGAGCTGGAAGCAAATGTTTGAAGGAGAGAAACAACATGGATATTACGACTTCAAGCCACAAACATTGTAGTAGTGAAGCAAATGGTAACACTAGTAATTTCTGGGTACTTGGGGGGAAAAAAAATCTGCTAGTTGTATTGAATTAAGTCTTGAGAAAGATTTAATGAGTCTTCAGAGAGCTGTGCTTGGAATGTATGCATAGAGAAGCAGATCTGATGGAAAGGTCTTGGATGATTCCATGTGTGCTGTGGGAGGGGGACTCCATTTCCACATCTTCACCAGCTTTACTAAATAAACACTTGTTCTTAGGCATGTCTCCTGAGACAGCAACAATTGAGAATCTATCTTGGAGCATATGTCAGCTATCAAACAAATAGCTGACAGCTTAACAGTTTTGTTACTCCCTAACTGCTGGAGGAACTCAAAGGTGCAACTGGCTGCCAGACGCTGGATGTGTTTTAGCATTTACCTTTTTTTTTGATGAGTTTTTACACAAAATTTGCCAAAAGCATAGAGGCTGTGCTCTGATACTGGAAGTACTGATTCATGGGAATCAACAGTTTGGAGCCTTCTGTTGAACAGCAGTTGGGGAGCATATATGCTAGAAAAGCTGTACATCAGTGATGATCTAGAAATACAATGGAAATGTTGAGAGTTGCGTTCACTTGAACTTGTTGGGAGTTTCATGTACTTCTTGTCTCACACTGCTGAAGACCAATGATGCTAATGAGGGGGAAGAGAAGGTTTATCTAGGATCTTCAAATGTCCAAATAATACAAGGCTCTATTTTTATCTCTACGTGGAGGATGCTGTAACAATTCAGCATTGTCCAAGAGCTGCTTTGACATGATGTTGCGTTAAGCCAAAGTTAGCACAATGTATGTACAGGACAACAAGGATAATAAAACTTATTTTCTTACTTTGGGAGAACCATTTGAAGTGTGGAAAGTGGTGAAGTTTAACATCCCCCTTGAAAATGAGGGAAATGATAAAGCAGTCAGCAAGAGTTTCATTTTGTACTTTGTTAATTGTCTTATTCACACACACAAAAATAATAGATGCTATGTTAATTCTGTAGTTTAATAAGTGATGGTGTATACATAATTTGTCAAAGATGACTTTATCAATATCACTTACTATGACAACAATGGCAATTTTTGTTTTTTAAAAAAGTAAAATACTGATGAAGAAAAACCCATGTTTGTCAACTGTGGCTGTCAGTATCCAATGACTTTTTTAACAACTATCAGCATTCCTTCTTTTTTTTTTAGGTATCTAAACTTTTTTTAGGTATCTATAACTTTGTTTTTTTAGGTATCACACATAATGAATGACAGGAATAGGTAGCTGAAGGGATCTGAGGTGTCTGGTTGTGCACAGATGCTACAGTTTTTCCCAACCCTGTGCTTAAACACGGGTAAGGAGGATTTTGGTCTCATGAGCTAACCTGATCTAGATTGTAAGCGATGATTAAACCAAGCCAAACGGTCTATGATACCTATCTAATTATTCTGTTTTATCTCTGCATTACTTACATCTCCTTTGTCCCTTCATAAAGCAACTAATCTTGGTTTGCCCTTGGCAGAGATGAGGATTAGCTGGTCATATTCCTCATTAAAACAGCATCCTTTTATGTACTGGGTAGTTCTCTGTGTCACATCTTACTTTTCCCTACTGAGGCAGACCCTCTTTGCCAGCCTCTTTCTGTGGCATTCCCTCGTTTCTGAACTTCAGATTTTGGATCCTCAGAGACCAAAGCCAGTTTCACTGCCCACAGGAGTGTTTGAAATAAATGTTGCCATTGGCTGTCAGAATAAGAACACTGACCAGTCGAGGATGTTGTTTTTTTTTCACTTTCTGTGAAAAAAAAAAAAATCTGATTTGAGAAAGACTGGAGGAATGCACCTCATTTTTAATTGCATGAGCTCTGGCATGATGGGGTATCACATCTTCTTACTCTCCACAGTGAAGCATTTGCAACCCATTTTTCAGGGACATGAGTGACAATGACCCCAGGACCCTGGCAGCACCAGGAAACAAGGGAGGAGATGTGTGGGCCATGGATCTGGCTTGTGGCTATGGCTGATGATATCTGGTGAAGTTCAGTACTTCAGGAGCCGTAAACTGAGGGCTGTATGCTTGTAGCTGTATCTTCCAATGCAGAAAAGCTGTTTCTTTCTTGTATCACAACACAGGCATGGTGCCTGCAGTGCAGGCTTAATCACAGCAGATTTTTTTTTCTGTGGTTTGGAGGCTAAACCAGAGCTGCCAGTGGTTTTGCTGCAAAAACACTTGCCAGGCAGCAGGCAGATTAGGCTGTGCTGATGGGTTTGCACTCCTCCCTCTGCTTGTCAAGCTCTCTAGCTACGTATTTCCAAGCTCCCACAAGCATGGCCTGCTCCCCATTCCTCGGCACCATGGTCCCACCTCTGTAATTGCAGATTTCATTCTAAAAAGTAGGTATAATCACATTTATCACCAAATAGTGTGTGCACATAACCGTTGAGGTCCAGACCATAGTGAAGTTCTGAGATAGTAAAATTCTTGCTTTTGAGAACTTTCAGAACATACGGCATTAATTCAGATTATCAGAGGGCAGGGCGAACCATCTGAGCATAAATCAGTCACAGGCTGGGGATTGTGACAGAGAGTCCATTGAAACCAAGCTATAGTCTATCTGGTTTAGTTGCTGTAGAGAGAGCACATTCATGTAGTGGAACAAATTAATTTATATTAGCTTAAAAATATTTGTGATTTTATATGGCTAATAAAAAGGAGTCCCTGGGACATTGCTGGAGAATGTGAATGTTAAATGTGAAAGTCATTTCAAAAAACAAGTCAACAAGAAGCTTGTCAACTTCTTCTTAGTGAAATAAAATGGCAAAGTCAAGACAGTTCTACCTTTGAAACATGCTTCATCACTTCCTTGTTCCTCAAACCCAGATGTGCAGCCAAATCAGCAATCTAGGTTTGAGGGAGGGTTTTGTAGCTGTCTTGTTATTTAGTGGGGAAAAGAGCTGCTTATTTCTTTACCGTTTCTAGGCCCTCTGAACTGCAGAAACCAAACCTCAAGGTGAGGTTCCCATTTGTATCATTACATGCCAGTTTGACTCCTCAGTCCATTCCAGACTGGGCTCGTTGTTCTTCCTGTCTGTGAAGCAGGCAGTAGCACTCTTGCTCACCCCAGTGTCACACCACTACTGGCCCATTGAAAGGAACCTGAACTGCAAGGGAATGGCCTGAACAAGAGATGGAGACTTCAGAGCCAACTCTACTGACAATGACAAGGGATACACTGATGGGTAGTCAAACCAAAGGGTAAATGACAATGCTTACCCACCATCTTTCAAATTTCCCCACTACACCAATCTCTTTACTGCTTTTGTAGGGCTTTTGCCATATTACCTGAAGGATGAAATGGCTTTTCACTAGTCCTCAACTTCCATCTGTGCAAATGCACTTTAAAAAACACTAATGGTAACTAGACAAAGAGCAGGTAGTGGGGAGTGCAGAAATTTTGGATGAATTCAGTGGAAAGCCAGGTGTCCCATTTGTGGGAAAGCACAGACATTAGTGAGCTGTAGCTGAAATGCCAGATTATGGTCAGTTCCAGTTAGAAAGTGATTACAGGCAGCATTCTCTCTCTTGTCAGTTTTTTTTATTTTTCAGATCTGTTAACATTTTCCTGAAAATGAATCCCAGACCACAGGTGTTGCTGGAGGTGTCAGTATCAACCAGCAGCTTGGGCTTCACCTGCTTCCTTCAGGAGACCAGCCAGCAGCTTGTGCTTTCATAAGGAGTCATTTCTTTTTAGAAATAATGCAGATATTTCCTACACTTGTCTTCAGAATTCAGGCACTGTGTGGTCCCAGAATTCTTGCCACTGATGAGCTTTTAACAAACTCTGTTCCTCAGGGAATGTCAATGACTAGTCCAAGATGCATTGTTTATCCTCTCAGCAGATTGACTTGCACCCAAACAACCAGGCAAACACTGCCTCAAAGCAGCAGAATTATTCTAAAGGACAGTGCATTTCACTGGCTATCAAACTAAACCAGAATTGTTTTCAGATGTCGTTCATTACCAAAGGTGCTATTGCCAACTTTTCCTCAACCGAAACTGAAAAATCTTTCTTCACTTTCTGCACAACCATAGCATAAAAATGTTTTTCTTATCTCACATGGTTTTCCAGCAGTTTCTAGCACAACCTAAGACACTGGGATTGTTGTCTTCTTCATCCCTGCCTAAGCCAGCAAAAGATATCTTGCTCAGCTCGATGGGAACTGCAGTGTCACTTCTGCTCCAGGAGGGATTGGCATCATAGGCCTGATAGTATCTAAGGTAGGATGTGAAGAGCACTGTCAGGCTTCTTGCTGGGTTGTTACCTTGGTGGTACGGAACACCCTGGGTGGCACTGTCTGCTCCAGAGCAAATCCTGTGGCACCAAGGAGCTAGGAGATGCTGACACTTGTCAGCTTAGGATCCCGTCCTTTTTGCAAATCTTTACCATAAAGTTTAAGAAGTAGCAGCTTACAGGTGTAGATAGATAAGGATTAATGGTGGGCCAAGTTCTCCTCTCTGCCTCCCCACCTCTGCCTCCACCTACAAATATTGCTGAACGAAGCATAAGACCTGGGTCCAGGAAAGGAGTAGCTGTTTAGATTTAGCTTTTTTCTTTTTTTAACAGTGACTTCAACAGCCCTCTGTATGGCAGTTTTTGTAAAGAAATGGTCTGGTGCTGAATAGCAAAGAAAGAAGCCAAAAATATGTCTCATTTTTAGCATTTTGTAATTGAAAGCTTAAACATTATAATCACAAGATTTGTCAAACAGACTTCTCAGCTTTAGCAGACGTTTTTTCTTGGTCTTCAGAGTTAAATACTTGGAATCTGGTAATCTTCCATTAAAAAGATAATTTTAAAATTAGTTTCAAATCCTTTCACTCCTTTTAAACGTATAAATATATATAATACAATTTAAAACAGAAAATTGAGCAAAGCATCAGCAGGAGATTTAGCCTGATTGCCTACATGCTTAAAAGAAAATGCTGTGCATATTTAAAAGAAAAACACACTTAAGTGCCGCGACATTCAGTTTTTAAGAAACCCAGTTTAATTATATTTTCCCTAATTAAGGATTTCATTATAGGGGATCACATGATTTAATTATATCAATACCCGAAAGACCTGATTGTGAACATAAAATGTGGATTAAAAAGATGCCTCATCACTTAATTACCTGCTAGATTGGAACAGATCCATGTTGTAGGTCAAAAGGGACATAAAATGCAGGCTTCTGCCTCCCTCTTTGTTGTGTGTGAAGGGCTCCAAGCATGGAGAGAGAAAGGGGGGAAGTACTCTTGTGTGTGTAATGGGAGTGATAATTACCTGTGAACAGCTTTATTAGCATATATTGAGAAATGCAATGCATTTTTATTTTTATTTTGTTTTAATTTGAAGTTCTTGGGCCTACAGTAGAGATGAGATGCATTGTCCAACCTGCAGCCCGGTGAGTGCATATTTCTTCTTCCCAACACACAAGCCCTTGTCTTTCAAAGGGAAAACGTCAAGCAGTGGAGAATCTTGGGCTGGGAGTGTAGCTTCTCCTGTAGCAAGCAGATGGGCACCTAGCACTGCTGTGTATACTAGGGATTGGGGATCTGGGGATCTCTGAGCCCCTCCAGCGTGACCCTCCTGTGCTAATCACATGGCTGGAGATTCTTCGCTTCTGAACACCTCGAGCCAGACTGGGGAAGGAGGGGAGGAAATCTTTTGGGACACCAGTGAAAAGCTGGCTGAGGCAATGAGTTTTAAGCTGCCCAATCCTTGCTTTCCATACTTCCCTCTCTTTCCTACCACCTAAACAGTTCACATTCCTCACTCCCAAGAGGGAGCTCATGGAGCTCTTCCTCAGAGATCACCAAAAACATGGAAGGAGAAACTCATTGTTCTCCATGACCTGTTTTTGTGGTGTTTTTTTTCTTCCCTCTTCCACCTCCTTTCACATCCCTCACAAGTTCCTACTTTGTAAAGCTAGAAATCCGACCTTTGTTGATCCCATGTTACAGAGCAAGTTTGCTCAGTAAGAGAAGGTACAGGATTATTAGTGCCTGGGACAGCATTGCACAAAGTGGGTTCAGCCTCTTGGAAACCACCACAACATAACTCCCCATAAGTTCTTGTAGGACATGGAGAGTTGAAGAATATCCATGTCAGGTTGGGTTTTTCCACTCCCTACAGACTATAAGGAAGACTGTTCTCTTTAACATAATAGGATAGCACTGATGCAATAAATATGATAAGATGATCGATAAAATCTGTTGCTAGCAGAGGTTTGATCTTCTTTCTCAAGCTCCTGGATCTACAGGATCTGGAAATATTGTACAAAGAGACACTGCAGCAGGCAAGAAAATCTGTGTTTTTGAAGGAAGAGCAGGATTCCTATCATGAACTACATGCCTTTTCAACCTCCAGCCTCTTTGAAGGCACTGATATACTACTGTCCTCCACAGCGGGGACACTGAGATCCAGGCAGAACCTCCATGTACCACACATTGTGCGAGTGTGAAACCAACCACCCAGCACACTGCTGTCCGTCATATTTCATCATGTATGAAACTCTGCTGCAACACTATCATAGCAGGTATCCTGATCTTCCCCAGTGCCAGCAGGGCTAACAGTGCTGCTGCAGGCCAGCAGGACCGTGGCTGGCCACCTTGCTGATCCTAACACTTCTCTGTCTAAAAGCAAGCTTTGCCTGCATCCTGACTCTGTCCTAACGCGGAAAATGACTACTGAAGGAAAAGTTGCACAGCTATAGTCAGTCTGGAAAGAGTGTGCTGGGTGCTGTATTTTCTATGGAAGAAACTCCCATGTACATGAGAGTGGGTACTCTCTTAAGAAAGAGGATAGTCTTCAAAATGTCCTTTTGCTCTGTAGGGGCTGCCTGGTGGCTGAGGCACCCTACAAAAATAATCCTGAGAATATTGCTGCAGTAGTGATGTTCTTGCCTGGCACAAGCTAGGTAAGAACATTTTAGGTAGCAGGCCTAGGAAAGAGCAAGGTCTCCTGTCTGTAAGGCATCTCAAGAGAAGGTGCTGCTGACAGCTGATGCTGATACAATGTAAGTCATTTCTATGGTCTTACTAAAGGTACCAAGTAGGCTTTGTAAAGCTCTGAGTTTAGGGCTCTTCCCAAGAAATCTACCCTGATAACTCGTCATGGGACTGAGCCAGGTCTGCACTGTGCAGCTGGCACACAGTCACCCCATCCCTCCTGCCCCATGGGCATTGCCACCCTGTCCCTCCCACTCTGGCGCAGTGAGACTAAGGAGAAGGCTTTGTGCCTATTGCACACACTGGGGTAATGTGCCTGAGGGTTGTGAAGCAAGAGAGCACACTTGACTGCAAAATTAACATCTGCAAATAGCACAGTACTATGGGATGAAGACTCTTTCCTTTTACTTTGACTTGATCTTGTTTTTCTAAGCAGGGAAATGCCCCAGTGACAGAATCACTGCAGATGGCATGACAAAGCCCCGGCTGGCACCAGCTGAGTTGGCACAGTAAGATTATCATGTTTGAGTTTGTGTCTGTCTTTTTTTATCCCCCTGCTTTGCTGTGATAATAGCATTTCTATTACCGTATAAGCTTCAGCCAGCTCTCTCAAAAGGAGAGACATCAGCATCAAAAGTAAATTTCATTATCACTGGCAAAAAACAGGTCATAGAAACAGCTAAACTACTTTAGTCTATTTTTAAAAATTATTATTTTCCTGTTTCCCTCTCTCTCTCTATTTCTCTCTCAACCAGGCTTAAAGAGGGGTTGGAATTGAAGTTGCTGGGTCTCCAGGGCAGTAGTGTGGAGCGGTGTGGCTTAATGGGGCAGCTGGTGGAGAGAGCCCAGCACATGTTTCCTTTACAGTTTTCATCTTCATACTTCACAGAGTCCAGGGACTGATTGATGGAATTCTTTTTTTTTTTTTTTTTTTTTGAACATAGCTTTCTCAAGGCCTAGAGACTGCCTCTCTCAGCCACACTGAACATATGTCCATATATTCCCTTGGGCAGTATTTAAATGTGTGCATCCATGTGGCTGTATTTGTTTAGTGTGTGCTCCCACTGATCTAATGGGACCTTTCCCATGACCCATTGCTTCCCTAAGTTTGCCACTTGCTGCTGTCAGGCGAGAGAGACTTTAACTTGGATGGCTGTAGCTGTAAATGAATGGAATTTTTTTTCCCTTTCAGTACTTTCAACTGCACCCTCTTGCTGATGGATCATCTAATGCAGTTTGGTTGAGAACCCTTCTTTGCACTGTTAAAAAAAATGCCAAACCTAGACAGACCCCATCTGTTACAATCCCATGTCGATTTATATGAATGCAGAATTGGTAGGGCTGCTCTCTGCTTGTTAATAAACCATCCTCTGAGAACAGCACTCCTTGAAAATGCCAAGTAAGGTGTACTTTGCTTGATACACTGATAGCTTAGACAAAAAACTCTTTGGTAAGAGGAAAAGAAGTGACTGCACAGCACTGATTTTTCTTTGAGGAGGCACTGCAAGATTCTGCATGGCATTTGTCTTTCCCAAGGAAGACAGGCTGGGGAGACAAGAATCAGAACAGAACTGACTCTAAGGACATTTGCAGCATACAGAATCTACTAATACTGATATGGCTCAGAAGATGAGATTCAAAGAACATCATTTACATTTCCAGTTAACACAGCTATATGCAGAGACCTGATTATATCATATATTAATTCTGTCTTTCTTTTCAGATAACAGAAAGGTGATGGTGTCAGTATCCCTGGAAGTGTTCGAGAAACATTCAGATGTTGTACTGAGGGATGTGGTTTAGTGGGAAATATTGGAGATAGGTGGACAGTTGGATTGATGATCTTAGAGGTCTTTTCCAACCTTAATAATTCTATGATTCTGTGATTCTAAACTTGAAAAATATCACATACCACAGTTAAGGGAGGTGCAGAAACCGTGACTGTCTTGATACAGCTCACAAAGGGGAAAGCTATATAAATCTTCAATAACTGGCATTTGCACACTATTGATGCTGTTCCAGGAAATGCCATAATTTATGTAAAGATTATATCCATGGTAAGTTAAATATATATATGTATCCTCCCAGAGTTCCTGTACCAGTGCAGGGCTCTCCTGTGCACTCCAGTGTAGAGACTGTCCCTACCCCAATGAGCATCAGTGAAAGCGCAGTGGGCTGAGGCGAACTGCCTTCATGCCCCTGCAAAGCTGCATGTCCTTCTCTCCTCTGCCCTTCTGGCAAATGTCCTTCAGCACGGTAATGTGCCATCTGCCCCATTGCCATACCATGCCAAGTCCTGCTCAAGGTGGGGCTGACAGCAAACCAATTGTCCTGCAAAAGTCTGGGCTCCTTAGTGGAGCACCTCCGCATGGGTTGCGCCAGCATCCAAGCAGATCATAAAGGAATTCACCCTGAAAATCCAAATGTCAGCTACAGACCTAAGCTCAGCTGTCTATTTAACTTGACATAGGTTAGAGATGAAATCAGCTGAAGAACAGGAACAAATATACAAAATAGAGAGTGTTTGTGAAACCATTTTCTATCGAGTAAAGTTATATTAGCAATAGCAGTAGGATATCATGGACTGAGAAACAACGCGAGAGAGCTCAGTCATCCTGAGACTAAACTGACTTTTTGTTAGAGAATTATTTACTAAACAAGAGGACAGCTGCTGTGTTCCCACACACGGGCCTGGCTTCCCAGAGCTGCCTTACATCTCTTTGCTCCTTCATCCTCCCCTTGTATCTCTCAGCAGGGCTTGCCAAAAGAGCAGCCTTCCCAAAATAATGATAAGAAAACGTAGCAGCAGCCTGTGAAAATGTTATCTAGTAGCATATTTCCAACTGGATCATGCTAAAAGTAAAAGCGAGCAGGACCTCCCCCAGAGGACCATTTGAATTAATGAAAGGTCCTCACTGGAGCAGGTATCAGCACTTCGAGGTCTCTTGTCCTCTGGTTTTGTACTTGTTACTTGCCCTCTTTGGCTTCAACTCACTCTTCAGGAACATGATCATGATGTCGCAAGAAGGTTTCAAAGAGCTTTGCACAGCAAGCCACCACTGAGCAAATACTGAGCACAGACAGCATATCCAAGGGACTTTTAATATTTAGGATGATGGACACAGTTAAAATATCAGAATACCAATTTCTCACATGTTACTGTATTTTTAAGATTGCATTCTGTTTTTGTTTTTTTTCTTTCTCCTTATTGACAGCAAAAGTCAGGGGAAGCATATTCATGGCCAAAAGCATGAGGAGCAAACCCAGGTTACCTCAAGGGCTCACAAAGGACATGTTATACATATACTAAGTCCTACTGTAGAATACTGTCATGTGATCTTGTGCTGGGATATCAATCAACTGGGGTTTGCATCACTCTCAAGAGGAAACTTACAATGAAGGATTAGCTTATTTACTGCTTCCAAGGAAATATTTGTTTCCAAGTTGATATTTAACCTTACTTTCTTTAATCTACTGAACAGTGCACTTGCTGGAAAATAGCACTTTGGGAATGAATGACCAGTGCAGCATCCTGATGTTGCTAGAGTTTGGGGTTTTGTTTTGTTTATACTTTCTTGTTTCTAGGATACCGACCTCAAGGAGCATGGCAAGCACTGTTAAATGCATTCTATATCCATCACCACCACTGCCTTCATGCATTTGAGGGTGCTTGGAAACATGCACTTTGGAGACTGCTAGACATAAAACTCCAGAGACTTGCTCCAAATGCAACTCTAAAAATGTCTGTGTCCTCATCAGGTAAGAAGAAAAGCTCTGCTGATTACTTGAAATCTGTTCTGCGCAATAGGATTCAACTGGGATGTGGAAGCACAAGAATTTGTCACTGGTGCCAGACTCTACATCAGTGTCGGGTGGGGGTTTCTCTATATCAGGTGTATTTGCTGTAATCACTTTAGTGTAATGGTGACCAAGATCAGAACATTTTTTATCAGCATTTATTCTTATATTGAGTGAAAATTGTTAAAATTCAAGTCTGCTTCTTTCTGATCCATTTCAGGAATAGGATGTCCTTTAGCTGTTCTGACCCCACCACTCACCTCCCACAGCTATCTCTCCCACTCTGCTGAAATTATCAATCATTTTGAAAGCTTTGATTCTTCTCAATTTTACTACTGGTAATTTTGTCTAAATTGGGATTCTAGTTACCATGCAATAGAGTGAAAACCAACTGCAATCTCACATCACGGTTTCATTAGAAACTAGCTTGTTAAGAATTGTGAAGTCCTCATGACCCTAAAAGAGGACATACTAAAGCACTACAGTCTAGTTCAGATGCAACGATCATCTTCTTTTGACTTTCCTTATGGAAATTGTAGTTTCTGACAAAGTCCACTTTCCCATTTGTAATGGGTAATTTTGTTACATTCTTGCAATGTGAGATATGAATGACAACAGAAGTGCTGAATAGAAGGAAAGCAAAATAATAATTCTACACTTGAAGGTCTCAGCTGGAGTGCTGTGTCCATCTTGGGGCACCACTCTGCAAGAGAGAGATGGACCAATTGGAACCTATCCAGGTAATGAGAGCTCAGAAACATAGCCTGTGGGGGAAGCCTGAAAGAACTGTGGTTGTTTGGAATAACAACAAGACTAAGAAGAGACCAATAACATAAATTCAGCAATGTAAGTGGTTGCTGCAAAAAAAAAGAAGGAAATAAACTCTTCTCTATATTGATTGTGGACAGGATAAGAAAAATGGTTTATAATGAAGGACTGCAGATGGATGTAGTCTTGGCTTTCTGATTGGGAAAAGTGACAAGCTCAGACTGTGGGAGACAGTTATCCAAGAAGTGGATAAAAAAAGGAAGTCCAGAGCTTGGATTGTCCGTCAGCAATCCAAATCCACACCTGTAAAAGAAACATGTTCGACCCAGAGCAGAGAAGGAGCCCAAAGCTGGAAGGAATGATGACAATCAGGCCAGCTGTGGGGAGAAACAAAATGTTTGTTTGGACAATTTGCATCTGTTGCTTTTCTTAACCGGATAAGAGAGTACACTGTGTAATATACACACACCAGCCTCACTTACCGACAGAGAATTAAAATATTTATATCACAGACAAACAATGCCAAGGAACTCCCCTACAAATGCAGTGATTTAATAAACACAGTTCTGCAATGTAGCATTTATCTTTATTATATATAATCAGCTGTTGCTTTTACTTGGATAGAAATTATGTCAAACTGAGCCAAGGTAAGATGACAGGGTTGGAAGGTTCCCACTTCCCCATTCCCAGACATACACACCTTTTTGGCTTTTGCTAGCACATATGGATTTAAGACTGCATGAGGCACAGCTCTGCATGACCTACTCCAGCTCCTATGAGTCTGTGAAGAATGGGGCATCTCACAGTCCTAGTGTGGTCTTCCTTGGAGACAGCTTCTTTCCTCTGCATTCAGCAATCAGTAAAGAAATATCTTTCACACCAACACTGCTAAGCATGTATGTATGCATCTAGGAAAATGATGCACTTCCAAATGATTACTTCCCAAGCAAAGGTCTTCCTGAAAACACAGGTTACCTCTACGTGAAGATCTTTCTTCAAATCCTACCCAGTGGTAGCAATTCAGTTGTCACACACTGTTTAACAGTAGAGAAAATAGTGAAGGTATTACACCATGACTTTAAAGGCAGTTCATAATCACATGCTGACAAATCATTTAGGGAATGATTGGCAAAATGAACTACCTCAGCTGCTTTTTCTTCTTCAACAGAACATTATTAGTGCAAATACATAAATAAAAAGCAAACATGAGAGATGAAGTCGTGGATATTTGTCAAAGATATTAACATTGTCTATAAAGCTAGGCATTTTTTTCATTTGCTCATGAATATGATCCAGTCTGATGCTTTATCTTTTTCCCTAGCAATAGCTCTATGGTCTTCAACACTCATGTAAAATAGGGAATTGCCCCCAAAAGTGTTTATTCAACAAACCACATTTTTAAATGAAGCTTTACTTCTGAAGAAAGAGCTTCAGAAATGGTTCCAAAGCCAGAGTAGAAATTGGCCCACTCTGTGCAGACCTGTGAAAACACAACACCAGCAGGCTCAGAGAGTGGAATGAACAGGTTTTGTACAGGCTGAAGGCAAAAGTGGATGTAAATACATGAACATTACACCTAAGGAAAACTTACTCCCTGGGCAGTGTGATGCTAGAATTGTGGCTAATAACAGATTTTGTTCCACATGACTCAGACTAACCAGCTCACCGTAAAGCCAGTGGCCCTTCCCCACCAGGTCCTGACAGTTCCATACCCACCCTGGTTAAGCCCTATGTCAGCATACCCAAATTACACTGGCCTAAATGCTTCTTAATGACTTTTAAGACAGAGTTATATTTTTCCTTCTTCTGATTGAATATTTACCTAGGAAGAAACTTATTTCATGTCAAAGCAGGGATAAAGTTGCCTAAGATGGACATCACTAGGAAAAGAATCTGCTAAACAAAATAAAGCTGAATGCTTTGCAAGTATAGGCACCAGTATAATCTGATCAAAAATTAAGTTAATTGAAAGAATAGCCTCCTCCTGAAGAGGTGTTTACTTGCTCTTACCTGATTTCTTGGGAAAGTACCGGGTTGTGGTGTCTCCCAGTGCCAAGACTATGAGATCCTTAGAGTGAAGAAAGGCATATTTTGAACAGCACATGAATAACCCGAAGTAACAAAATGTTCAGGTGTAGGTGAGCTTCTTGAGAAGATCACCAACAGGTATTGTCACTAATTCCCAAATGAGAGCCTTGGTCACATGAATCTTATCTGGAAAGCTGGACAAAGGCCACAAGCAGCATTTCCATAAACATCTAATGATTTTCTGTTACAATGCCCATATGCCTGTGTGATTTTGACGTGCACAACATCAAACATGATAAACTCTGTCACCTGACTTGAAATTGAGTGACCATGGGGTGTGAAATATGCCCTACATGGTATGTGCGGCAAAGTATGAGGATGGCTTATCCAGATCATGCTGACACTGTCAGCTGAGGAGTTGAGGAGCACCTCCATGACCACCTCCCTCAGACACAGGAATGGCACAGGGAGTTGGTAGGGCAGCTCTGGGGACTCACTGAAGAGGGGCTGTTAGACTCACTGGCACCCACCCATAAATATCCAGTTCCTCTGCTGTCTTAGCAGGAAGAGCAGTTACTCTATAGAGGAGGTGCCTTCAAGGCCTGGAGATTGTGCAGGTGCCCCTACACAATTCCTGAAGACTAATAAGCAACTCATCTCTTCTCTGGTTTTGTGCCTACAGACACTGAAGTGGTAGTACTGCAGCAGAACTTCAGGTTCTTGAGCTGAGAGTTTGATTAAAGCTGACAAAGACACCTGGAGAAAGGCATGGAGAAGTGAACACTGCAAAGGAACCACGGGATGGAGGACAAAGATGTGGGGCAGTCAGGGGAGCAGCTCAAGCAGAAACAGCATGCCAAAGTCTTGGTGCCCACCAGGCACATTTGCACTCTGGTGGAGCAGAAGCTGGTATTTACCCCCTGAAAAACATTCATTTGCTGCTTCGTGTTTTCACTAGAAGTCCTTTGTCATGTCTCAGCAAAATGCGGGCTGTGCCTCATCAAGGCAGAAATGTGTTTCTTCCTCTTTTCCTATTTTGATGTATTTCATTTCCATATAATCTCCAGAGGGATCATTTAGCCTGTTCAAACACCTTATTAAGGAAGGGAGACATTGTTCTTCAAGCCTTTGTGCAGTACCGGAATGCGTCTCTTCCTGAGCTCCCCCATGCATGGCCAGGCCTTGATAAAGCACTGCCTGCTTTTCTCTCATTGTTTCGCATTGCCTTTGCCTTTCTTTCTCTATCTCCATTTGTCCGAATACTAATCTGTGTTTATAACAAGAAGCGGTTCCCCACCTCCCCTTTGTTGCTTAATTGAAGGGAAACTGAGCAACAGGTGGATCTCAGGAAATATCATTAGTCTCTTTTCATTGTTTTTGGCACTTCTCTGAAAGAGAAGTTCGGCTCAATGCAACTGGCTGTTCGCTGTTTCCAGGCTAATTACTGCAGGATCCAAATGAGGAATGCATTTGAACACGTCTAATTTAAAGAAGGTGAGCTCTTCATCTGATTTCAGTGGGTCTACTCATGAGCTCGGACTTACATGTGTGCTTAAGGACTTTGATGCAGTTGAGCCACATAACCAAGTCCATAAAGCAAAATGAATCCCTTCATTATTGTAATAGCACAAGAAATACAGTTTATGTACAGAAACACAGCCAGCCATGAACCAGTACTTTCATGTTCCAGTAAGGGCTTCCTTTTAACCTGCTTTTTTGTTCAGAGAGAACAGAAACAACGTGGAAGGATGAAAGTATTGTGGTGTATTTGATTTTGAAAGGTGCTTGTAAAGGAAGCTTGCATCCAGGAAAGGAAAAGCTGACCTGGGAGAGTGCTGCAGCATCTCCTCAGCTAGCAGATCCATAGAGTCATGGAGAAGGGGGAAGGATGCTAAAGAAAACAAGCAGCATGATCCTTCAGCATGTGGTTTTATCTCAGTAATTCCCAGAAGGATAAAAGAGGCAAAAGCTCACAGTGTGCTCTTCTATCACTTAGTAGACAAAGATCCAATTTCTGCTATTTTTAAAACTGGAACCCCAAGGGAATATTTCATTGAATATCAGCCAAATGCATTAACAAAGTTAAAGCATCCACCTGTTACAAGAATGCAGGCAAAGGCTGGATGATAGCAGCTTCCACTTGATGGAGAAGTCAGGATATTCCTAACAAGTGATACACAGCAATTACTGGCCAGCTGAAAATCCGATCTTGGGACATGCTTTGTAGCTCAAGCCTTGAACAACTAGATAAGTCAGAGGAAAAGAAGAGAGTGGGGATATCTTCTTTGATGTCAAGGGTATGGCAATAGGGGTGCAAAACATGAGAATGCAGAAGGTCCTTTAGATGTTACTGGTGTAGTGATACTAAGCTCTCACCACTGCCATCTGAAATTTAAGTTGATCTCATTCCGCTTTGCTGAGAACCTGGAAGGTTCAGCACAGAAATCCTCTGACACACAATGTGTCCTGAGTTTGTTTGGAGCAGTGGTAATCATGGGGTGTTGACAACCAGAGGGCAAGAGGTGGTAGAGCAAAAACACACACACACTCAACTACAAAAGCCAGGGAAGCTAAGGATAGTGAAATTATGATCCCTTGATGTGGCTGCAGGGGTGGAAATAGAAAAGCCCTGACTTTTCAGAGATGTCTTTATGGGTTTATAATTGTAAATACCCCCTTTTTAAAGGATGTATTTAGGAAGCAAAACTGTTCCCTTTTCATGAATGATCTGTTGTACAGGGCTTAAAAATATGTCAAGGTTTGCTGCAGTAAATCCTCCTTATGCTGTAACTGAGTAATGTAAGCAACTTGGTTTGCCGTTTAAACAATTCCCAGTGTGTGGCATGGCCAGTGCAGTTTGAAATGCCTCTGTCTATCTAAACAGAAACAGATGTTTGAACAGCAGAGCTGTGCAGAAGTCATTCTTCAAACAGTAGATTAAAACATCTGTCAGGGCCATTGGATGGGACCAGACAAGTAGCAGTAATATCAGCTGGGCCTGCCAGTCATGTTGGCCTCACCCTGGAGGTGGAAGGGAAAGGGTAGGGGTGCTTATTCTGGTCTGAGCATCTTACAGCCTCATCTTTTATCGCGTTTCTCCAGACATGCAAAATATTATGGACCTGGCCGTATGGACTCATAGATTAATACCTCTCTCAGCATTGCCTCCTATAACTGAGGTCTTTTTCTAGATTTCCACTTTCCCGGATGCTGCTGGCAGTTGCTATAAAAGATGTGAAGTGTTGGCGTTGTTCCAGGTTACAGCATTTGCAGTGATTTCCATCTGTCCATGTTTCAGCATTTGACCAGTTCAGTGGCATTGCAATTGAATTTTTCAGGCCTCGATGGGTCAAAAATATAACAGCCAAATAATCTTCTGCCACTTGCCTGCAGGATATGTGCCACAGGCAGAGTATTCGTTTCCAGCTAAACGAGAGTCTAAACCAAACTCTTGGATTTGTACTCTACCAAAATATCAGCCAAGAAACAGAGTCAAGAAACGGTTCCAATTTTTTTGGTGATTTCAGTTAAGGTTCTGGATCCAAACAGGCACTGAAGGCTGTCCATTTTCACTGTCTGGATCTGAAATTTGAGCCTTGACTCCATCTTCTGCTTCCAGCCCAGATTTATTCTCACTTCTTATTTCACTGCCCAACAAAACAAGCAGGGACAGCCCTACCCTCCAGGCTGCTTATTTTGGGGTGGAGCTGCTGTGGCTGCTTTACCAGTGCATTCATCTTCCCAACACACTCCTGCCCTGTGCATCAGGGCCAATTCTGCCACCGTGTACATGGGAGATCCTCACTGTCCTGTGAGGCCAGTTCTGGGGTCCCAGTGAAGCTGGTGGGGCAATCCTTTCTGTACAGATGGGTTGCACTCCCATCTCTTGTTTGTCCCCCAGCACCCATTAATTGTGGGCTGTAGCGGCAGCAGATTACCTCACGACAGCCTGGCAGATGTGCTCTCGCTGAACAAATAAACTCATTTATATGGCTGTAATGACTGTTGCTTCTGTGCTCTCATCATGAAAACTCCAGCCTATCTACAGCAGTTTATAAACAAAGCTGCTTTGCCTTTATGGAAAAGCAATTTGTGACTGAGGATCCTCAGCAGTGACTCGTGCCAAATAGAGCTCAGGCCATTTCTCAGGGAACAGGTGTCCGCATCATTAAAGCCACAACCCCCCTTGGCATTAATTGCTGTCCCTGTTGGCACACTGAGAAAAGAGACAGGGATTTGTCTGGGCCACGTGGACTTGCTTCCCCGCTCCTTTCTCATGGTAGTCTTGCTTGTGGTGTGCTGCCACGGCGGGGTGACCACAGCCTTGGCCACCAGCTGACCAGTACATCTCCTGCAGTCCTTGCTTGTTGGCTGTCTGGGAGGGAGCTCTGGGAAAACGTGGCCAGCACAGACTGGTGAACAAACAACACTCATAGGAGGGGAGAAAGAAGGAAACTGTTTATTAGACAGAGCAAGTTCATTAACTTCCCCCTTCCTCTCTGTATTTATTTTAGCTGTCCCCTTATTTCCCTCTCTTCTTGTTTGTTTCTTCCCTTGCTTCCTTCCGTGCTACGTTATTATTTCAAAAAGGAAAGAAAACTTCAATCTTCTTGTGATTTTAGAGTAATAAACTATGACTAAAAAACATGTTGAGCTACAAAATTGTGAGTGATGTTTTAATTTATAACCATGGAGGGGTGACTAGTTTACTTAACCACCCTGATCACCTTGAGTTAGGGAGGTGTCAGTACAGATGGGACCTGAGTTAAAATAAGGCAGCGTTCATCCCAAAATGAAGATCTTCACCAAGAGGAGACACAGCTCTCCGAGTGAAGTTGTTTTCCAGTCTGCACTGAGTGAGACATTGGACATTGCCTCTTTGACTACAGGGAGCCCTGGGGGAAGTGGCCATGAAGACACAGGACCACCAGGGAGCCTTTCTGGGATTAGAAGAAAGACAGCCATCTTCAGTGGCTGCAGGGAGCAACATACTATGAGCATCCTCACATCCCCTTCCAAGTCATTAGTAGAGCCATCTTACTTACCAGCAAATCCATGGCAACTCTCAGCCTAGGGGTGCTCAGTTAGCTCTGCTCCATGCACTTGTGCAGGACATGGGCTCACTGCCTACTCCCTGCCCTTACTCACAGGCCGATGGAGAGTATTTGTGCAGCTGTTTAAACCATCTGGAATAATCGCTTCCCTTTCCCTATAGCTCCTCTCCATCGCCAGGCAGGGACAGGAGGGTGAGCACTGCCTCTGCCTCGCAGCATTTTAACACTCCTCTTTTCATAAACCTTACCACCTAACTCTGTTGTTCGCTTCCTCTCTCTTTCTGGAACCTTAGCAGTTAAACTGATCAAAGCTGACTTCAGAAATGACAGTGGAGAGCTTTCCCTTTGCTCCCTGCCACAGCACCGGGTCACCAGCAACTCATTCTCTCTCTCACTCTCACCTTCCTTCCCTGCACAACAGCACGCAATGCTGCATCTGATGCCACACTGGGCAGCAACACACAAGTGGGCAGGGAAATGAGGGAAGGGAATGAAAAATCACACTGAGGAATGTGTGTGCTGTTTCTAAAAAAAACCAAAAAACAACAACAAAAAAAAAATGCTAAGCAAAACCTCTGGCAACCTGCAAGAAATTATAAAATCACCCTGTGTCTGCCAAGAATTCAGCGTTGGACATCTTCCTTTGGCCATCATTGACTGGCAGTTCCCTGTTTCCAGGGTAGACTAAATCAGGTACACTAAAAGTATGATGTTTAGAAAATGTTTTTGTTTGGCTTTTTGAACAGAATCCTCTTCTGCCTTTTACAGTATGGTGTGCTCTCCATTCATCAGACCTGGTTTGGGGTTTTTTTGTTTGTTTGTTTGTTTTGTTTTTTCCTTTCTGAGTATATATATCTCTTACTGAGGCTGTTTCTGTTTCTGCAGGCAGGCACATCACAGAAGTCTGCGTCACAAGAAGACTCCAAACTCTTTATGGTTTATTTGTGTAGTTCAAACCTTGACTGCTGTTAAGACTCAGAAATGGCCTTGCCATCTCTGTAAGCACTGGATTATGTCCTGAAGAGAAGATGAGAAGAGTTTGTTTTGTCCCTATCTAGGCACTCCCAGGCAAGAGTAATGGGCAGAAACTCCCAGACTTAGGCACAGTCAACAGGGAAGAAATGCATGTTTGACTATCAGGCCTTTGTGAGTACAAAAGACTGGATCACCATCAGCCTCCATATGACCGCCAGCCTTAACCAGACTAGCCAAGCCATTACAGAAAATGGAAATGTTACATGTACACTGACTCAAGAAGTTTTATTAAATGAGAACAACTGCATGATCCACAAGCATCTGATGACATTACAAAACACTGGATAGGCATTTGTGTGCCTTTCACCCTAAATAACCATGTGATGACAGAGCAAGACTGGCATATGCTGTGGACTTGGAGCAAAACGGTAGTGAGCCGAAAAGGCTTTGTCCATGGCATCCTCATTCTGGCCCCAATCACTTTTCACTCCAGAGAACACTGCAGACTTTCATACTAGATGTTCATAATGAACATTTCTGATTGTCTTGTCTGTGAGCCTAAAAATGTTCTGAAAGCATTTTACTGGCTAGCAATTGTACATGTACATAGATTGCAGTAGTTTCCTGATGCTTTAAAAAAAAAAAAAGTTATTATGATATTTTAATCCAAACATTTAAGTCAAGTAAGCAATTTAAATAGGCACACAGCCTTAGGATGTGTCAGATCAAAACTTAGAAAATCTGGAATCAGATCCCAACATTGTAAGTCATCATGATAATTGTAAAGGATAAAAAACAGACCAGTGACTTAATCACTCTTGAAATTTGTAACTGTGTTTGGATCTGAACTCCGACATTTCCAGCAGTGTTGTACAGCTTGTTTTTCAGGAAGCCATTTCTCAACATATTTGAAAAATCAGGCCTGAAATCAGACACAGAGACATAATGCACCCAAGACAAGAAAGCTTTTTGAGAATCTTGATTTTCATTTGAGTCTCAAAGCATTAAGAAGCATTTCATAGCCTCATTAGAATTAGTACTGTTCATAATAGCAACATGTACTTTCTTTAATAGCAGTTGTATTTTTAGAGAGATAATTGGCTTTTTCTAGGATTTCAATTTGTTAAAGAAAATAACTGTGAGTTAAAAAAACACCTTTAAAGTCTGCGGAAGGTACTGAATTAGTTTAAAAACCTTTTCTTCCATCAGAAAATAATGCACAGGTTTTGGTCACCTATCAGCTTGTACTTACCTTTTAATTCATACCAAGCAGCCAAATCCATTATATCCAAGACTGCTTCTGTTTTTTCACAGCTGGGAGTCAGTCCCCTGTCTGGGTGCTACACCAAGGTAACCAAAGAATTTTTCTCATTAAGATTTGAGAACTAGCTGTCCTTGGTCAGGTTTATTTTGTACCACGCACTCTGCACATCTGGAGGTGAGAAGATCTCAGGGCGTGCTGAACAGCAGGACTAAATGGGACTATACACATCATATTATATATTGTACATATTGTCTCTTTTCAATGCAGGACTAGATGGCCTTTAAGGGTTCCTTCCTACTCAAATGATTCTATGGTTCTGTGATATCATAATCTACTCATACATCTAGTCAATCTAGAGGAATTACACTTCATAGATTTCCTCAAAAGATGCTTTGAGGAATTTATTTAACATCACTGAATTTGTCCCTGGTGACAGATTCAGTGACTATAAGCACAATAATGTCAATCTGCAGTTCTTGTCACTGTCCCAGACCAGACATCAATATCAATACAGTTACTGGAAGAATTACTTTTGGAAGCAATGTGAACTATCTCCTACCTTACTGAACTCACCCTCACTTCATTATGTAAAGCAGAACTTCTTACAAAAAGAAAACTTTGAGATGCCCAAAGAGACCTCTAGCTTATGAGTTACTGTTCATGTAAGATAAAAATATCATAACATACTTAACTGACAAAAGCTGGATCTGCTCTCTTTATTTCACATTTTAAATAGTAAATTTCCACCCCAGCTTAGGGCCCAATTTTCATACCTCTGCTCTGATTGTGAAGGATGTAATATTGCTACTATTAAAAGGATGGCAGTGATGAGGGGAGGGGCAGAGGTGGAATTAAAACCAAAGGGAAATGCTGGAGCTGAGGTTACAGAGCTAATGTGAAGAGTGGTCCTTTCTACCCAGAAAGTTGACCATCAGACCCATGTTTTTCTCTTTCAATTTGGACTAAGCAATAATTATGGTTGCTCTGCATTCCAGTGGAATATATTAATCTGCTGCATGCAATAGCACACAGCTGAAATTGCTGTTGGACATGCTGAACTTCCAGTTGTTGAAATTTTCTATGCAGTTTTTTTTTGCCAGCCCATATCTGAATGACAGCAATTTTATCATTGTGTTAACAGCTGTGGCAGTCACCTTGAGTACTTAGGGGAAAAGAGTCTGGAAAAATTGTTTCCCAAAATGTACCTTCATGAAATTGTTTTCTGGGAAAACAGTCTATTTTGGGCTGACTGGTCAACCTAAATGCCAAGGAGCAAATATTTCTTGTGGCAAATATCAAGCCAAGAGTATTTTTCTACTTTAATTTTTTTTCATGGATTTTATTTATTTTTTTCTGACTACATCCATTAGAAAGTAGTGGTACAAGTCCAGAATAACTCTGAGCTACACAGACTTAAAACATACGTAGTAAAATTGGCCTAGTGCTGAGAAAACTGAACAGTACAGCCCTAATAAGGTGAAATTGCACAGCCCTCTTCAGCTTCCAGGAACGAAAAATCCATTTACATCAGCGCTGACTTTTCATTTCTGGTCTGCAGGGTTTCATGTCAATACTGGCTCTAAGTTCACTACCTATCTCACACCACAGCCAGCAAAAAAGGTTGTGCTAATGTAATGTTTTTTTCACATCCTTCCTTGGCCTGTTGCAGTGTATTTAATTCTACTCTCACCAGAGTCCAGTGGCTCCCAAGTTGTGCTTTGCTGTCCAGCTCACAGTGTGACCCATCAGAGATATCTCCACCTTAGAGGCAGTGTAAATGACTCCTCTTCACTTTTTCTATTTTGCAGACAATCCAGAAGGCAGCAGTTTTGCATTAGCAAGGGGTGAAGGCAAGCTTGTTTAATACCTGTTTATTGTCTTCATTTGTGATTTTGGAGACAGAGGAGGATGCAGAACAGAACTGCCTTCCCTTGTAACTGGTCATATAAAGTTTTACTTTTCTTCTAGCACTAGGCACCAAGAGTTACCTCCTCTCTTTATGTTTTACATGCGGTGGCTTTGATGGGTGTCCCATTGTGACTTGATGCCTGTGTAAGTATTCTGTGATGCACAGAAGCCAAAAGGGGAAAGAGAAAAACCCACTCACTCTGAGACTCTCTATTGAATTTTGTTTTTCAATTACCTAACAAATTGCTGACTAAGGACAGGATAGGGCGGTGGAAATATAGGACCTAAAAGCACTGTACATTCCTCATCTGTAATGACCAGAAAATGTGGGTGTTTGTTAGTGGTTTTAGCCAATTTGCAATTTATCTTGGTTTTAACCCAAGCAGGCTTGAAACCAAGACAAACATTCTTTGATGTAATCTAATTGTGACTAAGACCGTTTGCATAAAAGTTTCAGAGCTAGGATAGGAAGAGGAAAAAGACCTTGAAAGCATTCCAGTGGAAAAGTCATGTGGAGTAGGGTTTTCATTGAACCAATGGCATCCAACAGCCCATTGTTTTAGTTGCAGCTTAAATTAATACCTGATAGCAGAGGAATTAAAGCGCTGCTGAAGTCATGTATTCACTTAATCTTGTTTTTTTACAATCATGTTTGTACAGTGATAGCCTCAGGTAAAGAACTAATAGGAAAAAATGTTCTTTCCCTGCTTCCATTGCTACTCCATTCAAAAATATAGTAACAAGCTAACTCGAAAACTGGTCTTAAATTCATTAGCCAAACCAGGCTATCCTCAGAAACTAAACAGAAACTGTGTACTGTTGGAGAGGTCGGAGAAAGAGTCTGGAGAGTGCCACAAGGTGTCCCAAAGTTGTGCAACACAGGTACAATCAGCGCCTGTTGTTTTTCCATACACAGATCTGAGTCTCACACTTCTGAGGCTCAACCTACAGCAGAGCTATGTTAAAATTAGAGAGGTATCTTTTCATCATTTTCCCTTGTTCCTGATGTGTGGAGAGGCCAAACACAAACATCAGTGAGGTGGAAGAAGGAAAAAAATCTAAGAGACAATCTGACTTGGACAAAGCTGAAGATACAGGAAAAGTGTCTGCATACTGATGTGATTCATGGCCTACTTCTGCATGCATCAGGTTTTGATTCTGATTCTCCTTTTCCACGCAACCCACCATCTCTGAATTACAGCAACATAATTCTAACAAAAATCCTACCAGGCAATTTTGTTCTCATAGGTGTGTGCGTGACTGTTTGTCACAGGATCAAGAACATAGCACTATATTTTGTTCTACCATTCTACTTGTTACTGTAACACATTTGCTACTCATAAGCCATTACGGTTTGTTTACTTGTCTTTTAATCAAAGGTTTTTGAAAAAATTCCCACTGGAGACCATAGATAGTAAGGTACAATAAGCAATTTCTATACTAAGTACTCTAACGTGGCTTTCAAATTGGCCTGAAAATTGACCAGCCCAGGCATAAAGTCTGCTCATTTGATGTTTATGCTTACTGATAATGAAAATATTCAGTGATGTTTTTCCATCCTGCCAAAATACCCTCTCCTCCTAGCCTGTACTTGAGTCAAAATTTGCAAAACAATGACTGCACGTTCCCTAGGAAAGCATTCATATGCATCTATTACTGCATTATGCTTGCAAAATTAAAGACTTGAAAGATCAAAATATCAAGAGTTTAAATGCATCCACATTATTTAGATGTAGACCACACAAGGTATTCTGTCTACAGAGCAGAAATGCTTCTTAATTAGACTACTACAGCTTACTTTTTCATGTACTGCAAGAGATTTGAGTATTGGATGATGCTTAAATTTCTCCTCTTTTTTGCTTTGTTCCATATCCTAAATAATTATCTTCTTCCTTCCTTCCTTCCTTCCTTCCTTCCTTCCTTCCTTCCTTCCTTCCTTCCTTCCTTCCTTCCTTCCTTCCTTCCTTCCTTCCTTCCTTCTTTTTCTCTTTCTTGCTTCTTTAAATTTCAGTCAAAAATTCACTCTTCTTGCCTTTTTCACGAAGACCTACAGACAGATGAATTACTTTCCATGGTAGTGGCTGCTTAACCAGATGGCAGCATGAGGAGGGTGTGTGAAAGGATATTGAGATCTCTACGTTCTTAAGTCTTATGTCTTTGTGAAATAAGCCCATAACTGGCTCAGTGATTAGTTCAGGAAGATTTCTCTGGAGATCAGTAGATGGCTAATACATGCACTGCATCCTCTAGGTCAACTCAAGTGACAACTGAGGTATAATATGTTAACAACACAGAAAGTTACAACCCAAGAGAAATACAATACTAGTTAAATCCAATGGATTTTCTAGGTGTTACTTTACTGTAACATTCTCAGCAACCTCTGAAAAGCTGCTAGTTTTCAGAATAATGCCTTTATAGATTAATGCTGCTGATAAATAAGGGTTGTTATTTATGGTGAAAATCACATAAATGCTGGGTCTAAAGGCTTCTTTGGGGCTGAAAGCTTTCTGTACAGAAAGTTGTTGTTGGGAAACAAGGGGCTGGTGTGTTACTGTAAAGGATAGGTTGTAAAAGGGATGCTTAAAAGGGGCCCAATATGGTTTGGATCGCAGCCAAGGTCTTGCATAACAGGATGCCTCATAAAAGAAAGGCTTAAAGGGGTATGGTTAAAAGACAGACGTTTCTTTTAAGCAAAGATGTGCCAGTGGGAGGATCACTGACAAATCTTTGTTCACTATTATGTGTGCATATAATTAAAAAATGTTGGTGTTTGCAGCCATTCCCAGATGATGTTGATGTCTAGAGAATCACAGTTTGAAAAAAAGTAGACTAAGACACATGAAATGCAATTGACACAGGAATATTTTTCTGTAGTCAGATTTTAACATCCTTCAAGATGGAGAAGTAGGAATGTTCCCTAGTCCTTGAGATCAGAACCATGGTCTTCAAAACTAGACATGACTACTAATCTCAGGTAACCGCCTTGCAAAGTCACAGGGAAGCGTGACATCCAGCCTAGGGTAGTTTGATGGGAGTTCAAGGACAGCCATTTGCATTTAACAGGTAAGTCATGGATCCGCTATGTTAGTTGAAGAGACTTCAGTTAAAGCTGGAGAAAATGATCATTCTACTCGCAACAGAGGGGAACTTTTAATCCAGTCCTATTGGCTGGCAAATATTTGCAGTTGCTTGTTTTACATTTAGAATCCAGTAACTCTATGTTAAAGGTGTGTAAAAATAACATTTCTGGCTTCTTTCCATTTCTAAAGGCAAAACTTGATATTAGTCTCTAGAAGCCATTTAACACAACTTCGAGGAGTTTATTTTTGCTAATGCTAAAATACCGTGTACAAAAATACAGTCAGCCACTGCCCTCTGTCAAGGTTCATGTTCCCTGGGTTTTGTAATCTACCGGGATTTTACTCAGATCACAAATAAATCCTCTGGAGATACTGCTATTAAAATGATGTGGACTTTAAAGAAGAAATATAACACGATATATGACACAGCTGACACAAGGATAAGCCCAAAGGAAAACCTAGGGGTTGCACTAAGGAGGCCACAAAAGAGTACAAAGTGTGCTCAACCTCTCTCTTTACCTAGGACTCTAGCCACAAGCTCTGTGGTTAAGCTTTTCAGTATTTGGGAATAAATACATGAATAGGAATAAAGACATGAATATATATATCCTAGACACGGCTTCATGATGCTATCACAGAAACAGTGTTTTTAAACCTGGCAAAGATTTAGGGAGTTAAAATGTTCTCATGTCCTGCCTTGAACCTCAGTCTGGGATGACTGCTAACTTCCATCTTTCAAGCTAGAGGAGACTGAAGAGCAATATAGGCAGAATACTGTTTTCCATCCCATTTCCTGCTTAATACAGATGGTGGGACAAATAACTGAGTAGCAATGGTGGCAGGCTGTGTCTTTCCTCATTTGTAGGCCAGATCTGGACACAGGGGAAGTCTCATTAGAGCAGCTGGGGAAGGACAGATGTTCATGAGCAGAGCAACTGCAGCAACAGATGTACCTATGGTTGGCTTCTGAGCAGTGCTTCCCACAACTGCTTGCCTCCACAGCTGTGGGAATCATCCACCCCACTAATCCTCCGTTGCTCACTTTACTGACCATGGCCTAATGTTTCTCTTGGAGAGCAGAAAGTTAATAACTCATCAGCAGTTCTGCTTATTCTATCTCCTTGTGGAGAAATTAGCTGTGAGTCTAAGAAGAAAAGATTGTCATAGATATTCAGAGTTCATACTCATTATGATTATGTGTGTGAGTGTAATACTAAGACAGTGCAAGTTCCTCTCAGGGACAATTTCTTTCACACTTACAATGTAGTACATCTAAATGCACAGTGGAACTTGTCCTTTCAGTATCACTCTCCACATTCACAGTGTCAAGAATTAATGATATTGCCATGGCCAGATTCTTCCTCAGTTACCAAAGTCTAGTAACTAAATAAAAATCTAATCACAGTTTTGTAATAGCTCACTATTTGCATATTTGTGTCATAGGGGTGTAGCAAAGGAGAAAAAAGTAAGTGCTTTCTGCAGTCTTTAGACTGCAGAAAGAAGTTTGCTGAGGCGTGTAAAGAAGTAGGAAGAAATCAGGTGGGTTGTTGCCCTCTGGTGCTCATTTCATGCTGCGGTTCTGGTTCTGGAAGCAGAAAACGTTTCTCTGAGCTTCAAGAAGCAGTAGAAGTCCTTTGGTAAGTAAGTTAGAGCAATACTGAACATGTAACAAAAAATATTCTTCATACACTGGGCATCCAAGAATAACATGAGCCTGATACACTAAGTGCTCTCCTATTTAATATGAGCTTTTTGTTTAAATGTGGAAATGCTTGTATCTAAACAATTTCACCACAGAATGCAAAACACACTTTCTTTGCAGAGCAGCCTTCCCAAATGGTGTGATCCTAATCTATAGGAGGTAAAGTTCTTGAAGAAATAACAACATGCAATGGACAGAAAGGAGTTACCAAGTCTCTGCTGCAGGAAGGAAAAAGCACACAAGCTGAGCAGTCAGATCTGGCAGAGAGTTTGGGCGCCAGATAGCCTCCAACAAGTATTTTCAGACCTAGCTATGAGTCCTCCTTAGTTAGACATCTGAACTCAGATCTCAGCCAGGCCTGGATCCACACACTGTAATTACCCACTTCTGCATGCTGTCATTACCCCACCTTTATTGGACTCTGAAGCAAATTTTACAGATGACTCATTTCATTGACTGCAATAGATTCAAATTCCAGATTAAAAAAAAAAAAAAGCAAAAGAAGAACTCATAACAAAAGGGGAAGAGATTCATGCTGCTGTTTACGTTGGTGTAATCAGAGATTAAAATGTTATCACTCAATATATCTGCCAATGTTTTGATGTAGGCATGTTATTGTATACTGCTAGTTTCATTCCACCAGTGTAATTAAAATAAATAAAAAAATCAAGGCTTGCCTCAACACTAAATATAACTAAAATTCTGGTATTCCAGAATTCTTACTTTTTGCTTTGTATGTATATATTTGTGTATAGTTTGGAAAGTAACCATGGTATATTCTAGCAGGAGTCAAACAGGTCAATCTCTGTGAATTCAAGATAAAGATGTATGCCTTGAAAAAAATGTTAGGTCTAGAGACGAGGCTTGAGATAAACAGCCATCTGAAAGATAATAGATTTGCCTGACATTGTTGCGTCCAGTAAATCATAACAAAACTTCAGAATACTGGAGAAAGGCCAGGAATTGGTGACTTACATTATTGTTTTAGTATCACATTTTGGAAAGGTAAAACTAAGAGTTCTGTTTACTTTAATTAATATTAACCAGTTCTTAACTCATGACTGCCCAAAATCCTCACGCTTCAAATCACAATATCCTTACTTTTCTGCGATTTTTCAAGTTAAAAGTCTGCCAGTCTCTTCAGGGGGAAAGGGGAAACATCATTTGTAAGGGCAACATACACCTACATCAGGAGTGAAATACAAGCTCAGGTGATGCAGAAAACAGAGCTGTGGACCAAGCCAGTGTCCACTGAAAAAGTCTCTGGCTAGTTTCTTCTGCTGCCAAACTGCTCTGTCAATTCAATCACCTTTCAGAAGGAGCACTGTAAAAAGGGAACCAAGGCATCAGGCTGGGGTTTTGGACATCCCACCACATCCAGGCACCTACCCCAAAGGAATTAGACTGCCAACACAGTGCAGCCTAGAGACCAGTGAGCTGGAGTCTCCTTGGTGAGACCTCTGCATCCCTGACCAAGCTACCCTTCAGGGCTAAACACACCTTTCTTCCAGCAATATCGGAGAAGAAAACTCTTCTCTTGAATCTATTGCATAACGGGAAAGGGAAGAGTGACTAATTCTTGAATGCTGATATTGGTATGCCGGAGTTTGTATCTCAACTTCTAATGTGCACTGTAAATATTTGCTTAGAGCTTCTTGACCTGCAAAGCTAGACAAAACTCTTCACAAACCACTTTGTTTTTATTATACTTTTATTCTGATATCTTGTTTTAAAACATTTTCAACAAAGAGATACTAGAAAGTTTTGAAGGATGCTACTGTATAATTCCACAGGGTCAAAATCAGAAGTAAGCAGTGAGTTAACCCCTAAATGCTCAGACCTCAACAGAACTAACAGCTGCTCTCTCTGTGCAGAAGGTGGTGACTACTACAGCATCTCTGTGAACAGGAAGAGCTGCACCATGTCTGTTGTCCTCACTAATGGTCTCTAAGCCAGAATGGACCCAGATCCTGTTAGGGCAAGGTTTTGAGAAGAAGTATCTGGTTCTGCCCATTTTATCATCAAATTGACAAAAAGCCTGTTAGAAGTTTCCTATTTTACTCCTGTTTTTTCTGGAATTCTTCCCACTTTAAGTACTCTGTACTTCTGCTTTTGACTTGAAGAAAGAGCACCAAAATTAAAAAGAAAAGACGAATAGATTATTCCCACAAAATCTCAGACCTAGCAGCAATGTTTTGGAAATCTTACAGGGAAAGTTTCAAATGAGATTCCTGGCCTGCACAATTGAAGAAGATTGAGTGTAATCTATACTAACTAAATGAATTAAGTATGTTTGTGTCAGCTTAACCCAGACGGGGAAAAATAAAACAAAAAACCCAACCAGACTATGTGTTTCTTCTGATAAAGCCTCAGACTGGTGTTACCTGGCTTTACAGTGAGCGCTAACACAGTCCTTACTTCTTTGGAAAGCTGGTCCCTTTAATTCCTTTCCCTGAAGCACTTCACTAAGGATGGTCCTGGCCTCAAACAAGCAGTAGACATCTCAGAACACAGCTATAGCAAATACAACTGGCTCTCTGCAACCTGAACTCAAAACAGCACCAAATTTCACACTTTTAGCATGATGGTACCTGTTGCGTGCACAACTATATCAACAAAGTGAGAAAGTGGACATAGTCTGATTTGAGGGGTTACGTGCTCCAGAGCTTAAATGCGGTGCTTCAGAGTCAGTTATGTGCTCCTGTTGAACATCTCCTCAGATGAATCTTGTACTGTTATCATCTGATGGGATCTGTAATGAGAACCAAAACCTACTGCACAGTTAGTTAGGTACATTGGCAAGGAAAAGATGATACTGCCAGATTCAAAGAGTACACCGTAGCCTAACTTGGTGAGAAGGTCACAGTTCAGTACAAGAACCAAAAAATTGTTTTATTCTCACAGAATCAACATAAAGACCAAAAAAAAAGCTCTTTGGTATTTTGCACCAGACTTTTATTTGGAGTTAATTGGGACAGCCAAAGACTCAAGGGGACCTACAGTGATTTACGTAGCTGAGTAGTTGGCCTGTTGCGCTAAATTGGCATTGTTCTTCAGATGTAAGTGGACAATAGGGTATGCCTGAGAATAGCAGTTTCCTCTGGGTTGCTGTAGGCTGGAAAGACTACAGGGTGCACAGACTGAAATGCCCCAACCACAGTCATTATGATGAACCCAATAGCTTCTTGCAGTGTTGAAAGTCCTGAGGCAACGGGGATGAATTCCATCATCATGCAGGTAGGCACTCACGACAGACTTGACTATAGTTTTATTGAAATAGCATTTCTTCGGTTTTGGCTTAGCCTCATGCTGTTATTTGCATTGCTAATGGCAAATAGCATCAATGATTTCATAATTTGTCCACAGAAAAAGAAAAAAAAAAGAAAGAAAAAACAAGCCCTATGTAAGTAGTGATGTTCCTTCAACAGGTTCTCACTGAAATGAACTATTTGTGGGCTCTTAATATGACAAATCAGGCCTTTACCAAGGAGAGTGCCCAGAGACCAGATTTCCCTTGCAGAACTGAGAGAGTTTTAATCTCTGGGATTTGTCCTCAAACAAAGGACTTGCTGAAAGAAACAGATGAGTATGCAGTGAGATATAAAGATGAACCCACTTAGCACCAGGGCAGAACTTGGCTGTCCTAAGCAAAAAGGAAAAAGCAATAGAGAACAACTTGACCTGATCTGACCACTTCCTTGCAAAAACAGGAGAGAAAATGGTCTTTTTCAGATGAGGTTTAGAAAAAGATGAGAAGTCAGTGTGGTCAAGCAAAAGATGTAGTACCTCCCAGTGCTGGTTTTCACTTCACCAACCTTCTGGTTGTATGAGCAGACATGATAGAGCAAGCAGTGCAGGAAGGCGGGACATCTACATGACCTCTAGCATCAGATCATAAGAGTGACCATGCCAGATGAGGACAGAGATACAGTCTCCCACCCTTTGGTGATGATCTGTTCCTTAGAGATTCCGCTGTAGAGGTACACTGCATTCAAGCTTCCAGTTGTGAATATATCCCCAAAAGAACAAAGGGAGAACTTTCAAAAATGTCTGATGGAGTAAGCAGAAACTGGAACAGTTCTGTGCTTCTAAACTGTCAGATCATAATAAAAAGCCCAGATGCCTCTTCAGCACCAATTGTGAGCTAGAAGGTCTGCACCAACTTTGCCTTTTCTTTTCTGGTGTGCGCAAGGGCTCACCAAGAGGGGAAAGTTTACAGTTGACTTGGCTCCAAATGCACTGCTAGTTTTTGTGACACAGTTTTTCATGTGAGTTATTACTGGAAACAGAGTTCTTTCATGTCATGCATGCTTATTGGTTTCAGGGCAGTGCTAGACTTGAGAATCACTTAGTCACTGATCTGTCCTGAATTGCAGTTATATTAAGTGACCAATCCAATGTGCTGTAGTCATCCTTCCTTTCTCTCAACCATGCTCCTGCTAATTAAGGATGCCAAGAAGGTATCTTTCATGCAGTTGGAAGGTGCTTGTGGAGAAGTGAAGGGAGAGAGAGTTAAGGGCGTTTGTAGTACATCTAATTTTTACTATTTGTTTAATCTGTTACCAAAGGTCATTTGTCAAACTGTGGCTGCTGTTCCTACCCCTCCTCCTCTTGTTCACAGTAATGAGCAGCCTGAGAAAAACCTTATCCCCTTTCCAAAGGATTGGTAAAGAGGAAGAGTTGATAATAATGGTCCTGGGAAGTGAGGCAGTTGTACATGGATCACTTCTCAGGACACAAAGGCTGTACGCACACATTGCACCTAGGAAATGAGGTTAATCAACACCTGCTCACAAGGACAGTGAAAAATGCCTCCTCACAATGATGGTGAGACTGAGGTTTCTGCTGCTTTTTTTTTCCTCAGACAAGTGAGTAGGCACAATATCCAAGCAATGTGGTGGGTGACTGTCCCACAAGACTTTAAAGTTAGTGGGGAGATGCTCCTCTGAGGCATGAAGACTTGGGCTTTTCATTGTTCAATGCCAAATTGGCTTCTCAGTCGATCAAGATGCAGAGATGGAGCAGATAAAGTGACAACATTGCATAAAAGTTGCAGAGAACATTTTCATGGTAGAAAATTCAAGTAGAGAATAAAGTGTTTCATGGAGGCAAGCACATGCTGTGCTCTTTCCGTGATGATAAGTGGTTTGTGTGACTTCTTGGTGAGAAAATGTATGAACTTTTCTGCTAGAAGTTTGATGGTAAATGGTGGTATATGAGATCCTTGAGGCTAAGCAGTCTGTCAACTTTGAGACAACTTTGAAAAAAAGTTAGAAAATTGCAACATTCTGTTTGATTATCTCACTTGGGATCTAGTTTTGTCAGTCCAAGCGGACTGCAGGTCCATTGCTGCCTGCAGGTGAATAGTAGAAGTGTCACATTAAATCTCAATAGTCAAACTCTGCTTTTTAGGAGATATTTTATATTTACCTAATGTGATTTCACTGTAGACAGCAGAAGTTGTCACTTTGTTCTTTATATGTGACAAACAAGTGCATGTGATTAAGGTTCTTTTGCAGTGACAGGAAAACAATCACTTCAGGAAGAAAAAAAACAACAACCATACACTTCAGCAGTATGTCATCTCTAAAAAGAAATACTCTTCAAAGAAGAAGTTGTGTCAATCTGCTAGTCAAAGGTTCAGATGTCTCATGTGGTCATACAGACTCCTGTAAGGAACAGTTAGATGTTTAGTTCAATAATTAGTAACTTAATTAATTAAGTTATTTAGTGGTTGCAATGTGTCTGGCTTCAGGATAACAAAGTGTTCTTGCAATAGCTTGTCTTTTTATGTATATGAAATAAGATGTATTTTTCTTTAGAAAATACAGGAGAATTGGTGATCAAAAACATAAAAGGAGGCTGTATGCACACTTTACTTCAAACCTCTAGAATCGCAAATGGGACCACAGTCACTGTATGTTCTGTAGCATTGACTAAGCTTTTGATACCCTGAATTTCCAGGAAAAAGACAGGACTAAGGCATGCTGTGCCATCCTGCTCACTGTGTCTTCTTGCCAAGATCTACAAGTCTTTGTTGCCATGAAACAAAGGAGGCAGGAGAAAGATGTCATTCACATGTCATCCTGCCACGGAAATGATCCCAGGCCTCACTGTTTAGTGACAGCAACCAGCAGACTTCTTACTCCCTTTCAAGAATTTGTTAAACTTCATCTTAAATGCACATTAGAAATGTTTTTGTTTTTCATCTGTTGGAAAAGTCCTTTCTTCTCTCATTGTTTGGATCATTTGCGACCTACTTCTAATCTTTCTCATGCCCAGTTAGCATTTGTTTGTTCATGTGCCAAGGTTACATTCTAGCTTAAATAACTTTTTCCCCTCCCTTAGGTTTATGGCTTCTTGACGTGTCTACAGTCAGCACTTAATGTCCCCTCTTAGCCATTGTTTTCCAAAACAAATAAATAAATAAGTTAAAAAAAAAATAATTCTGCTTTCTTATAAAACAAATTTTTGTAAGGACATAAAATTACAGAATAACAGTCTTAGATAATTACTGGCTCTTGCACTCAGCAGTAACCACAGAGTCTTCCTGTAGTGAATAAAAGGATGTACAACATGCTTCAGCTCATAACCATGTCTGGCACATTGAAAAACAAAGGCCTAAATCTTTATCTCTGGTTAGGATTGTATGGAAATCATGTTCTATACTAATGTGATGAGCATTTCAGCTGTAGAATTCAAAGTGTAAACACATTCCCGTTGACTAAGGTCTTGAAATGATAAGCATTAATATCAACATAGGACAATGCTGCTCTGTCAGCATTTTCATTATATCCACAGTATATATTATATATTACATATATATTATATCTATCCACAAGCAACCACACCTCACTGAGCAACTATAGCTCCTTACACCTAAGTGTAGTAAAAAATTTCCTTTCCCTCATCCTATTTACTAACGTGAATTAAAGAGCAGATATCAATTGTCCGAGGTCAGAGGAAGTTGTAGGTAGGCGCAGGAAATAACCACTTGAGGAATCAGACCCCCATCCTCTGCTGGTGATCTTGATCTGCCTCATTTGAAATCAGAAAAGGAAGAAGATTAGAGGAGGTTGCTGATTAAGAGGTGTGGTGATGAGATTATGTTTAAGATATTTTTTTCCCTTTTGTCTCTGTGCTTAGTTCCAGATAAAACTGGGGAACATTTTGGATATGTCTTGGAGGGTACAGTTTATATTTTCTTTGATTTTGTAAATCTGTAGACTAATGGGACAGGAAAAGTGCATCTTTCTTGTGCCATCAATCATTTTGGTTTTCAGCATTTTCAGTAGTTGGCATTGGATTAGCAGTCCTCCTGGAAATAAATAACCATTGTTTAATTTTGTCTGCAAATGGCCTGCTGCAGTCCCTGTTTATGATTTGTAAGTCTTTCCCTCTATAAATACTACAAGGGTGCAATGTCCTAGCTCACTGCTCTTGGCTTAACTTCCTTACTCTCAGTATCTTTCCCTAATTCTTTCTTCTTTTTTTTTTTCCAAATTTTTAATGAGTAAGATTAGAATGGTCCTGCCCACTTCTTGTCGAAATATTCTGGTTCCAGTTACTTCAATCTACTTTTATATTTTGAATTAATCTATTATGATAATTGGGAACTCTTAGAAATAACCAATACTTATTTACTGATTTAGTTTTACTATGAATGCCCTGCATTGAGTGCTATGAGCATATAGTCTATCAATCCTAGCTTATCCAGTTAAACAGGCAAAACAATTCTTTATTTACAGCAGTTTTTAGCTGTTTTAGTTTTTGGCTTCTCCGATTTCAGTGAATGCAACAAAATATAAAGCTTCTGTAAAGGAAACACCATTCAATTAAAGCTAAAGAGAAATAGGAAAACTTTCTCATTTTTTCATGTCTGTGTCTATGTCTACATCTATGTCTATACCTATGTCTATATCTATATCTATGTCTTCATCTTTATAACTATTTTATCTGTATCATTTATGTATCAAGTAACTACACAGACTGTAAACTTGGTAAGTGTATACCAAGCCAGACTCTATTCTCGTGGCTAAGTTTTGCCCAGTTTGCTGTCAGAGATTCAAGTTTAATTTTAAGAGAAGAAGACTCCTCAGGAAAGAAGTTTTGAAAGCCTACATGACAGTCTTCTACATATTTGTGTATTTACAAACTTTCACAAAGTTTGTTGTGCTGTAATTTTATATATGAGTCTTTCACTTTATAGACAATTACGTGCAGATGAAATTAAACCTCATTTACTTGACAAAATACAAATGGAAAGACTGTTTTCCCAAAGCAAATGTTAAGGCCCTGAGGTGAGGTAGGAGAGTACCCACAAAAAGTCCCAAGACAGAGAACATTTGGGAGGGCTCTGTCAAAGAGTTGTTCATTTTGAGGCCAGAAACTTCACAAGTTCCATTTGTGTTGGTGTTTCATATAAACATTATAATAGGTAATCTAAAATGAATATTCACCCATACATTTTAATCTACTTATTTCAGAGAATATCTTTGCAATTCATGTAGACACAGGAAGAACAAAAGGGAGGCTAATACATAAGAAATTCATTTCAAGAAAGCAAACAGGTGTCCCAGAAATGTCTGTGTTGCCTCAGTGTGGCAGGGATTTTCAGGCAATTTGGTTAGAAATATGCCTGCTGTTCATTTAAAATTTAACATACCCAGCCAAAACTCTTTCCCCAGAAGCTTTACTTTTTGGGAACTCAGGAGTATTCACTTATGCAGAAGAAGAAGCGGATTTAGAGCTGTACACAGTTTTCGATCAGATTTTAATGTTTTATGTGTCACTCTGAAGTCTACTTTTAAAACTATTTTGTCCCCATTTGTTTGCCCTTTGACCCTTGGAGAGGTTTGATTCGTGAATCCCTGCAGTGCATTTCCTGGCAGAAGTAATGGAGTATAGGCTCTGACAGACCCAGCATTGCGCTGTTCAAATAAAATAGAAATCCAGCCATGAGATACATAGGAAGCAGGTCAAGCTTTTAATTTTACCATTGAGCAGAGGGCTGTATCAGTTATTACATCTTCAATTTTCTGCCTCTCCTTGAGGCTTGCCCTCACTCCCCTTGGGAATGCTGGGCAAATTAGACTTATTTCAAATACTTCACAAGGTTGAAGTAGAGAAGGGAACAAATGGAACGAATCCTCCTCTTGAGTAGCTAGGCAAAGCTTGCTGAGAGCCATAACACTCACTGCAAGTAAACAGGAGCCCTGTCCATGTATCAGAGGGCAAAAAGTGGTTTTTCTTTGCTATGGAAAAAAGTAAAAGAAAGCCAGTACACATGCTGTTGTGGCAGCTGTCGTTCCCCTGTGTGCAATGCCTTCTGCAGCATACACTGCTTCTGCCCAGAGTGTCAGGGCATCGCCTCCTCCTCCTGCCTCTGTGTCCTGAAAAGGATACGTACCTGGTACCTCTTATTGTCCAGGCAACATCTCCTGTCAAGACAAGGTGTGATACTTGGTCAGACACATACAAGTGACTCACTGTGCGTAGATGGGATTAAAAGTTAACAAGCTATGTAGAGCCCCGCTTTTCTTCAGCAGCATCACACAATTTGAAGAATTACTCAGCTTGTTCGGTGTCAGGTTGGGCCACCTCTGCCTTTTTCCTGCATTGTTTTTCAGCCTGCCAGCACTGGGGTTTAATACTTGAGACACCTGGCAAGTATGACTGCCCCTGCTGAGGCAGAGGCCCAGACAGACACCTTCTTATCTCCCTTTTCTTGCCTCACATGAGGAGGGCTGTAGTTTTCTCAGCACAGCTGGAATATATTGCTAACTTGTGTTACTCCAAGACCTTCTTAATTCATTTCCAGGCCAGTATACTTGCATGAATTATGTATGGGTTGTTTTTTTTGCCTGTAGTTAGATCTAGAGCAGCATCCCAGTGATTTACTAACAAAATCAAACCCCTTGGTTTGTGGAGAGTGTAAGGAGTAAGTAAGGAGAGACTGCTCTGCTTCTATGCAGCAGATTTGGCTGGGAAATAACAAACTTTTTGACCAATTATCTCTGTGTTTCATTACAGAATAGAACAGATTTGACTGCTGAGCTATTTTCATTCTCTGGGATCTCCTGTTTCTACTTCTGTTTTCTGGTAGGCACTATCTTTCTTCTGACTTTTGAGTTTGTTGTTAACTTGGCTTTTATTCTTTTTATTTCTCTGCCTTATATACCCAGGTGATTTCAGTTACACCTTGGACTGAAGAAATAACCCTGTGTTGACCAACTTACCTCTCTTTCTCAGTTTTTCCTTTTGCATTCTACTTAGCATTTCTGTCTGTCCCTTCACCTTCCCGTCTAGCAACCACAACAGGCACTGAATGCCATCCTTTGCAGTGCTTCCCTTGCCAATCAGATGTTAACTTCAATTCATCTCCATCTGCATCTCCACTGTCAGATGTGATTTCTCTCTCTCCTGTTTTCATCACTCTGGTTGCTACTGGAAACTGTTGTGTATCTTCTTACTTTCCAACACTTTCTTTGTTTTTCTTCCCGTGCTTATTGATAAGTCCCTATTTCCCAGACACTGATTAACTCTTTTTCTGCTATTTGCCGCTTTTCTTGTATGCTCTAGAAGGTCTTCACTCAGCCTCATACTACATCATCTTCCCCTTCTAAAGTACATTAGTTCCCATATGAGTCCTTCACAGACTCTCACTGGCATCCCAAGGAAAGATCAAGTCTCTTTTGTCTTTCTCCTTGAACATCCATGCAGCTGCCATCCAGCCAGCTTCTTTGATTTTGTCTTGTCTCATTCCTTGTCACATCTGAATACCTTCAGGAGTATCTCTTCTGCTTCCCCTCATGCACATTACAATTTTACATATGACGTACTTGAAGAGCCTTAAAGATTCATATGTTTGGATTTCTTTTTGGATTTCAGACTTGGAAGCATACATTCAGAATAAAACTATGGCATCACTACTTACTTATACTGTTTCAGAAGAGAAACCCTTAGGAAAGAGGAATCTTTCAGAAAAACACTGGATATGGTGAGATTTACATCATATCTTTCAGAAAAACACTGGAGATTTACATCACAGATGCCAAACATTCAAAACTATATCCTTGTGATACAGAAAATCTACAACATTTTTGTTTTTTCCTCAGACCCCGGGTAAGCATGCACTTAAATTTTCATTTCACACCTCCCTTGTAATGGCTAGTGAGAGAGACTGCTCTACTTCCCTCCTATAGCCCCAGATGCTAAGACAGCCACCTCCAGTGCCCTCCCAGGAAAAGGGGCCCCAACAGTTAACAGTCGCTGTTTCTTAATGGTAAATAACATTCAGAGGCCTGAGGAAAAGCAATTTTAGGTTCACTTCCTAGATAAGAAAGAAAATTCCTTCCTGTTACTGATTCCATAATGGAGAATGAACTAATTAACCTGCAGAGTCTGATAAGTCAGCCCTTCATTTCAGCAGTGGCTGTGGGTTGTGGGCTAGTTTAGCACAGAAGGCCAGCAGCTCACCAGGGATTAATGCAAGATACACAGAAGAAAGAAAATTATTTTGTTCTCCCATGCCTCTTAGGGGAACTGTCTTTACTTTCCATTGCTGAGGCCACAATTATACTGCCCTGTCTCACCCCGGGTGGGAGTGCAACGTAGTGCACCCCGTGGGATGGACATGTGACCATTTCACTCTCTGAGCACTCACCTGGGTGCCCATGGGTCCTATGCCACAGTTTAGGCAAGCACATGCTTGCTCCCTTTCTGCCTGATGCTTTTGTGAATGTTTGCTTTACTTCACTTGGAGCTCACTACTGGGTAGATACCAGTGTGCACTCAGGGGGATGTGGCCAAGCAGTGGTACTCTGCTGTCAGGAGGATTGCTTGCTTGAAAGGTGGTGACAAGTGGTACAGGAGCGAGAAATGTGTTTTCCAGACATCCAGCCTTAACCACCTCCTTTCCCTTTCAGGTTTTCTTCCTGTCTCTCTCATAGCTATAGTATGTCCATCAGTACACATGCACACACATACTGTGCGCCAGCATGGACGAACCCCCCAGCCACGATGAAGGGAAAATATTCCCACATATGGATTTTGCAGGAAATGGGAAGTGGGTGACAGCGACGGGGCCGTGACCTGGCAGACCTCTCTGTCTATTGTAACGTGATCCTGTGGCGGGTGGGGGGAATGGGGAAGAGAAGTCTGGCCCTGGGACTGCAAATCACAGCCCGTGATGACAAGAGGGGGCCTAATAAAACTCAGCACTTTTCACATTTAAATGAAATGTGTGGGGAGGGTGAGTGGGGAAAGGGTAATTTATTGCCTAAAGATATCCTGGCATATCGCTTTCCTAGAAATGCCTTTCACTGGCCTGTAGAGCTTCTGTGATGGAAAATGTGAATACAGCTTGGAGCAGTTAAGGTCTGCATTTGAATTAATTATAATAGCTGTAATAACAAGACATAAGCAGTGGAGAATAGGGACAAGAAGGTCTTGCATTGCACCCCATCCTGTCTGATCATTTCATCCCCAGAGTGCTACACTCCTGAGGGACAGCAGCGCTGCAAGGAAGGGAAGGCTGGGATGTCTAGGTGGCTCAGGTGGCACAGATGCCCCTTCAGGGATGGTGACTGGCTACATTAACTCATTGGACAGGCATGCATGCAAAATGCACTCGTGGTCTGGCACACAGGGATATGGCAGGGCTCAGAGGGTCTCCTGTCTTCCCTCTGGAGGAGTCATTTGTTCACTTCTGTTTTCATTGCTTCATTTTGTTGGATTTGGGATTACGGTCTATAAATTTCAAACAAAAACAAACCAACAGAAACAGACAAGCTTTATGAGTTTCAGAAATTCTACTAAGTCAGCACTTGCAGTGCTAGGAGACTGACATCTCTCTGTAGCCACAAAAGTGGGCGGTGAGCCACCCAAACAGAAGCTCCCATACGAGATACAGTGTGAACTTCTTTCTGGTTGGGCTGGAGATGGATGTCTTTCCCAAAGGATTTTGATAGCTCTCCTTCTGGACCTAGAATTTTTTTCTAATTAAATTATACAGAAGGGAAGAAGGAAAGGAAAATTAATTAAGAGTGTTTTTTGTTTGTTTGATCTTATTATATGGTTAAGCTCAATTTTTATTGAATCTTTAGGCAGATATTCTGGTTTGTTTAATCTATCTGTCTGATTATTATTATATTTCTAATAGGGTGAACACCAAAGAACAAATGAAAGATAATGAAACAAACAGAGCCAAGTGTGGCTGTGCCCTAGAGCCATCCCATCTCAGTGAATGAGGCTGTGTTTCATCTCTCCCAGGCTGAGATTTCGGGACCCAGCTGGCACCAATAAAGAGCCATCACACCAGGGGGGAGAGCTGCGGCTGTGCTGCAAGCAGCCTGCCCCAGTACTGTGCAGGATGAGGGAGGGTATCCGCAACTCCCTCCCAGACATGCTCTGTCTAAACCTGCTCACCGCATCCCATCGAGCTGGAATTGCGCAGCTGTTCAGAGCATCTTTGCGCCATGCCTAAGCACATACCAGCCTGCAGCACAGCTTTCTGTGCACAGCTGAGCCAACACAAAGCTCTGTGAGCTTTTCCTTCAAATCCAAAGAGTGCTGAGGACTTTTATGCTTTCAAAATGTTCAGCTCAGATTAAACTGAGGTTTCAAAATGATGTTGAAATCTCTACTCCAAATTTGTACTTAGAACTGTCTCCAGTGGGAACAACAGGAACAACCCATGCCACAGCAGACGTGCTAAGTGAAAACGTAGGTGACCACTGAATTAATTAAAAGAGGCTCAGGTTCTCAGAGGATAAAGACCCACGTGGGATGTGTCTAGCAAAACTGTACTGAATTATTCACATATCTCTTAAATCTTTGAGTTAGTACCAGGAATCACAAGAGCTCAGGCTAGTTTACAAGATTGTAGATTGTTAACAAATCCTGCTTCTGACTGGGACTTAAAAAAGTGGCTAGAGAACAGTGTATCACACAAGCCCTCCCATCTCCTTCTAGATGTTCACGCTCTGCACTGGAAATACCAGAGCTGTTCAGAACAGCAGCGCACCTGCAGATCTGTTTGGGGGTGGTATCCATGAGCTGCCAGGGTGGAGTTAACATCTGGTTAAACGTTAACATGGGGCTTGGTTCCATCTTTTTACAATGTGTAACCTGCGGCAGGTGAATGATAAACTGTTCTGGGTGCAGCCTTGGTTGCTGAGTGCTTAACTCATGCTTCTTGTTGTTGCTGTTCAGAGAAAATACTAATAACTGTCACTTGAAAGCAGGTGAGTGTAAAGATGCTGCGTGCTGATTACTTACTCTTAGAAGAGGTAAAGAGGTGAACATAGCACTGGAAAACATGTTGTTAAAGTTCAATATTTTCTGTACATTTTTAAGCGACATTTTTAAGGCAAAAGTTGCCAAAGAGGAAACATAAGAAAACTGCCAGCCACTCTAGGACAGAGCTCACTAAGGACTGCCTCTGGTTCCTTCAATCATGCCAATATTTCTCCTGCTCTTCCACCCCCTGCTAACCCCTCAGGTCCCAGCCTTACAAACCTGCACGCAGAGCCTGGGGCTGGAGCCAGCCAGCAAGACGTGCCGGGCTCACAGCCCAGTCACCACACCTCCCAGAAGCTGCTCATGGGATGATGTCCTGCCTGCTCCCCCCCACCCCCCCCTCCCCTCCAAACCCTGCAGAGGGTTAGTGTGATCACTTTCCGAGGTGAGAGGGGAGGGCGTCCCCTTCCTCTGCAGCATCCGGCATCACCTCCACTTGGTGGCAGGATGCTGGCTGAGGTGGACACAACCGTGCTGCTGGGTGCACACCCTGCACTGAGCAACGACAGCAAACACAGCCCGATGTCTTCTCCAGCTGTGCTTGCCTCTTTCCGTGTGCCACACTTCACCAGCAGCGTTCAGCTGCCCCGATGAGTGAGGAGACATCTGATCTTCAGAGATTTCTTCCTTGTCTGCTTCCTGCAGACATCAGTGTGAATTTGTTGCCGTCACCTCCCCTGTAGGATGCAAAGTCAGGCAAGAGGATATAACAGCTGCAAACTTGCAAAAAATAATACGCAGTTCAGCACAGCTGACAGCTGCTTGCTTTCTGGCACCAATTTGAGATGATTTCATCATTTTTCTAACCTGCAGTGGTTTTACAGGCTTAATTATTAGGGTTCTTCCTTCTTCTTTTTTTTCCTGCGTGCACTTTTCAGCTGTCCTCTCCCACCCAGCCTCTCCGTCCACCTCACACGGTGTGCTCTGCAGACTTCCTGCAGCACTTTTATGGGCTGCCAGAAGGAAAGTGACCTAGTTCCGTGTCCAGCTCCATGAGCTGTCTCAGCAGTGCTTTTCCTCCGTGCATCCGAAGCCAACGGGCTGAACTGCAGCCTTCACAGGCTTGTGGCAGCTCCTCTATGGAGCCTGCAGTCACCGACTTCCAACAGGAGTGGCAGAATAAGATTATACCTGTGTTATTATTGTGGTTATTTCAATCAGTGTGAACTGCTCGCAGCAGATGCCCCTCTGAAAATAACTCATCAATCATGGGAGTTGCCCACGAGAGGAGCCGCCCAGAGCCCTGATCCGGCAGCGCTTACGCAGCAGGATGCCCGTGTTATCAGTGAGGAAATCCACACACTTGGCTCTGTGTATGCAAGTGTCCTCACTAGTTCCTGAAGGCAGCAGAAAGAGAAAGTCCTGCCCAGCCTCGTACAACAATCCTGGCAACACCCACTGCAGGGAGATGTTCCCATCTGCTTCTGCCCTTCTGAACAATGAGGCAGCCAGTTTGCCCTCATCAGGGAACCCTACAGCAGTCTCCTACAAGCTGTATTTTCTCCTCTTTGATCCCTCTATCTTCCCCCCTCCCCCCAACTATCTTGAGTATGTAAATATCCACAAACTATTCTCCTGGATCTTTCTAGTTCCACATGAACTGCTGAATTCAGCAGCTAAGATGTTAGGAGACTTCTTGCCACCACCCTAATGTCATAAATGTTAGCAAAATAAGAGCTGTTTATCCTGTCTGTTCCTTTGGCTGACGTGCACTTTTATTTTCAAGATAGGTCTGACCACCTGCAGATTAACAAGCATCCCTCAGGAATACTGCCAGTTACAGTAATAATAGGATAATTAATACAGGATAGGGATTCTTTCTGGATGTGTTCCTAAGCTTTGCCCTTCTTTTTTCCATTTCTTCCAATACTTTCATCTGTTTTTTCTCCGGAGTTACAGCATAGAGCTAGGCAAAGGAGATCTCAGGGAAGTCCTACATAAGAACTCAACAATGAACCAGCAAAAACTTACTGCTTATTCTATTTTTGTAGAGTTCCTCATTCCCTGTCCTTCAAAAAGCCAGTTCCAAACAGTGTGTGCTAATACGCAAAAGATGCTCACAGAAGCTGACTTGCTTTCAGCCACTACTTATGGTAAAACATCTCCAAAACACCACTGGATTTAGAGGCTTCTGTGACCGGATCCTAAGAGGGAGCAATCAGTGCTGTGCCACCAGTGAAAGCAGAGACACATCACACAGCCTCAAGGTTCTTCTCAACATTGGAGAGCAACAAAAAATTCAATACAGGTGGTAAAGTAAAAAAGCAACCTTCAGCTGCTCCCCTGTCAAACACTGTGGCTGATGATCTTGGGCTGTGGGGTTGGTTGGTCAGCATGGAGAGCAGCCTGCCCAGCACTCTGTGCTCCATCTCACCCACCCCTGCCTTCAGCTTACTGATGGACCTGGGGGGAAGAAGCCCTGTCCCACTGTTTGTAATAACACCAGTTTTATTGTTCTTTCTCAGTTCTGCAGAACAATTTTCTCTGACTCCTTGGCAGCCATGGTCAATTCCCTAGGCTCTTTACAAGTTAGACTGGATGCTTACAAGCCAGCACTGTTTCTGTGGATTTTTCTAACCAACGTAGATGCTAACTATTAGTTAGAGAAATCACTATAATCTTATGTAAATCCCATCAGGCTTTTACTTTTAAGGTATAATGCCCCTTTAGTTAATCTAGATTGATACTGATTTTTCAGTGTGATGGTTATTTAATATGGCAAAGATAATAAATTTTGTTCTAAATTCTATAAAGTAAATTAGAAGTATTGTTTTGTGAAGATGACTGGTCTATATTTCTCAAATCCTCTTTCCCCCCCTTCCACTCCCCTTTTTTTGCTATTGGAAAAACGCTTCTCCACTTTTTCAGCATTGTATCTGTCTGGTTCACATATTCATAGACATTTTTACCACTACCAAGTTGATTTTTCCTATCTAGAGCATATAAAACATATTTTAATACTTGATCTATCTTGTCATTATTTTCCAGTGGGTTTTCCATCTTAGAAGCCTTTAAACTTGTCTCCCTTTCATAGCTAATGTTCTTCTTGTTAATCTTCATTAATCCTAACAAGATTTCCCTATTCAGTTCACCTCTACTTTCTGACTAACAGATGTCCACTGATGACTTCCAAAAGCTTATAGACGGTCAACCATCCATTGCTAAGAAACGTCTAATTAATACAAACTCTGCACACCTAATTCTGGTGCTCTGCATAATTTTGATACTTACTAACAGGTTCATCTATATGATTTGTCACACGTGGCAGCAGTATCAGCCTCCCACTTGTGGCTGGCCCCAGTACTTTTCAGCATTAGCCGCTAATTAAATACTTTCCTCACCAAGCTGAGTATGTGGTTCTATGAACAGTTGCAAATGCATCTGGTTTAGGTGGGAAGGGATGTTTGGAGTCTCCTACAAACTTTCTGGGCCAGCAAAGTTAACCTGAGGGCTGCATCAGGCCCTCAGAGCCTTGCTCAGTTGAGTTTGAACTCCTCTCTGGATGGAGGGCCTGCAGCCTCCCAGCTCTACTCACCAAACCCTGGGTACTATGTAGGTTGAGCATTGTTGAGGAAGGAGACATTTTTCTGCTCAGCAGAGCAAAACAGAGCACAAACTAACTCTCTACAAGCAGAGACAGGTGCTGAATTCATTGAATTCTGCTGCACATTATTTGCCCAGCTCTATTAATTAATGTTTGTGAAGCATTGGGTGGGTTAAATGCCCTTCAGCCACTGTTCTCCTAAGCTTTGCCCCCAAACATCAGTGAAATATTTTTAATAGTGGTGGAAGCAGAAGAAGCAGCACTGAAATTTTGAACCCTCCTGAGCCAAGAAAAACACAATTTTCCCCTTCATTTTATGGTCTGTTGAATCTTCTGTTTTTGTTGCCGTATAGAAGAAATAATATTCATGGCCTTGGAGTATTCTTGTGGTTCTCCAAATACCTCAGCTTTAATTTGGCATCTTCCACTGAAAAAAAAAATGTATTGCCTCATATACTCCTTCACTGTGAACACTGTCCTTCCCCTGTTCCACAGAGAAGTCCTTACATTTAACAGTGAGCCTGTAGAGCTGCTTCTCAGCAGGTGAGGAAACCTATCTTGGTGGGCAGGGATGGCACAAGAAGAGAGATCCTGATTGGGAGGAGAGGTGAGCCCCGATCTTTAGCATAAGTCTGAGTGCAACTCACCCATCTCACAAAATAAATCAAAAAGCATAATAAGATACATGCACAGGCTGCCTATTAACAAGTCCAAACCCCAATGTGTAAGAATAAACTTTGTGAATAAGTGCTCTCCCCACTGAAATGTGCTGTGAGGTGAGTGACAGGAATTGGAGTTGTTCTGACTGATGGTGCCTTCTCTTGGGCTGGGCCCCAGAAGGCCCTTCTGGTGAAGAATCTTCATGTTTGAACCCCTCTAAGGGCTGAGGTTTGAGCTTCCAGCCCTCTAAAAAGGATGTATTTGAATCACACAGAGAAATGAGAAGTATCCAGCCTCTTTCAGGTATGTGCCTGTTACCCTAGGAACTGAGATTCCAATTCCTGAATGCAATTTCTTTCTGTAGAATTTATGTTCTGAAATTTCAGGGTTGATGCAGCCCTCATCTTAAAAGTGAAATGTTTAATTGTGTTTCATCCACCCAATTGTATGTCAGTTTGGTTGGATAAAGAGGACACTACAAGCATTCCCCATTAAATCTGCCTTTGACACTCACGCTCCTCTCCCCCACTCCTTGCAGATGCCTCAGGGATTGTCACAATACCTACAGTCAGGGGAGCACATGAACTGCAACTTCGGGGTGCTCTGTGGCTGAGGGGAAAGTCAAAGCAGAGCCACAGCAGCCCATTTCTTTTGCACAGGACTGCATAAGGGCTATAGATTATCCTGCTGCCGCTACCTTCTCTTGTACTGTAGTATATGAAACCTGTAGCTGTTTGGCTACTGCAGATCGTGCCAGTGCTTCCAGTGCTTTCATGCATGTGAGACTGAATGAGGAATAACCTATCTAAGGTACTAACCTATCTAAGGCCATTGGCTAGCAGCAAAGCTTCCACCTTGAAGTCCTGAGTCCTGCTTAAGTAAAGCCTTGCAGTTCTATAGCTTTAATGAAGCCCATGACATTGTTCTGTGCATGAATTCCATGCTTCACAGACCATCTGGATGCTCCAAAGCCTGTAGGGATATCCATAGGGTCATACATCTCTGCATATGAGGCCAATGCCCCAGTCTGCATTAACAGAAAATATTCTAATCAGCAACATTTTCATGGCAGCGCAAAATCATAGCACTAACTAAATGGTAGATTGAGACAAGGTACAAATCTACAGGAAGATGGGGAACAACTGCAAGTAGTTTTCTGCCTTATGGCACTGCAGAACGTATAACAGGTCACTAACTTATGTCTGTCGATTCAGGTACATTCCTGAAGACATTGTATTATTTGATAGTTTAGTTTATTTTCCTATGAAATATCTAAAATAAAGGAAGACATGTAGTGCTCCCAAAGTATTTAACATTAAACAATCTTGATCAGACAGACTGCAAAAAGAAATAAATGAAATCATTCTATTTCCAGATTGAGATAAGTCAGATAATGATCAACTCCCTTCCTTTGCCTGACCTGTAATTCCCCACCCCACTTTCAGCTCTTGCAACAGCAAGCAGTGTCCTTCACATGTTGCTGATCACTGTGAAATGACAGGGGAAAGACTTCCTGTGCGGGACTTGATCTCCATTTCCAGGTGCAGTGCCCAGCAGCAAGGATGTTGGGCATGCCGCACTCCGCCTTTCCTAAGCTCCCCCACCCACAGTTATTGCTGCCAAACTCTGTGTGCTCATCTGATACGTGAAGGGGAAGCTGGCCTCTCCCTGACTTCTGAAAACACGAACACAGAGTGCAGCCCAAGGCTATACCTGTACTGTTGGTTATTGGCTTTAACTTCGTTGAATTTTCCAGGACAAGGCAGAGCAGCACCGAATTATAGGTCTGTAACTGCAGTTGCCCCATGTAACTGACAAAGGGATGGCTGGAGAACATACATTGTAGCAGGCCAGGACAACTATTGCCATTCCTCTTTGTGTCTTAGCTGGGGTGAAAGCCAAATGCATCTGAGGGGTAATCCTGTTAACCAAGGTATAGCTTATTCTCTGGAGACAGATGATCAGCATGAAGGTAAGTAAATACAATTTTATACAATATATATACGAGTTTTCTATTGCAAAGAGGTAGCTTTTGTTTTTCCAAGGCCTTACAGCTGTAACACGTGCAGTATCTTCTGGGCCAGCAAACACTAAGTATGCTCCATTTTACCAAAAAAAAAAAAAAAAAAAAAAAAAAAAAAAAAAGGGAAAAAGAAAAAGAAAAGAGAGAGAGAAAAAGAGAGATAGAGATAGAGAGAATGGGGATACTTTTCTTTCTGGGAGATCAGAATTAAGAACTTGTGCTGGTAGAAACATTCAGTGGAAACTTCTGTCTTCACGCAGAGCCTGTGCTTTACAGAATACTCACACAAGCCCCCTCCTGCCTAAAAAACACCAGGTTTAGCCCAGCTCTGGGTGCTGCTCTCAGTCTGCCCAGTTGTGAGCTGCCCAGGTGTGTCCACATTCCATGTTTGCTTTGTGGATGCGTATCAGAAGCAACTGTTGCCAGATGGCAACACCACTACAATTCTTTCTCCATCCCCATGTCCAAAGCTGGGTATGAACACACTCTCCAGCAGGCACAAGCTCACACAGATTGTCTCCACAGGCCTCTGACAGGAGTGTCAGATGAGGACATGCCAGAACTAGCATCCTGGAAGCTGATGCAGTTGCTCTCCTTCTCAGAGCTTCATTTGTTGTGCAGAAATATGTCCCTTCTGCTAACCACATCCTTTGAAGGCCCATCTTCCAGTATGCTCTTTATGCATGGACTTAAGCAGTCAGAGATGTGTTTTCTCAGTACTTCTGCCTTTTCACTTTGCCAGAATGACCAATATAGACTGCAATGAAGAGGTAAAGAGTGGCAGAATCGCAGCTGGTCTGCAGGGACACGAGCTGAGCAAGGGAACCATCTAAATTGCCTTCTGCTACTCTCATTTGTACACAAGACTAGTGTGCATCTGCCTGTTTGTTCAAGGAGAAGATCAATTAGTGAGGTGGTGATGGGAGCAAGGACTCTAGGTCTGTCTCCTACCAGATTTTGCTGGCATTTTCTGAACACTTCTATTAGCTCAGTGGGCGCAGCTTGCATACAAACAAATTAACATTATTATTAATTAACATATTATTAACAAATTAACATATTATTAAACATTATTTGATAGTTTTCATACGTGTTACTCTTTCAACTGCTCATGAATTGTTTCGACCAGATTGTAAAATATTCATATTTATATGTTATCCAGAAAGAAAGGAGATGCCCTGGAGAGGCTAATTCTTGGTTTGCAGATTGTTTACAAGCTGTCAATTGAAATTTGAATATATTTGCAATTCATAAGGTTGATAAATAACATAAATCACATGGCATATTTTCTGCACTACATCCCTGTATAAGTAACACCAAAGTAGGCAAGCATTTGTTTCTCCATCTGCTTCTCAAATCACAGATTTAATGGAGCAAGCAAACATAATACCCAAGAGTACCTCTGCAATCTCATAACAGTATTCTGCCCTGTCTGACTCTCTGGAAAGCTCTGATCTCAATGCACTGTGTGTGGCTACCTTCCAGCAAGTTTGATCCGAGTTTCAACTCACACACAAACAGGATAAGAATTCTGGATGTCTTCTCTATGCGGCACCTGGTGCACTGTGGGACAGCCAGCCATAGTGGAACAAAAGGAAAACCATTCCTCAATAACTTCATATTTAGCACAAGAGTGGATGGCTGAGAATTTGGGAGGTGTTGGGGGGAGGTCTGGTTCACTAAACCAGATGCATAAGGGTGATTCTTTGAAGGGATGACTTATGCAATTATCAACTTAACACAATTTGTAAATCGCAATTTACAATAAAGCTTCCACATTCAGCATTTATTTCTGGCTTCTTTTTTTTTTTTTTTTTTTTTTAATATATTTAAAATGAACTTTCATAAGTACTTTCATAAAGGAAGAGTGAATCTTTGAATATTCCTAGGTAATGAGGATATTATTTTCAGCAGTATTGTTGCTTTTCATTTTGCTTCTCCTCAGTCCCAATCCTGTTTGATGGAATCAACCCGGTTACTCGCAAGAATCATAGAATCATAGATCAGCCTGAGTTGAAAATGGCCATAATGACCATCTGGTTTCAACCCCTCCTCCTCCCCCCCCACTCCCATGTGCAGAGTTGCCAATGCATTACTTCATTACACAGCAAAGTCTTTTCACTTCACTTCCTGGTGGAAACAAAATCCTGTTTCTTGTTCTTTTTCTAATACTGTGGATAATTCTTTGCATTGTCTTTGTATCCAAATCTATCCTGCGTTTCACCCTCATGCTGTCTTATTCCCTGCACTATAAATAACAAATTATTATTACCAACTATGATAACCTCCTATAGATATGCAACTTCTCAAGTTCTCACACCTGATCCTTCCTGCTAGATGACATTATCCAAAACCTCTGAGGATTTTCCTTGTTTTATTCTAAGTGGGTTGTGGCAGTTCACATCTTTCTTGAAGCCCAGCCAACAGAACTGACTCAATGTCATGTAGGACTTGGATAGAAACTAGGTAGATAGGAAATGTGTCCTAATGTGTCTCAGATGTGTGTTCATCTTTATCTATTACTGATAAGAAATTTGCTTTTTATATTTTTGCTTGTGATATTCTATACATTGTACAGTGCCTTCTGCTGTAGAGCTCTTATCTAATTAATTTTATCCCAGCTTGTATTCATGTAGAAGATATCTTTAAAACGATAACTTTTTTCCTGTGTGTTTACTGAATGGCATCTACTTTTTTTCCATATTATTTAGCCAATTTCTTAGAGCCTGACACAGGAGGCTGTGTCAATTGCTTTTTCAGGGCAACTGTGTGAATCAGAGCTTTTTTGTTGCCCTCATTAATCAATCCTAGTTGGATTCCCTGGTCTTGGGCATCAGTCATGTAAGACGTACTGATGGGCATTTACTGGCTAGACTGAGAAGCGCTGTAAAAATGTCCTATAATCCAGATAGAGTATAAGGGAACAGAAGAACGTCCTAGCTCATTGTAGTGCAGAGTACAGGGGAGCTTTTGAAGCCTTATTCTTCCTTTGACTTAGCAACTCCAAGTCTACCCTCTCTTCTTTGTTTTCGTTTGAGTGGCTTTGTGTTTGGTGGCAGCAGGGTCCCTTGAGACTGCCTTTATTCTGGGCACTTGCAGGTAGAGCGGAAGGCGGTCTGCCAGGGCTCAGTGGGGTTTTGATCTAGGGTGGGTAGCTTCACAACACTCTCTTTGTGTTCAAAGCACGGATGTCCAACCTTTTGGCTTGGGTTGGACATACTGAGTAAAGAAGAATTATCTTGGGCCACATATAAAATATATAATATAGCTAATGTATTAAGTAACAAAATTTCTCTTTTTAATATATCTTTATTATTTAAAAAAATGGAAAGAGAAACAAAAATATAAAATTTGTGGGATATTTAACTTTGTTTTTGTGAAACTAATGCATTAATATCTGGTCCAATGGAAGTGGTTGCAATTCTTAGTGAGTTCTCAAGGTGTTTGATAAAGATTTTTGAAGAAATCTTATTCTTCCTTTACTTTATCCTTGAAAATAGGTTAAATTCACAAATGTACATACTGCCAAAAACTGACAATATGTAATATATATATAGTATATAGTATATAGTATAGAGTATAGAGTATAGAGTATAGAGTATAGAGTATAGAGTATAGAGTAT
>NW_024884142.1:63241384-63258432 GCF_019232065.1 Centrocercus urophasianus
AGTATAGAGTATAGAGTATAGAGTATAGAGTATAGAGTATAGAGTATGATATATATGATATATAATGTATAATATGTAATATATAATACATAATGTATAATGTATAATGTATAATGTATAGTGAAGCATGATTGTGAAGTGAGGGATATTTCTCCCTCCTAAGACAGGTCTTACTAAAGTCTGGTAAAGAGATGTGGTCAAATTCTTCTTTGAGTTGCAACTCTGAAATTCCATTTGAAAATTTGCTGGCAGTGTATTTATATCCACTGAAAATGAAATCACAAATGTACCAAACAATTAGTGATTATATTTTGCAATCTTGAAACCTATTTTCAAACTCCTTTATCAAAAAGGAAAGCAAAGTTGAATATTTTTCACTGTACACAGGACTGCATTTAAACAGTATATCAAAATTCATAAAATTACTTGCCATAACTTTAAGTTTCCTTTTGAATGCTGTTATGATTGAAAAAAAGGGCACCTGATTTTCACTTTGGAGTGCATGTCAAATCCACCAGAACTGCTAAATCTCTGTGCCATTTTTCATCTTCAACTTCTGGCAAAAATTTTGCTTTTTATTCCATAAATGACTTGATTTCATTTTGCAAATCATAAAATCTTTTTAGCATTTTACCCCATCTTAGCCACTTTACTTCAGGAAAGTAAATTATGTCCCCATAATCAGCATCCATACTATTAAGGAATTCCTGGAATTGGTGATGATTCATTCCCTTGGACTTTTTGAAATTCACAGCTTTGATGATGATTTGCACATTACCCATTTTTAAAGCTTTCACTCATAAAATATGAACAATGAAGTACAATTGCATTGTCTTCTATTAATTTTGTAAGTCCCTCTTTTTTATCAGCCATCACTAGGGTGCCCTCCGTAGCTATACTAGACATTCATTGAACAAAGTCACTTTAACTTAATTTTTACTAGTTCATACAAATCAAGAGATTAAGTTGAGTCTTCTAATGGCACCAAAGAAGCCATTTCACTTCTTTCAGTAGTTTTCCAATTTCTTTGGCTTGCCTACCTGTAGTCTGTTGAGACAAACTGATCTTAGAAAAATCCATTTTTTTTTATCAGGACAAATTATGTCTGCCACACCTTCTGTACACTTCTTAATAAATTCACTTTCAGTAAATTGTTTGGGTTTTTTTTTGCAATCAGATTTGCTACCATGTAACTAGCTTTTAAAATAGAGTCTGAGTTGTAATTTCAAAAAAAATGTATTGACATGTTAGACTTTTTTTGGTTCCGCTATTTTGTCTGTAAGAAGTATTCCTTGATGTGCATTGAATTCGTCAGCATTTTTTTGCATATAAGGTATTTTCAAATTATAATCTTTGAAAATTGGCATGATTTCTGTACAAATTAATCACAGTGACATATTATTTATCTCAACAAAAATGTATTTATCTGCCAATTTTCCATTGAACACTCTTCGTTTATTCTTTTTTTTTTTTTTGGGGGGGGGGGGGGGGGGGGGGGGTGTCTATTTCCTTTTGGAATGATGTTAGGTAAGCTGAAATATTATCAGTAATCACTACCTTTTACCGAATGGCACAAACACATAAAATGTGCAATCCATGTGGGTTTCAATTCTGCTGAGTATGTGTGGCAGGCATGAAAGGCGGAGTTAGCACTGCACTGTGCCTTTCCCTCAGCAGCATCCTGATGTTGCCTACACAGTCCACACTCAAGCTACATGCAACTGATTCATGAAAAATATCACTAAAAAATCACACAATAATCTTAAATGTATACAATTTTGTGGGGCTGCATTATTAGCTGTCCCAGGCTGCATGCAGCCCATGGATTGGACATGCCTAATCTAAAGGGTGGGATAATACACAGCAGAAAACTACAGAAGCCAAGGCTCTCTAGGCATTAAGAATGAGGGTGGCAAAGTAACAGAAACGGGGCTTCCTAAATACTCAATCTGACAAACTCTCTAAAACCAGAGATATTCCTGTAAAGGAGAGAGAATGACTTACTGCAATTTGTGATGCCCAATTACTTGCTTTAATAATTGTTCTGAGTGGAAACAGAATATTTCAAAGAAAATTAACCAGTTTGATAAAATATCTCCATCTAGACCATACATAAGTCTTTCCCACTCTCATTATGTGAAGTTCTTTGAACTGTGTTAACCCACCATTAGCATTTGCCATGTGTACAGAGTCAATTGTTACCCTGAGGAATGGGATGGATGATGACATGCTTAGATAGTAATGCTTTAAATTAAGATTCTTGAATATGCCTCTGATGTACGGAGGTTAATTAAGAAGCTATTGTGAGCTGAATTAATACCATTTGCTTATTGAAAACATAAGTCATGAGAATTAACAACAAAGTCATAAATATATTTCCCTAAGGGCCAGATTCTTCAGCTCTTACTCATTTGAACAATTCTTACTCATATAAGTAGTCCCACTGAATTAATTGGAACTACATGTATGTGTTCACTTATCTGTATGACTGAGAATTTGTATGCTTCAGCCCCACCAACTTAGCTAACCTAAAAGGAGTATGTTTTTAATGATAAATCAGTATTTAGATGGACTAAAATGATTGTTTATATCCAAATCTTGTTTTAATAAGTCTAGGTTAGCCTGCCAAACAAGTAAATGCCACTCATTATTAATAATCAAGTGACAGAGAACCAACAATTACCAATTAAAAGCAGAATTCCGACACACACAAAAAATAAGTTTGAGGTTTTATTAGATCCCTTAAATATATATACATTTTCTGTGATACCTGAATGTAAAGCTGGTACATCTTCAGCACTGAACTTAGTGCTGTGATCCTCGAGCTAGATCTCTGTGAGTTTGCTCCAGAGCCAAATGCTGGAAAGTTGCCTGGGTGAGAGGGAGGGATGCTTAGCCAGAAGGCCTACAACCCAGCCCATCCTGTGGTTACAAGCCAAGTTGCTATGTGGCATTACACTGTGCTATGTAAAAATATCTGCTCCCACCATGTGTGGTCAGGGATCTCCTTCTGCTCTGCTGCAACACTCATATATTGCTTAAGAGGCATGCTTAAGAGTCTGAACTCCTCCGTCGCACCGTGGCTGTAAGCTGCCCAACACTGAGTGTGCAGGAGAGAACAGAGGTCTTCATCTTCTGAAAGATGCCCTTGTATCATGCTCCACTGACAAAAAGCCTCTGTGGGGACACTTTGGTGTTTGTGGAGAACAAATGGTGCAAAAGCAGTATGTCCCGTGGACTCAGTCATGTGTGAGATACAGTCACCTTTCATGGCCATAAGACAAGGCCTGGTGGCTCAAAAGCAGAAGAGTAGTTCTGGCAGAATCTGATTCTTAAAAGTATCTTGACGCCTCCGTGGCTCGGGTCAGACACACCACTGCTGCCTTTGTACTTCCACTTCCACCATATAGTGACTTCAGTGGAGACTTTCAATCAGAATAATTAGTGGCAGTTTTCTTTTCCAGAGTTTGAGATCTGGGAGAAAAGCGAGAGAAGGGTAATCAATCACTTGAATTGTGTCTATTGCCAACTAGGAGGTTTTTCCTTTGTATTTTCTTCTCTCTCTCTTCTGACTCTATTCCTTTTCAGACTCAAGAACTGCCAAAGATGGGGAAAGAAGAGTTGCCTATATGCCATCTTCTCCAGACTACAAGGAAGCATCACAAAAATTGTTTCCAGAGACTCTTCCTCCTTCAGGACTTCCAGCCTGGGGCGGAGTTTTTTTGGAAGATTAAGTTGCTGCTCAAAGTCAGAACAATGCATCATTTAAAAACTGAAGGACACCAAAGCAAACTGACCTCAAACCTTTAGCAATTATCCATTGGAAAATGATATTAGTGCATATTTTGACATTGTTTTTGTTGGGAAAAACATTTATCACTACGCATTTTCATTCTCCTATTTCCTATAGATTCCTGAGAGCCATCTCAGCCACCTAAGGGATACCAATTGAATAATGAATAAAAGCTAAACAAAATCCTGCCTTCATTCATAGCCATCTGTGACAAAAAAGAAAGATTGTATTTTGGGACAAACTCCTCATTATTGGGCCTTTGTGACATTTATTTTCTCATTCCCACTAGTTACACTGTAAATACTGTTTCCCCATCCTACATCAGAGGTATGTAATAAAAGTAATAATTTAATGCAGCGAATTAAATACGAATGCTAAAGCATACTAGCTGGCATGGGAATCACCATTATCCTCCAGGATTTGGTATTCAGCTTCGGAAACATAGTTCTTAAGCTTTTTTTTTCTTTATTTTTTTTTTCTTTTTTTACTGCAGTCAGCTGTCACCCATGAAAAGCCGGAGCTACAAAGCATGCATTCTGCCTGGTGCCAACCTGGCCTCTTCTCGGTCTCCATGGCCACTCTCAGGGAGGCAGAAGGAGGAGCAGGGATGCAGGCTTCTCTCCACATGTGTGTGGTCCGGGGTTGTGCCTGGCAGTGAGGTCCTGCACCCACAGCATAGGGGAGGGAGTGCCATGGCCTCACATGCCTTTGACAAGGGTCTCTCCTGCTTTCAGCAGGCGAAGGAATAGATGAGGGGCAACAATATCAGGAGGAAAAAAACACGGGAATAGAATAACAAAGCAAAGAGGCTGCAGAGTCTACATTTATGAGGACATGCAACAAGACAAGATGGGCCATAAACACTGGCGCTTTCGTTCATCAAAAAGTTAAGTGCTAAGGAAAGGGTCTACCAGAGAAGCTGGCTTGTTGGGAAATGCTGAGGGAGCTGGCATGTTCCTTTGGTAACTCTGGGCCCTTCTAGTGCTGAGAAGGTGGATGTTAATGACAGAAGTTAACACTTCAGATCACCAGGTCACTCTGCCTTTCTTCCCCCTTCAAGCCTCTTCATAGCAAGTAAACACACAGGACCATAGCTTAGAAATGTGTCCTCTGGTACTTCCACAACACAAACAGTGCAGTAATGGAAAAACAATCTGTTTAGCCTCAGAGCGTTAGCAGATGGCAGCTTCCCTCTCTCTCTTTCTGCTGCAAGCTGCAATGGTCCCTGAGGCTATCGCTGGAATTGGCCTTCTCCAGAGCTCATTGACACGGCATGCACAAGGCACGAAGGTAAACCTCACATGGCCTTCTCAGGGACTTGTGTGGGAGCACTGACTGCAAGGGAATGAGTGCAGTGAAATAGCCTGCAGATACACATATTCCAGCTAGAGTATTGCATATACATAGCGAGTCCCGACAAAAAGAATGACTCTGGGCTTCCTCTGCATCAAAGCAGCACCAAGAATGGCCTAATCCTGATACAAGTGCCCCCAAACCAGAGGACAAATGGAAAGGCTCATCTAAGGAAGGGTGACCAGCAGGCTAAGGGAAGTGATCCTTTTCATTGACTCCACTCTTTTGAGGTCCCAGCTGCAGCACTGCGTTCAGCTTTGGGGCCCCAGCACAGGAAAGATGTGAAGCTGTGGAAGCAGGTCCAGTGAAGGGCCACGAAGATCAGAAGGCTAAAGCAACTCTCCTACGAAGAAAGGCTGAGGGAGCTGGGCTTGTTCAGCCTGGATGTAAAGGCATTTCTGATTTCATTTCTGGATTCACAGTCTCCTGCGTTATGAAGGAGGGAGATGTGCATTACATGAGCTGGCCCCTCCCATTAAGATAAACTGAGGAGAATGATCACACTGGGGAGTCTGAGATAGAAGTTTGGATATTATCAGTTAAATAAAACCCAGAATTGTATGATGATGTCTTAGTTTCATCTGAGGCAGAATTGCTTTTGTTCAGAGTGTCTTGTATGATGTTTTGTTTTGGTTTTAGGAGAAAAACAATGTTGGTAACACACTGGTATTTTCAGTTGTTGCTAAGCAATGTTGCAGAGAGCAATTCCAGATTTCTCAACTGCCAGCGAGGGGCTGGGGAGACCCAAGGATCTGGGAAGGAACAAAATCAGAACAGCTGGCTGAAGGGATATTCCATACCAAATGACATCATGTGAAGATTGAGTTTTGAAGGGGATGGGAGTTCATCTCTCTGTTCTGCTGCTTGGGAGGTAGCTGGGCATCAGTTGGTCGGTGAACAATTGTTTGTGAATCAACTGTTATGTATATTAATATAGATATGCTTAAAACTACCATCTTTTTCCTTTTCTCTATCTTAGTAAATAGTTTCATCTCAACCCACAACTACTTCAGTGTTTTTTTACTGATTCTCTCCCCCATCCAACTGGAAAGTGGGGGACTGAGAGAACAACTGTGTGGTGCTTAGCCACCTGCTGGGGTAAACCACAACAGATGAGCACTGAACATACAAGGGAACACTAACTAGTCTGCATTTTCTGTCATGTCCTGAGGGCCAGACAGAGCACAAAACATGGGATTAGATGGGGAACAGGAGCTGCAGCCACTAGACCATTTACTCTCTACAGGGGTAGCAAGGATGGGTGTAATTTCCTTACTTTTTCTAGTAAATCCACACTTGGTATCAGCAGTATCAGACATGCCTGGGATTCATAAGAACCTCTGCATCTTTGGAGCAGTATGATCTTATGGGTGTTCATTCCCAGGCAGCCTGGAGACAAAAGGGTGCCTGTTTTCTTTTAGCATCTCTTTTCTCCTCTCACCTTGTAACCCACTGCTGCTACCAAAACCACTCATAGGCAACTGTACTTACTTAATGTAGATGGTGATATTTTATCAGACAAAGCTAATTTGGAATTCTGATTTGAGACACGTATAAAGCCATTTACAACTGAAAAGGGTCTGAAAACTTAAAATAGTCAGCAGCTCACTACTTCAGGCAAAGAATCAATACCTCCTTCCCAAATTATCTCACTGCTGCTCATCACCACTACCTGCAAGAGGGGAAGAAAGGTTGTGTCACAAGCAACACAGAAATCAAGGGATAGGATGTAAGTAGATACATGGCTTCATCAGCCACTCCTTTTGTTTCAGCCACTTGGATTTTGCTTTGCACCCTTTTCTACCCCCTCTGCTTGCATCTAGGATGAACAAAGCCTTCAGTTCTCTTACATGGCCTTAGTGCAGCCCCTGTGTTTTAGTGGGTATAGTGGTAATGGTTCGATGATTATCTTAGTGGTCTTTTCCAGCCTTGATGATTCTATGATTCTGTGATTCTGTAAGAGTGAATGAAACGAAATGAATGCCATGCCCACCAATGCTGTCTATCTAATCCTGGCATGCCACAACAGAATTTGGGGACTGCATCTTACTCAAGAGGAAGTGATGGTTCCTAAGAACCATGTATATTTCTTCAGAGAGGTTATTTGCTTTTCACTGTCAAGGTCGCAATTACTCATACAAACTACCACAGCAATGTATCATCCCTCAGTAACACAGGTATGCAACTTCCTCTTTGCTGTTCAGAAAAGCGTGCTGCCCGGCTCTTGCCTCCCTGCAATGAATTTGACTAAGCTACAAAGAGCCTTTGGCTGTTCTCTGTTTCACCACCAGGTCACAACAAAGCAGTCTAAGATCCCTTCTAGGCATATTTTAGATGCATAATACTGATACGCTTCATAAGACACATCAATACATTTAAAAGTTATTTCCAAAAGTCCACAATTTAAATAATATGAGGGAGTGGAAAGGTTCCCACATGCCAAACCAGAACCAGAACATATCTGAAAGCCACTGGAAGAAATGAGCAGCAGCCAATGACACAGCACGAACTGTTTTTTCCCTGTCCTATCTTTCATTCCAGTGCACGTGATACACTAACACCAGGAGGAAACACGGGGGTGAATTCATGTCATGACATGTAATGCAGAGGGTGGCACTTTCGTGCCACTCAGATTCACTCTGAATTGTCTATGGAGCTCTGACACCTGTATGACTAACAAATTACAGTACAGCTGAAAAAGAAGTCCCTTCTATGTCTCCCAGATCTTAGGGTAACTACTTGAGTGGTTTTGAGAACACTAAAAAAATGAAACCTATCTTTCCTCGACTAGGTACACATTCCCTGGTGGCAATCAACTATCTTGATGTTCATGATAGGACCTGGCTACCCTCTTAGTTGACTTTGTCTAATTTCAATTCTAAAGCTGAGTGCTAGGGGAAGGCCACAAAGGATGCATGAAGTTTCTTGGCCCCAGAAAAGAGATGTGAAGACAAGACAGGTCTCAGCTTGCAGCTGCTCACAGCTGCAGACTTGTGGGATTTAACCTGCCTCACGATAGAGAGGCTCCCACTGATAGACTGCTGTATTCAGATGCTAGTGTCCTTTATGTCTACCTCATTAACTGCAAACCTCTCACAAATGCCAGTGGCATTGCTTTTGAGCCAGGAGCTTCAATATCATCCTTCATCAGTTCTTTAGATTTTTTGACCAGGCTTGGTGCAGCTGAAACATCAACCTCATCACTGGCCCTAACTGGGTCATTTATTCCATTATGTTTGTTTGTTCTGCTGAGAATAGGATACAGTATACTGAAGGTAAGGAACTCTGTATGTTTTCTTGCTAATCTTCCAAAGTCAAGGAGGCAGAAAGCAGCAGCAAGCTTCACAGATGTTTTCTAGGTGATAGAAACAAGCTGGCATAAGGAGCGTAATTCTAAACAATGAGAACATTTGCATAAATTGGGTCTTTTTTTTTTCTTCTTTTTGTCAGCTCTGTCAATGACAGGAGCAAACTAGAAATCTGTTAGCATTAGAAGTTCTTCATATCCTAGAAATCCAGAACAAATATCTTTCCTTTAAGGCTGTCAAGTATGAATGACTTATTGAAGTCATGGATTTGCTGGGGATCAAATCTCTGTAGACATCCACATATATCCCAGCTGATAAAGACTACAAGGCAAGTAGTCATAAAAGATACAAGGGTGACCTCTCTAGTCATTTTGCAGAAGCTTACATGGATGAAACTTGCAGATTCATTTCACAGAATCACATGGAACAGGTGAGGTGTGAAGGGGCCTCTGGAGATCATGGAATTGTTTGGGTTGGAAAGAATTTTTAAAGATCATCTAGTCCAACTCCCTGTTCAAACTAGGGCATGTTGACCAAGAACGTGCATTATCAGGTTTTGAATGCCTCCAAGGATGGAGACTACAGACTGTATGGGTAATTTTTTTCCTTACATTTATGCAGGATTTCCTGTGCTTCAGTTTGTGCTCATTGTTACTCATCCTGTCACTGAACACCACTGAAAAGAGCCTAACTCCATTTTCTTCACTCCAGCCCTCCAGATATCTGCACAATTGATGAGATCTTCCCTCAGCCTTTTCTTCTTTGAACAGACTGAGGTCTCTCAGCTTCTCTTAACTGGAGAGACATTTGTTTCTTAATCATCTTTTTAGTCCCTCATTGGACTCACTCCAGTATGCTCATGCTTTTCTTGCACTGGAGAGCCCAAAAATGAACTCACAAACCCTGATCACTTACCATGACATTTCAAAGATAATCAAGATTTATGTCACAATTATAATGGCATACTCATTTTACTGCTCGTGTATCTGTAGAAGCCTGTCCTACTACCTTTCACATCCCTCACCAGATTCAACTCCAGGTGAGCTTTTCACAGAATCACCAAGTTTGGAAAAGACCTTCAAGATCATCCAGTCCAACCTTTTGCTTTTATAATCCCATTTCTGCAAGTCAAACTGTGTTTCTGTATTTCTCCTAGGTCACCCAACTCTGCTTCTACCTTGTGTACAGTTCCTTGTTGCAACTATGTTTTGTCAAGAGCTCTACAGTTATGTATGCATGCATTCCTCTTGCCACATTTGCTTGATTTCCTGCACATGGTTTTGAACCATTCCAGAGCCTGGAAGGAATAATCCTTGAAAATGAACCATCTCCCACAGGTTTCTTTGATGCGTATTTCTGAAGAAGCCAAAAACTGTTCTGCTAAAGACCAGATGGGTGATCCTGCTTTTTGTCCATCTTTCTCTACTCAGGATCCACCATCTCATGGTTACTGCAGCCAAAGCTATCATGAAATTTAATATTCCTATCCAGTTCTTCCTTGTTTTTAGAGATGAAGACCAACTCCCACTGTCAGTTCCTCAATCACTTGCGTCAAGAAGTTTTCAGCAGTGCACTCCAGAAACCTCCTAAACTGCTGGTGCCCTGCTGTTTTGTCACCCCAGCAGCATTAGGGTAGATGATTATCAATTCAACTGTGGAGAAAAACAGTTGCAGGAACACCTGGAAAAAATCAGATTGATCAGCTAAGATGAAATGCTTCAAAAGATTTAAGGAAAACCAGTGAACTGATACTGAACCATGGGTAATTATTTCATGGAAATCTAGAACTGGAAATAGAATTTGAAATGCAGGTCAGGATTATTTTACAGAAGAAGTGAAGTAGTGAAGATGGCAGTAATCTTTAAATACCATTTATTTTAGTTGTCACTAAAATGCTTTGGATTGCATATGGAGAATGCTAACAAGACTGAGATCTGAAACCTTCAGCACTATTAGAGACTAGAATTCACGCATGAGTGCATTTACTAGATTAAAGGCCTTGACCCTAACAGAAGCTGGGGAAGTAAAATAAGTGTTGAATGTTTCTTAACTCTTAATCAATCTTTAGCACTTCTGAGAATCAAGTGAAGACAGTAATTCTCATGTTACAATTTAATTCGTCTTTCTTCACATCTAGGGAAAGGGAGGTAAGGAAGTTAAGTGACTTGCCAGAACAGGTATTAGCATGTAAGAAATGCTGGCATTTCATTCAAGGCCCATCACAGATCACTCTCCTCCCTGAGTAGGTTTCCAGAAATCCAATTATATCTAGCAGAACTGATAGGTTTAAAATCTAATTACAGTAGGAGGAATGCAGTGCAGTGGATGTATTTTGTTAAGTTATTTGATGCCTTGTTCCATAAAATTAGCCTGCAAAACTGAAATTCCAATTAATTCTAGCCTATCTAATAATACCCAAAGCTAGGAATTGGTGGACAACAAAAACAGCAGGTACTAAAAAATGAGAATGTTATGAGCTGGGGATGGATCCAGCAAACATTAGATCAGCACTGCATTATGCCTGCAGATTATATTCAGAGTTAAATGGAGGAGTTTAAAATAACAGAAATGGATCCAAACTGTGTTAAATAAAAACTAAATAGACACAAAAAGCAGAAAGATCACTAGGATGTAGCGAGATAGTTAAGTTAGTATGCTTGGCAATATGAGAGAATGACAAAACCATATGCATAGGTTTGTGTATGCAGGAGATCCATGTTAGGCAAAGGGGAAGATATGAATCTATTCCAGTCCTGCATGTTTGAAACATGCATCATCATGTTGTGAATTCAAAGAAGAGAGTAATAATCCATGCTGGCACAGGAGTCACTGAAGAATAATGTTACAAAATGGAGTGAAATAAAACGTTTATGATGAAAATCAAATGAAACATCTTAACATTGGATCCTGTGGCTGTGCTAAAATTTGTCACGGACCTGCTGAAAATGTCAAGAAAGTCAGGAAAAGTGTGCTTATACCTGTGTGGGAGGGACAGAGAGAGATAATTTGTTATCTGGTTAGATACGCCTTATCTATTTCTATTCCAGTGCTATTGATTGGACTGGGAAAGAAACTCAGTCATCACTATCAAGGAGAAGATGGATGCTCCACAAAGCAAAGGGTTTTATGATAGTCTAGATGGCATCCAGCAGGATGAATTACTGCTGGAAAAATGAAGAGCATGCTCTGCAGACTTTCAAGAGAAACAGGCTGCTGTGACAGCTATGAATTTCAGCCACCTCTGTGGAAGCCATCATCCCCCAAGGAGGAGCTAAAGGAGCAGCCCCGTAGGTCAGTTAGGTTCTCTTTTCCCAGGCAGCCCCAGCCTAAGCTTGTGGAATGGCAGAGCTCAATATGCATGTGTTGTCTTCACTCAAAGAGAGTGGCAAGCCTGGGGGGAGCTGCAGGGGTGTCCCCCCACCATGGGTAGCAATGTGAAATGCCAGTGCTGGCTGGAGAAGCCATTCTGAGGAGGGAAGGGAAGCACATTCACATCAAAGCCTCTGCTCCTGGTGCATAGCAAGAGCTGGAGCCAAAATGTAGAGGAGTGGAAGAAGGTACTGGGGCAAGCTAGTCATTAATCTAGCCTTAGACATAGCCAGCAAAGTAATATTGAAAGTATATGTTAAAAGAAGCCATAAAACAGCCTTACATCTGTCATGAACCTGCAGGCTGTATCTTTTTTCCCAACGATCTTTCTAAACAGCTTTCTTCTTTCCATTGCCCTTCTGAAATGAACAATGTTGATTATGTTGTTTACATTTATCTGGGAAATTAAATCACAATCTGATTTCCTTTTCCCAGGTCTTTCTCCACAACAAAGCACAGCAAAATCAGTAGTTGATACCTCTGAGATAGGCGTATTTGCAGCCTGTTACCTTTCATCAGGCAAACGACCAAACACGAAGCTCATTAACCCAAGGTGACTACAAAAAACATTTTCTTCCTGGAAATTCATAATTAACAGAAAGAAGAGTGAGTAAATTTCATATACTTCACAGTTGCTAAAACATGGCTATGAGTGTATGCTTTTTTGCTTCAGTATAACTTGTTGTAATTGGCAAAAGAGCGAAAAAGGGAACTGCCTGCAGCAGCAAACCAAACCACAGAACACAGGTAAAGGAATTTTAAAGAACAGATGAGTAATCTGAGGAGCTGCAGAAGTGTTTTATTTAGCAATAATGAGCCAGTGAAGGAAGGAGCTTTATTCTAAGTCACTCCTCATAGGATCTACTCTGCCACAGTCTTATTTTGGTGACACCTAATCATGGTGTTCACTGATCCACTCTAGAAATCCAGTCTTACAGAGTTAGTATTGGACCAGCTCTTGAGCATGATTGTACCAGGAAAAAATATGCTCAAGAGAGACAAAGTGGCAGAAAACTGGACTCAAAATTTCAATGGCATGCTAGATTTCACGCTGGCATGTTGTACACCCCTATCAGATGAGGGATCTGGCATGAGCAGTACAAGGTTTTGGTCCAAAGGTCTTATACTGGAGTAATTAACCATCTCTTACACTTGCTTGAGCTCTAATTTGCTGATTCTTTAACTGCATACTTCTTCCCCACCAAACATGCTCAAAATACTCAACTCCTCCTTTCTTTTGTATGCAACCTGCTGGAACTCTTTTAAAACTCTCTCCACCCTCCCTCTCAGCCTTGCTTGAACTTTTCTAAAGCAAAAACATATTTGTCTGAGGGCTTAATTTGGCAACAAAGGATTTTGCTGTTAATTTTACATTGGGAATTTGTCCCAGACAGCACGATGAAAAATGTGCTCGGATATTCATTTTGAAGAGTTTTGACTTATGGGTATTGTGTTTTGCTTTGAATTGTTGAGACATAACTGTTGCAGCCAGGGGTTGTGCTCATTTCAGTCAGTCCTGCAAGAGAGGGAGAAGCGAACTCAAGGTGTTTCCCTTCTTTACCTGCTCTATGATGGAGCTGGCTGAAGGAAGCTGAACTCCAGGCAGAAGTAGTCCTGCACATAGCACCCCACCTGACCACAAGCAGAAGGGACCAGCCTTTGTTTCTTGGATTGGTCATACCAGTAACAAGAAGGGTGAATCAATCAATCCTGCCTTTGCAAGGCAACATTAAACAATATAACCATCGATTAAGCCTCATTTCCCAATGTAGATTTTAGCCTACAGTCAAAGTCTTGTAACAAAAAACTTACCACAAAGCAGGGAGGAAAAATGCTTTTTCTTTTGTGTTGTCAAATGACTTCTCTAAATCAGACATCTGAAATTAAAATCATGAATATAAGTACGCGTGTGAGACTTTATCCATTAAAACATGGTTTTATGTTAGCCCCCATTTTTGTAGTTCTGCATCTCCATTTAGAAAATGGGATGCTAGGAAGGAAATTTCTGGAAAGAGACATGGGTGGGTACATAACAGTCCATGTAGGAGAAGCACATGTTTCTGCTTCTGCTCACAGATGCTCAGAGAGCAGTGCCATCAGACCAGAGTCCTGAAGCAAGTCAGCAAACTTCTCGAATCTTGTAGGGCTATTAACTGTTTAAACGTGGACTTTACCCGAACTAACTTGAAGTTCTAAAGTCAGCACAGGAGAGGCATCCAGCCCATAGGCAACTGTGCCAAACTGCATTCCTGATTTGGAGGTGCTGAGAAACCAGAGGATTTCAAGAGAAGGGGCAATTCACATCTGTGAGGCAGAGCTGGGCAGAGATGCGGTCTGTCTTGATGGTAGGATCAAGGCTACTCTAATAGATCCATGTGTGTCTAAGAGAAAGAAGGCGAACAGAGTTCCCCCAGAATAGGCTAAGGGAAGGTGACAAGATAGGAAATAAAGTGTAGTTTTGTAAGTACCCATATTAGTTTATCCTGAAACTGAGCTTTTTCCTATTTTGTTTTTTTTTTTTCCCTGAGGACTCTCCCCAGCCATAGCCTCTGGCTAGGATTGACACACATACTTAAAATTTTGGTGTCTAAAAGTGCATTTATTTCTTATGCTCACCATGGGCTAAGTGCTAGTGATATTTGAAATGGGCAACTAGAGGCAGGGACAGGACAATTATAATTATTAAAGCCTGAATTTATGTCTTATTTCTGTGTTTTCAGTGGTTAGTCATATCTCTGCAAGAACTACAGTTTTAATTGGGAATAAAATTTTATTGGGTAACCAAGATCCAGCCTTTAAGAAGAAAGGATCCACTCTAGGATCTAGCAACAAGTTTATTGTGCATGGATCAGGAAAATCAGCAGCATTTCCTATAAGGTTTGCTGAACTTTGTGTAGAATTTGACAGTTGTGTGAGGTGGACTATCAAGCAGAAAGCTTGAATAACATTTATAACATGATTCTAAGAGCTAAGACCTTAAAAATTATCAGGTCCTAAGAAAGTAGAAATAAACATAAATGTGGGGAGAAGCTGCAAAATCAGCAGAAGATTTCACTTCTGGCTTAAGCATGTCTTTTGTACAGACGTTTGATTATGACAGGAAATTAAATATTGTTGCTTTCCAAGATTAACCCACAGTAAAATTACACATCTTGGCAGAAATAGATCTTTGTATCTCACCAACAATACATTAATTCCTCTTTCATTGAGAAAACAATTATAGACTTGGTTACAAGAGTGCATTTTTTTCCTCTGTGGTTATTGTTGTTTCATATTAAGGTTATTTGATATTTGTTATACACAGCTGAAAGGCACACAGTCCTCTAGTTCCTTGGTTATTGTCTCAACAGAATAAGTTGGCTTGTAAATATTTTAAAAAAGAAAACTAACAGGTTGTACTTTGGCAGCGCATCATTTTGCATCAACATCTCTAGCTGAGAAGCTGATGACTTCAAGGTATACATCTCATTAATGGAAACAAATTGATGGACTTTTTTCCTTACAGCTAATTATTCAGCTTGTAGCTGATAGAATACAACAAAATACACAAAAGATAATGCATCACCTCAACTTTATTGCCATTGACAATTATTTCAGTTTCCTCTACTAGCAAAAATAACTGTCACAATTATAGGTGACATTTCATTTTGTCCATCTTGAATTCACTTAAATTCTGGGTCCCTCAAGTTTCAGGTTCTTACCTACACAGTGAAAAAGTTCTAAGACATTGTTGAACTATTACAAGTTGCTTTTGTAGACTAGACTCTCCAGCTGGAAATTTTAAGCTCTATAAAGATAATGTGTAATGAAAATCAAAATGAACAACTGAATGATCTGTACATGGTCTTCCACATTGGGCAGATGTTTGTTTTATTTAATAAATTCTTAAATTAGAACAAACTGTGAAGCTGTTTATGCTATAATGCTTTCATCAAAAAGCAAGTTGCAAGCAGTGTTGGCAATATCTGTGGTCGTTAATGTAACTCTTAGCTTAAAAAGAAGCAACAGTGTAATGCCAAAGTGTGAAAAAAAAAAAACGAATTTTACTCAGTAGCAGTCCTTTGGCCTTTCAGTTTCAACAGACAAAATTCTCTTACCTTGATTCAGGAAAGCTTTTTCTTTGAAAGAGTGCTAGAATTTACGAATTTTTTAAATGGCATTAGAGAGATGCAAATTGCAGAATGTAATGGGGCTTATTTAGATAAGAAGAAATATTGGAAAGGCCTTTCTTGCATCTTCCACTAATCCATAGGTACTGTATCCCACTAGCAGTGAGGGTCAACAGCATGATTTAGCGTAACATAATGCTGCTTTCGGAACAACATCATGTTTGCAATGACTCCTTAAATATTCATTTTTCTTGAATGCCTTCAGATGTTCTGACAGCAGGAATCCTCGGTTTAGATTTTCTGTGCCTGTTTTCTCTTTTAAAGGGGAGGTTGGTGGCCCTGCATGTGGCAGGGCGGTTGAGGAGATTCATGATCCATGAGGTCCCTTCCAACCCTGGCCATTCTGTGATTCTGTGATTGTGTCAGTATGCATCCCTCCCTTGCCATTTCATTGTGGTAACAGAGCATGGGCAGTTGTGACAAATGTATTGGACTAGTGCTCAGCTACAAGAAAAACTACTCAGATAAGAGAGATGTAATGCAATGTGTCAGTTCTCCCTGGAATAATCTGTTGCCATCTGGCTAGGATGTGAGGGAATCTGTCCTAGAAGTGAACACAGGTAGAGCCTCCTCTCCACACAAACCCTTCTCTATAGAAGTAAGTAAACTACTTTATTTTTGGCAGTTTGTCACAGTTGCAAGCTCTGACTCCATCAAAGGATGCATTTGTGAAGAGCAGATGATGATGAATGTTTTATTCTCCTTATGGTCTTAGACAGAGGAGGGATCCCACTGCAGCAGTCTTGAGTTTCTCTGTACTCCAAAATGGTTTACACTATGTCAGTCATAGTCAGTAACTACTTCTAGCACCTCATTTGCTCTCAGCAATAGGTTGCTCAAGATCTCTGTGTGGACATGTTCAATAATTCTCCAGCAGATGTGTATAACTGGACTTCTTTCACTGTACAGCTGGTCCTTGGTAGCCAGCAGATGTTGCTACTGAGCAGTACGTGTACTGCTCCAAAGCTGAACATAACTCAGAGCTCAGTTTGTATCTATGTGAAGGAAAAAAAGAAAAGAAAAGAAAAGAAAAGAAAAGAAAAGAAAAGAAAAGAA
>NW_024884142.1:63258442-63310008 GCF_019232065.1 Centrocercus urophasianus
AAGAAAAGAAAAGAAAAGAAAAGAAAAGAAAAGAAAAGAAAAGAAAAAAGCCAACTCTAAATGTCAAGTTTGAGTCACCTGTGATTACACTTACATGAAAGGAGCGAGGTTTCCTGAACCCATGAAGATGTGGAGAAGTATGTTGAACAGCAAGGTAAATCTTGGAGCAGAAAACTCTCTCCGCTACTAGAAATATTCTGGCAGTCTGCAACTTTAAAATGTACAGCATCATATTAGTGCTAGACCACCTAACATACCTCATCTTTACACCAATGCTCAATTCACAACTTGAAGTTTGTCAGATATTTAAAGACAAATGTTCTTCTAAGCACTTTGGGCACCATTTTAGGCACCATTTTAATACTCCAAAGAAGTCAATGGAACAGCTATCTGTAAGCTGTGTCACTCAGACAAAGAACTTATCAAGATATTGCACTTACTCTAGAGATCATCCTTTCTCATAGAGTATGTTGAAAGGGACACTTAAGGAAGTAAATTCAGAGGGACTTTCATAGCTTTCACTCTTCTGGACTCCATGCATTGTTCTTTTTAGCAACGAGAATGCTGAATTGCATAAAACATTCAACTTGTTTCCAGTTGGCAGAGTTGCAGTGAAGGGGTTGTTCAGGTAGCTGCACAGAGGGGATTTCCAGCTGCTGTGAAAGGGGTCAATACCATAAGAGGGCATCTCCTTAAAGGAACTGATTGTGCAAACGTGGAGGCTCCAATGCAAATATTGTCTTGTTTTTCAAATATTGTCAGCAGGGGGGAGGAGAAGGGAGGTTAAATTGCCAAGGAATTTTTCTTTTTTTTTTTTTTCTACTGCTCATTTCTGCTAAAAAGCTGGTGATCTGGCATCTTTTGAGCAGGAACCAGAAACTGACATTGCAATATGAAAATATTCCTGGAAAAGTGAAATTTCAAAACGTAGTTCTGCCTTTTTTTACATATTAATTCATTCAAAATTTCCCCTGAGACTCCCTTAGGGGACTGAAAACACCTGAGAAAAAAATCTCATTATCGAACTCCACTGCTACACTTGTCAGCTCTCAGGAGAATGTTCACTGCTCCTTATTAGTCCTGTCATTGGCATATGGATTTGCAGATGGGAAAATACTTAAATTTATAAAGAACTCTGAGTAACTTAGAACAGGGAAGCCCATCTGCCTATCAATACAATGGGGAACTTCCTCAGTATTGAGTCTATCTCCCAGCTAAAGTCCTGTATTGAAAAAAACTGTTCCAAATCTGCAATATTTCAACTTGCTTGAAAATCTGACTCTTCCTCATGAAGAACCTACCTGAATCTTACTGGGAAATTTTTGGCATTATTGGTTTGGGGTTCTCTTTTTGCATCAGGAAATGACAAAATATAATTTTCCTGAATAAATATTTATTTCCTCACCCTGTTGAAATAGCCTGTCTTCTGCAGGATTTCCAGTCCACGAGATAAAAGAAATATGTGAAAGGTAATACAGTGCATCTCATCTGGTATATGCAGCAATTCTTAAGAGAGTATCATTTCCAGTCATAGGTAAAACAGATTTCTTTGTCCTTTAAAATTAAAAAGACCTTGATTATTATACTGCTAAAGGTAATGGCATGTTCTGTGGAGAAACAAAACAAGAAAAACAAATTTATAGGAGGTGTACCTTCTAAAAGGTTCATCTATTTTCTTCATTGTTTAGACAAATATGGATTAGTAGCTCTCTAATGAGCTTATTTGCTAAATAAATGTATTGATGCCCTGCTTAAATTGTAAGATAAACTAAAAACCCAACAGAACCATGGATTCAGAGAGGAACTCAGACACACAGCATCATAAAATATGACATAACAGTATTTACAACACCATTACCAACAATATTAAGAGTATAACACTTATATTCAATATCTCATTATTTTTCTAATTCAGTCAAGGCTTGAAACAAGGGCCTAGTGAAACCCTACAGAAAAAGAACAAGGATTGCTGATGCCACGTCTCCATGGCAGCACAGCTAATTTGGCAGGACAACCAAACACACAGAAAGAAAAAGAGGTTATTTACAAAGATATCTTTGATAAAAGGGGCTTTGGGGACAAGAAAATGGTCCAGGAAAAAACAAATCACAGAAACGCTCCAAACCTTTAAAACAAATTCTTCAAATGAGTGAGAGAAAATAAATTGGAAGAAAATTTTCTTGAGTCACAAAGCACAGTGAGTTTCATCTTTGTTTGTTGTTGTACAATGCTATAAACCAGCCTGAATGGCCCAGAATAACATTAGTGGTTCTGTGTATTGTAACTGCTTCAATCAAGGCCTTTTGTTTTGAATCACCTGCCCTGCCTGCATTGGAGCCCCTTTTATACCCAGTCACAGCACAGAGATCTAATTTAGCTCAGCACAGAAAAAGGAGCAGAGAAATAAGACAGACTCATCTCTTGCTGCTTTCATTACTTGATTCTGCAAGAGAAAAACTGGGACAACACATAGAATGAACCACTTAAGAGAGTATGTTTAAATTCCCCAGCCTACAATCCCCCAAAAATTTCTAAATGGTATCATTACATTATTCCTGAATTATGCCATCTGGATACAGGTGAATTTGTGACTGAGGGTGGTGGACATACTTGCTGTCATCCACCAAGGTGGAGAGAGAGAAGGGGTTCTGTGAGGAGAGCTCACTCCAAAACACACGCAGCAAGGGCATGGACTTGTGTAAACTTCAAGTTCCTCATGGTGGTTCATTTTTGCTCGCAGAGGGCTTGCTTGAAGATGCAGTCAACAGATTGAGACATTGCCCAAGATCATGTTACAAGCCTTTTCCAGTCTTCTTCCATTTTTCACCTGTACAAACAGCACAGCACAAAGGCCAGCAGTGGTTAGCAGTGCAGCACAACAGTTTCTCTGTCAGCCATAAACCCTGGCAGTCATGGAAGCACTGGTTTCATGTACTGGGCACTTCTAAGAACAAATGTACTGCATCCGTGCTTTTAGTTAGCCTGAAGAAAGGATGATTTTCCCCCATCAGCACTCCAGTATGCCATCAGGCTAAGCAAGAGAATTTTGGGAGACTGTTTCTCTAATGAATAATGGTTACAACATAGCTGCAGGTGGGAATCTCAGCTCCAAAGTTGATCAAGACCCTTTTCAATACTATGAACCAGAGTCCTGCCCAATATGAACTAGGCATCATGGGTGCAACTCATGCTCTTTTGTGTTCTTTCGTAGAACACCATGTAAGCACCTTTCCCTGATTGAACATGTTGCATGGGGAAATTATCTTCCATCTAAAAGCAAAAGGAAAAGAAGCATTTTCCAAGTCACTTATTCGGCTCTCCTAATTAATTTCAAGTGTGTTGTTACAACTTCTTAGAGAAAAAAAGTCCACTGATTTTCAGTCTACTCACTGCTTTCTACAATGAACAATAAATACATTAGAAAATTAACTTGCAGATGAAAGTAAAGAGCAGTCTGTGAAAGCTGAATAATGATCTTATTTTAAGAATCTCCCTTGAGTAACCCCCCATTGTGGCCTCTTACACAAAGGGAGGAAAAATTATACACGCAACATCTTTAATGTCTTATTTGAATGCTGATTAAATGATCTGTGTTTTGGGAAAGCCTGTGCAGATGAAACGAGAGCAGCAGGAATAACAGCCAGTGATTCTAGCTAGAGACTGTGGTCTGGTAGATGCTGTTCTGCAGTTTAGAAACAGAAAAATTAACAAGCTAGATTCTAGTTAATAAAGTAGAAGCAAAATAATATTTTATGGAGTGAGCTTTATAAACAAATGAACTTAACAAATTTTGACAATTCCATATTCTTCCAAAGTTGCAAGTGGCCATTGCAGTTTGGTACTTTACTTGGTTATTGAGCAAATGGGTGAAAATGTTTGTTATCTAGATGCTGAGGGGACCAAAGAGGTCTTATCACTGCATTTCACAAGGGGGAGCCTGTTTGCTTTAGTAAATTAATTCTCCAGGTCCTCTGTTCCTCCCCTGACACCAGGTTGTCCTATTGTTGCACTTGGAGTTTGCTGCATAATTTTTAACGCTGTCTGTGCATCTCTACAAGTGCTGACACAGAAAACCAGTAGAAGATGATTCTTTCTCCGCAGGACATGGCTGCTGGCCAGGGTGTGGGACAGCCCTGCTTCAAGAACAGATTTCACACATGTTCTTAGAGAAGCCTCATGATTTGCTTTGTTCTTCATTACTGCATCCTGTCCTACCATGTAGAACTCAAATAAACACTGCATAAACTATATTAAGTCTAGTGTAGTGTAGCCAGTGGTAGTATCCAGCGTTATTATTTCAGTTTCTTGAGCAGAATGCAGATTTACTGTAGAAGAATGGTTGAAAAATCACCTAGCTACTAATACCCCATCATCTGTGAATGGGAACATCACTATTACCCTTCCAGGGAACTGTGTTCAGTGGCCCTTGCACATACATACAACAAGGAAGGGAACAAGGCTCCTTTTCTTCTCCTTTTCGCATTCAGTCCACAGAAAAGAGTCACAGTTAATGTATGCATAAAATGAGATATTTCTCCCTTTATGAAATATCTCAAAACCACCACTTTCCCAAGTGCACTGAGCTGAACTTGCCTTGAAGTTTAAGAAACTGGAAGGAGAACACATATCTCTCCTCAAATGCGAAGTTTTCTGGTGTGCTTTGCATGGTTAAGAATCTGCTGAGGATGTTGGCTTCTGGACTAGGTTGCCCTGAACTTCTGAATTACTGTGACCTATCCTCAGGAAGGGCAAACAACTGCACACTTGAGTGTGGCCTGTGGCACATTTCCCAAAAGGAAAGGAGTTTAGATATTGTTTTTCAACAAAAATGTAAATCCTCCTTTAATATCTGCAAATGAAAACAGTAGGCTAGAATCTAGAATCTTTGTAACTAGCTTTCCTTCTGCTTCACTCTTTGACACCCAGCAGTTCAGCCTTTCTGTGTCATTTTTTTCCTATGAGCTTTGATACAGGTACCTGGACTAGTGCCCTGGAATTACTGATTATTGCAGCATTATATGATTGCTTGACTTCCTACACTCCTGAGAGCTTTATCCTTTCTTTCCAATACACTGACCTATTAAGCTCCTGGTTATAACTGGTCAAATTATTAAACCACAGTGTGGGTCAACAAGTCCAGCAGTGGGGGCTCTGTGTCTCCGACAAGCATGTGCAATGGCACCATCTCTTCGAAAGATACAGCATTATCATGATTGTGGAATTCACTTCATGAAATAACCTCTTTTTCTTTTAGGAGCTGCATAAGATGACCAGGTCTTCAGCAGCCTGGTTGAATAGAAACTACAGCCACACAATTGATGGTACAGAAACCCTAGACAAGAATACAAAAAGTTGTGTTCAGACAGAATTTCCTGGAAGTTGTTGGTGACTCCACCAACATACATCATGGATTGTGGGGTAGGGGAATTTTTTTATCACTGAAAGAGGTTTTATGCTGCTAGCACTGGTAGTCCCCCAAAACATGGTTAGAAGGCATAGCCTTCCAACAGTAATAACATTTCACAGAAGAGCTTTAGGGGGAAAAGAACTAGCTACCTGTTTGTTACCACAACACCAGTTTTATACAGATTGTTGTAAGATGCATATTTGTCCACAATGGTCAAGAGGAAATTTTATATTTAATTATGAAAACAACATGACGACCAGAAAAGTGTTTTCTCTGATTAGTTGTGCCAGTGAACCTAGCCATCTGAAGGCCTATCCTCATTTATTATGTGAATTCTTACCAGTGCTTACCCAAGAACTTCCAAGATGCAAAAATATATTTTTGGCAGTGTGAGATTCCTGTGTTCATGATTCAGAAGATTGTTACATGACTGAATAGTTAAACTGAAGGTTGAGCTGCCAGCTGCTTTCACCATTCTCTTTGCCATAGATGGAGAAACATTAATGGGGCTTGCAGATACCACGGGATAAAGTAATCCTTAATTGTTATTTCTACACTGATTTTTTAATTTTATTTTTTATTTTGCTTGTCCATTTCCTAAGTGCCCTGATTCCATTTATAATAATTAATTATATGAAGCACAACAGCTTTGGTAAGACATTGCTTTTTACTCAGTAAACTTCACTCTTTCTTACAACTTTCCTTGGGAAGTGTATATGTATATATTATTTGGGAGGCAACACTAAAAAGAAAACAAACTAACAGTGTGATCTCAACTTCAGTTTTTAGTTTTCAGGCAAATAATTCCAAACTGGATTTTTAAACTGTAACTCCAGATGGTTTGGATACAAGATGAGCAGTTACATCCAAGCTGAGAGATAAGGAGAGGAGTTATGAATGACTGAAATCACACTTCACTAAACATATTCCCCTGATATGCTCTCTTACTCCATAAAGGTATCATCCCTTTTCCAAAAATGATAAAATTGGTTGCCAAATTAAACAGCCTGCTGGTCCTATAACCTATCTCTTGTGAGGTATTGCTTTCCACTCGACTGACGGCATCAGACTAACAACCTCAGCAGGACTTGATTCTGAACACTAAAGCAACACAGACAGAATATGAAAAGCTAATGAATGAGAGGAAAGAAATGATGTATGAGACACCAGAAGAAGACTTATAAGATATAGGTTGCATTTCAGCTTTGTCATGGGTTTCCCACAAAATCTTGGGCAAACATTGGTCCATGGAAATGGTAATTAAAACAAGGCCAGTGCAAGGACTCAAATACTGACACACAATTGTCTACACTGTTTAATTGTTAACACACTCTCTCACATGGCTTTGGCCCATGCTGACTTGATTTCCCCAGACAATGTCAGTGCACAGTTCAGAGGACAGCATGTGCCAGGGACTGCCCAGAGAGCAGCTTGGATGGAGTTCCCCCTTCCCCAATCACTGCAGGGGAGTATTTAGCCATGTGTACACAAACCACACTGTGACTGGCCTGAAGGTCCACAGAATAGACCCTCTACTATTTATTTGCTTCTATAGATGCAGTTTTCTTTCCTGCATTGCTTTGTCTGCCCTGTTTACTTAGACAGTAAATTCTTTGGAATGAAGCAACCTTTTAATATGTGCTTGAATGATGCCTGAAACAATAAGATGCCAGCCTTTGCTGGAGGTTGCCTTTGCTACTGAAAGGCTTATTAAAGAAAAAAAAAAAAAAAGAGTCAAAAAAGGAAGACCATTCAGCTCTGGAAACAGCTCTCAGTTTTTCTTCTTTCTAATCCATCCATGTCAACAGCACATCTTCAAACTATAGTGAGGCTTTACAGCTGTCAGAATTTGCAGTCTCAGGACTGCAGCACCTATTAACTCACATGAACATGCATTTTTACTGACTGAGCAGTGAGAGGCACTGAGAAGAGAAATAAATTGTCCCTGACAATCTTCCCCCCACTGCCAGGAGCATTCTTGTGCCTCCATCCCTCACCATCCCACTCTCTATAGCTCTCAAAAGCTCTTGGTGGTGGCCTCACACCACTAGCAGCCCTAAGGAATCGCAGGCAGAGAAAAGCCTAAAAGCCTTTGTTTGGGACCAGAATGTTCCTGTTGCTTACCCTGGTTCAGGACAGCAGCATGTCTAGTGACTGTTTAGAAAGGCAGTGTTGAAAAAAGGCATTTGCTACTTACTTTAAGTTGCCTCACTTATTGCCTCTTAGCCTGCTTCAGAAATTGCTCATAAAGACATTTACCTGGAGGGAAGAAGACATTAAAAACATAGAGAAAAGTGCTCCAACACTAATCAAAAGACAAACAGCAGCTCTGGCTTGGCGTTTTCTGATCCTGTTTTCAAAGAGGCTGATTGTTTAGCAGTTTGTCTCTCTTTAAGCTGTCCTGTCTCAGAAGCCATTAGATTCCAATTACTCTAGCGGTAAAAGTGAGGTAAAGAAAGGAAAAATTTCTTCACTGCCCATTCATCACTGATTTGGCTCTTCAAAACATGCCTCTAAAAGTGAGCCCAGATACTAGGATTGTCCATCCTCAAGAGAAGACAAGATATAAGGGATTTCATCCTAGATATAACCATACTGCCTGCAAGATGGGGACTGTTCATCCAAGTGCCCTTCTACTCCCTTGGTTCACATGTGGTGGCAGATGCTGTCAGCAGGTAGGCATAGCCCAAGGTGGAGTGGGACCGCAGGTGAGCGCAAGGGCAGAAAAGGGCTACAAAGCCTTGCTGGAGAGCAGGAATTGTTAGCTACATGTTACGCATGGAAGAACTGCACCTATTGCAAACAGGCATGGTGGTGCTTTCCCAATGTGCTTCACAGCAAGTATAGTCAGGGTTCCTCCAGCCTTTCCATGACTTCTACTGTACCTTCTGAAGTGGGGCAGTGCAGACATGGCTTTAGAAAATCTGAAAGACCTGTTTATGTTTCTATCCAGAACTGTCAAACCACCTGAATATCACTCACCAACCTCAGAGAATCCATCAGCTTTGGATCAGAATGTTCTTTGGCACTGCCTATTACATTGCTCTTGTATTTTCACTGATCTTATTAAAATGTCAAACTTGCACCGTTTGCAGACTGTCTGCTGCCCAAGTCAGCTTATCTGTGCAGGATCTCCTCACTGTCACATACTGGCAAACCGAATGCAAACAGCTTGTACTTTTTACCTCAAACACTGTTCTTCCATACTTGTACTTTGCCGAATAAATCATGAGTTGCCCTAGAGCTTTTGAAAGGGGTTTGAAGAGTTGTGTATAACTCCTGATGTTTAGATTGCTTTGGTATGTTTTCCAAATGGAATAACAGTGTCAGAGTAGGTTAGTCTTGCCGAATGGATGCCAGCAATTTTAAGCAACACAGCACTATTACTTTCTATAGACTGTGATATATCTGATGCTCCCCAGATGAGCTCTGGGGACCAATCAAGCAAAATGCTTGTCCTTCTGAATTCCCATGAGAAGCTCCAAGCCCTATAATAGCAGATCCTAAGAACAATCTTTGAATGCTAAATTGTTCTTTGACAAAATCTAGTATCTAATTCCAACACAGCAGCAATACAGCATTAGCCAGTGCTCATGAAAGGGCTACATTTTCTTGCTGAGCAATGCTATGTTGAATCACACTGGGAGAATGAATTGTGGCACTGAGCCATGTTAACCTCTCCATCTAAACATTTTGCAGAAGGGAAAATCCTGTTTGCAAACTCCAGCATGTTTCAACATGTCAAAACCTATCATAGCTTTAAAGGAAAATCAAGGGTACTTGTAATTATAGAAGGGATTTAAATTAAAATTTCTGGCACCTCAGAATTGACAACTATAAGGTGTTCCAGTCTTTTTCTCCACATCTTCCTCTGTGCTATGACCTCTCTTTTTCACAGACTTTACCTATTTCTCATTCCCATTACTTTAAAAGATCCAGTAAGCTAGAACCTCCCCAATATATTTTAAACTGTTGCTCCCAATATCTTAATAATATCTCATTTACCTGGTTTTGTCCTTAGGCTTCTCTATGCATACTGCTCCACCCTGACCTGTGCCTCATATCTTTCCTGTTTCACCAATTATTTGCAGTCTAATGGACTGTGAAAGAGCTTTGTAGGGATAATGACAAAGCGGTTTCTTCAAGAAACAAGGACAAGATCTGTTTGTTGGGAACAGATAATGTCCTATGATGTCCTCAGTTCTAGTGCCCTGGATGTCTTGATCATGGAGATTATGAGACCAGACTAGTCACAAAAGTGATGAGTAGGGAAATTATTTGGCTTTCAAAGTGTCTTTTGAGAGTAGTTCAGGATCTGAGCAGCTCTGTAACTGGTGAACTTAGGTAATTCTACAAAACTGCCAGCAACATATGGCCCTTGCTACAACAGTGTGCACTCAGACTCTACCACACATCTATGAACACAAGACATGTAACTGGAGAAAAGTCAGACATTTGGGGTCTTACAGGGGTATCAAAAAATTTGCTGTGGAATATTCTGTTGTTATGCTCTGCTCCCACTGTGGGAATAAGTATAAAATGTGGGTGCTGTAATTGGTGAAATGATAGATGCCATGTCCAAAGACACTTCAGGGGTTGTGTATAGTGGAGACCTGAGACAACAACTCAGGCAGATAGATAAAAATTAGACTGGCAGAGTACGAACTGGGAAAAGTATGGTAGGAAACAGATAAGGAGGCTTAGGGTGATAAAGAGAGTGTGTGGAACCAGCTGGGCCAAGGAGCCATGGCCAGGTGAGAGATGAGCACTGCAGAAGGGAAGATAAATCTTCATTCTTCATCAACAGTCAGAGCTGAGACCTTGCCTTTCAGGTACACTTGCTACCTGTCCCGTCTCCACCTGGGTTATTCAAGGTTTCTAGACTGCATGGTGCATACCCCTCCTGAACAATAAGAAATTCTTCCCTCCCACCTTGACCCAAACTGAGAGCTCTCCCTCCAGGGGCTGGTTCAGTGCTGCCAGAGCAGAAGCTGATGAACTAGAGCCAGTAATCAGGTCTACCAGGAGTTAGTGATCTCTAACATGTCAGTGTTCCTATGATCTGGAATCTGTTCCCTAGGACAGCCATGAACCATTTGAAAATCTCTGTGCTTGAAAGACTTCTGATCTCTGTTATAATTTTCATGTCTCCAAATGAAGTGCAAGATTCTACCTCCTCTTCTGCTCTTCATAAGCCGTTCCTTGCAGGTTTGTTTGACCAAAAAAGATACTCTAGCCAATTAACAAGCTATGTACGCATAGTATTTAAATATACACTGTAACAACCTAATTTCTGCATGAATCTAATGTTCATTCAACAACAGGCTTTGCTGATCAGGCTTTCCATTGTGCTCTCCCATTATGAGGATATACAATACTGTGGTTTCAGAGCAGCTGGCAGCAAAGGACAAGATGCTTCTACTGTTCTTCAGCACCAGATAGACATATAGCAGTAATTACTTTAAAGTTATTCAGCAGTAACATGACAGATGTTATCTTAGATAAACTTCCTTGATATTTGCTAATTCCAAATCAGAATATGTAACAATAAGGTTTCCTGGGTGAGTCATATGGATGTAAAGGCTGTCAGTTTGAGTTTTATGGTTAAAAACTGTTTCACTACTCTATAAACCCCACAAAAAAGGGAAAACTTCATTGCCTTCCTTCAGTAAAGTGATGTTTAAGTATTTAGCAATTATGTTGAGCCTCTTACAAATATCTTTTATCTTTTCCGGTAAGTCTGACACCTGTTCTCCTGTATATGGGAAAACGTTCTGCACAGACACTGGATTTTATAGCTATATGATACCTTAATTAAAACTGGCATGGATGCTCCAATGTCAGACAATGTCACATTCCTGAAAATGGCCAAGGTGGGAAGGGATCTCTGGAGACAACCTAATTCAACTCCTGTGCTCAAGCCAGGTTAGTCAGAGCAGGTTGTCCAGGACTCTGTCCAATAATGTTTTAACTACGGTATAGATTTCTTTCCAGTCTTAAATAATATCTCTGAGAAACTTGATCCGCAGCTTAGTCACCCTCACTGTGTAAAGTGTTTCCTGGTGTTCAGACAGAACCTCTTGTGCTCCATTTTGTGCCCACTGTGCTTCCTATCCTGTTGCTGGGCTCTACTGAAAGGAGTCTGGATCTGTCCTCTTAGGACACAATCATTATATATTAATATACACTGATGAGATCCTCTCTGAGCTTTTTCATCTCCAGGCTGAACAGTCTCAGCCTCTCAGCCTTTTCTTTTGTGACAGATAGTTCACATCCATAATAATCTTAGTGGCCCTTTGCTGGACTCACTCTTGTATGTCCATGTTTCTCTTGTACTGAAGAATTTATATCTGAGGGCAGGATCACCTCACTCTGCCTGTTGATGATGCTCTTCCTCTTCTATTGTCATGGAGACAATGACTGGCAATTGCCATTATGATTGTAACTGATTATATGTTAGCATGAAATATAGTGCTATAGGTTGGCAGTCTACAGTTTGGTCTTTGGGGTGTTATACACTCCTGAGGAAAATGTTTTTAATGGGTATGTGGCGTAGTATCTGTTTAGGTCTGCTTAGCAAATACACCACACCAAGAATACAAAATGTTTTCGGCAAAGAGTTCTTGAATTCAACCCTTGCTTTTAACAAGACAAAAGAAATCCGATTGTTTGTTTGGTTGGTTGGTTGGTTGGTTGGTGTTCTTTTTACCCCAGTGATGGTTCCGCCAGCCTGACAGGTACTTTCCTCTCTTCATCTTCCCTCTTTGGATGACCCAGGTGAGGAACATTGTCAACAGAAGCTAACAGGCTGAAGCTGATATGAACCAGATAGAAAGAAGATATCAGACAGAGAAAAGCTTCCTGGGCATGTAGGAGTTTCCCTTATGGAGGAAAACATGCCTTTTCCACGTACATCCATGCAAAGGATGTTTTGTATTGACTGCTGATAGGACAAACAGCACAAACTCCTAAATCAGTCAGAAAGCAGAAATGGACAGCATACTTCAGAAATACAAAATGTTCTTTCTGAAACCAGAAAGTGCAGCATTTTGAATGGGAGGATTCACTTGATGATTTTCATCAGCAGATATTTTACATTCCTCTGGGTGTGCAGCAGCTCTGGACTTCGGGAAGGATAGAAAGGAAGACTGATGGAGCAAGTGCTAACACTAGTGCACAGAGATGGGATATGCTCTGCAGTAGCACAAAGCAAGCAGCAAGAGGGAAGAACTAAAGATTTTGCCAAAAGAGGCCAACGGTGACCCTGGGCTGGCTGCCTGGCATGGCACAAAAATGGATGGGCCTAGCTAGCAAAATGGTGTCTCAACAACCTCTCTCATTCTTCAGCACCATAAAGCAAAGGATCCACGGAAACACATTTACTGTGAAGACCGTATTACCCTTCCTGAACTGTACACCTTTAAGTCCATGTTGAATTTGAGCAGACCAGCAGCATGTACTACCTCCAATCAAACAATATTTAACAACTCCATCCTCCTGTGGGTTAGCTGGTGGGCTCACTTGAAGAGTGTGTTAGCTCAGAGAAGTCTCCAGGAGATTGGAGGTTGTTCTTCCATCCAACTGCACAGCAAGTCACCCCAGAGGAAGCCAATCACCCAATGCATGATCTCCCAAGTAAGGTTCCCACCAGCTGTTTGTATCCCAGCATCACCTGAACCTGGGAAGATGTTTCCCCATTTTGTTTGGTATGGTGCCATCTATCAGAAATTGAGAGATGAATTTGGTCATCCAGCCATGCAAGGTGAGCCTGCTGATAACGATTTTTATAACTACACATATCTGTCACTGTAATCTGAACTCAGACTGTCATCCCACTGCCCCCTTTCTTTTCTAGGATCATCTCTTGCAAAGTGTGCTGTGAATTTCTGAATTGCTTTCAAATCTGAGCTTTGCACCTTGGAGCTGATAGCACCCATTCCCCTAGAGTCCACATTTGTGCAAGCTGGGAATCACAGCAGATCTCACAGACTGTCTCGATCACTCAGCATCATACTCCAGGGGCTAAGCTAAGGAACCCTGGCTTTCTGGCATGATTAATTCAAAGACATCTGGAAGTCCAGGGGGCTGGGGTGTTCATATAGCTCCAGGTGAAGTTTTGTTTCTACATTTTGTTAGACTACCTAAACCTTTTTTTTTTTTTTTTCCCTAGGAGAGAATTCTCCATTGACATGAGATTTCAGTGCTCTTATTCCCAGTTCTGAAATGGGACAAGGTATTTCTCCAGAAAAAAACTCTGTCTCTTGACTGCGTGCTGCTCACACACAGGCATTCATGACCTAGTTGCAGAAGTGTTTTCAATCCAGGTAACCTAGCATGCAGGGCACTAAAAACTGACATCTGGGTGCTGCTTACATTTTCATGTTTCTTGAATAGTTTGTAGTGTGCATAAACAGTAATTAGCTCTCTTTCTTTTTCTCTTTCTCTTTCTTTTTCTTTTTCTTTTTCTTTTTCTTTTTCTTTTTCTTTTTCTTTCTCACTTCCGAAACTGCTACTCTTCTTTGCTCATTTTCCCATATTTTCTTCCTTTTTATCTCCTCACTTCTTCCATACCAGAAAATATCTAGAACAAACAAGCACAGGGCTCATACTTGGGAACTAAATCTTATATATCTTATTAGCATGCCGATCTGCTTCCACAACACACAGATAGAGAAGCTGTTCTGGGAAAGCATTCTCCAGGTGCCAATTTGCTGGAAAAGCAACTTTATTTATGACCCTGTCACTCTGAGGTCCCTATTCAGTACCACTGTCAGGGAAATGATTTAGTATTTTCCAGCCTGCCTTCCCATTAGCTTGATAACAGCAAATTGTTTACCTATTTAAAATGGAAATCTTTTCTGCCTGAAGCGTTTGCATTCTGCACTTTGTATAATAATATACAGAGATATAAGCTGCACGATCCTGTTTTGGTAGCATCTTACACTTGTCTAGTGCAGAGGTTAATTAGTGCTACAGGGAGAGCTCGGGTCAAGAAAAGCTGACTCTGAAAATGGCACGATGTACATTTTCAGTACCAGTTCTCTCTGAACCAGTGGTGTGCTTTTGAGAAGTAAAATCACATTCTCTTCTAGATGCTGGACCTCACTGCACCAAAACATGGCTTCTGCTTGTGTCTGCTGCCACCAGTTCAGCACTGCTGATGCACTTGGAAACAGCAAGGTCAAAGGCCACTGATAGCTTGGCTGTGGTACACAGGAACAGAGGGTGGCATGACCAGGTTTCCTATGTGACTTTCTGTATGGAATGGTCTTAGCAGGGGGTTGGATTCGATGATCTCCAACACTTAAGAACCTGTGATTCTATGGTATATAAAAATATTCTGCACTGGGCATTAATCGTCATGAGAAGATGTTCTGTTTTCTAATACATATTAGGAGTAATCACACGGCAGCTTACCTTCTGAGAGTAAAACAAATGTTTGTCTGGAAAAAGCAAACCTGGCTCTCCAGATCATCCATGCTGTAGGCTCCTGTTGCTTAACCCTTGCAGGCTATGAAGCCAAGGTCTAGCACTGGAAAGACACAAATCCAGAGTGGCTGATCACAACTCTTGCCCTTGGCAGCATGAAGACCTGCCAAACACCTGCATCTTTGGCAAGCCCTCCACCTAGCAGGCACCACATAAGCCATAATCACTCTTCCTCCCTCCAACCCCTGACCATTGCCATGTTTTCCAGTTCTGGTCTGCGAGCAGCAGCCACGAGAAGGAGGAGATGCATCCAGGAACATCCACAGTATTCCAGTGACTGATGTCATTGCTTTATGGTGAAGTTGGGAGTGCAAGTGTGGTAGAAGAGCTATGTTTTATATAATTAAAAAATAGTTTTATTGCAATGCTAGAGAACATGCAAAGACTGAGTCTATGTGAGAAGGAAGTTAGATTAGCACTTTTAAAAGTCATTTTCTGTACTTGGTTTTCCTCCAAATGCCTATATATCCACCTCTTCGTTCAATCTTCTGAAGTGGAACTTAACAGTTCATAGAAAGCAGCTTTTGCTTTAGAAGAGTAAGCAAAGGTCATCATTTATGCTGTGGTTCAAGGTCATCCAATCTTTGGTATGCTCTAATGAATGTAACAGCTAGAGGAGGGTGAGAGAAAAAATAGCTCTAAAAATCAGACTTGTAGGCATTTTCCCCAATAAACTGGAAAAAAAAAAAAAAAACCAAAAAACCTCAGAGCAACAAGGTGAATGAAGGTACCAGTGCTCTAGGGTGAATTTCAGATAAGTTGTGCCCTTAATAGCAGCTAGAAAAATAGAAGAGAATGACTTCTGGAGCAGAAGTAAATTTCAGCAGCTGTGGAAAGACCAACAGTCAGTAGAAGAAGAGAGACATCATCAGCCTCTACCCTGGAAGTGAGTAGATTCTGGATCCACAAGGATGAACTGCACACACAGGTGAGTCCTTTTCTATTTCAATAACTAAGACATGACAAAAATGCACTACTGGCTCTATCCAACTTAGCTGTAGAGTTGTTTGAAGTCATCTGGAATATGGAGATGTTTCTTGTGGAACATTTTGTGGTTTATTATATTAATAAATATGAAATCAATTAATATTAATAACTGTAACTACGATCCACCATAGAGAAATCTGTTACACATTTTGTCTACATAAGTGAAAATGGCATCATCCTATTTTTCTGCACTGTTATTTTAGTTGATAGACTGATGGCAGTTGGAGAATTTATTCTTAAAATTCACTGATAGCTTATTATTGTTGTTTCTTTTCCCCTTCACCCTGTATACTTGTACTTCTGCAGCAGAGATGTCAGAGGAAGATCCTCCACTTTGCACTTGCCATGAAGGCAAATCACCCACTGAGCAGATTTCACTTTCCTGTCCAGGCAGTCCAAAGCAGCCCCTTAAGCAAAAGGATTTCCTTCTGACTGCAGACCAGTTCTGACTTCACTGTCAGGGTGCCCACAACACACCTGGTCACAGTAAGTGAGCTCTTGACCTTTTCTACCCCTTTTGTAAATGCTTTCAGAAGGAGATAGGTGTGGTTTATGCCTGCAAAGTGTCTTCGTGCAGCTGAGCTTATTATGTTTCCTTCATAGAACTGCTTCTAGTCTCTTGTGCACGCAATATTTATTATCACTTCCTGCAGTAACAAAAAAGCACAGACTGCAGGATCTAGCCACTTTGTTTAACACGTATGGTATGGAGTACATTGATATCTCTGCATTTGCTTTCCCTAAAACAAGGGTAGGCATCCCTAATCCACACCATAAGCAGCAGAAGTGTGGAGTGCATTCTGTGTACCTTCCTTGCTGACCAGGAGAGACATCACGGATTACAGGGAGGAGGTCTCTTCTCTGTACGTGGTTAGTAGAGAAATTTCTGGGATTTCTGAGCCCTACATCTGATGGAAATTACCTGAAATGTTGAATTATGTGTGATGGCTTCAAAACTTGTCCCCTGCCACCAAACAAACAAAATGACTCACGACCTGGGTGTTAACAGAGACAGCTTCTTGGAGAGATTGCTTAGTGTACAAGTCACATTATAAGACAGTGAGATCACAGGATAAGACCATGAGTTCTATCACATGAAACCTCATAGACTAAACCATGAGGTTGTGTAAGTCGGGGCACTCCAATGACGGGAATGAAATCTTACTGTCTTGAGCCGTCTGAAGAGCTGAGATGAAAGCCCTGTAGCAGTCAACACATGAGAGTCCAGGGTAGGACGTATAACATGATAATAATGTATCTGGCTATGAAACCCACAGCCATTATTCTCTTTGGTCTCTTCTTGCAAGTTGCCCACAAAGTTGCCCTGAGCTGGGCTGGGCACTCCTGGGAACAGGTGAATGCAGTGACTGTCAGCCAGATATGCTTTCCCCCTGCTCCAAGAAGCAAGGTACAGCACAGCAACAGCCCAGCTGGGTGGTGGCAGGTCTTCTGGGTGCTCCCTGTAAGTCAGAAATGTGGTATTTCCCATCCAGTGCCTCCAGGGCTGAGCAGGACTTCAGATGTGTGTCATATGCTGAACACACTGGCCCTCCAGCCCTTTGGTCCCAAGGAGTACCTCTCCAGATGCTGTTCTTTGGATTCACAGACCTCCTCTGGTCCCTTCTGCCCACACTAGGAGGAGACTGGAGACCACCATGCTTTTAAAATAGGAGTGCCCCAAAACAGCTAATCAGACAGTTTTCCTGGATCAGCTCTTTAAAATTACACCTGGGCATCACACGTGAGAATAGATAAAGGACAATTTTGGTTGGCTTTTTTTTTTTTTTTTTTGGTTTGGTTGGTTGGTTGGTTGGGTTTTTTTTTTTGTCAGACTGGAGTTCTCCTATCCCAAAAGGGAAAGTAAATTGCTGTAGCTACACCTGCACCACAGTGCTAAACAGAGCAGTCTGTCATCTAGCCCCGAGGCCAGAGTTGAATTGAGTATATTTCTAGCCCCACTCCCTATGTCAGATGGGTGACCAAATCCAAAGTACTCGTAGGGAGCAGTCCTTGTTGTATCCTGGGTGACTGGTAGCTTTCACAGGTGATAAGAGAGTGGACAACCAAGGAGCAAGAGCTTAGACCTCTTCTCTGCCCCTGCCTACTGTAGCAAACGTAGGCTATGACATTCTGCAAGGCTGACATGTGGACGAGCTCAGGCAATTTTCCGCTTCCATCCATTTCCAGTGTATTTAAACAACTAGTATGGGTATCGTAAGTCCAAAAGAGGAATGCAGTTCGTGTTTATGTACACAGAGATTACCCTGATGTCATCTCATGATCCACAGGGGCAGAGGCTGAAAGATTCACCCAGATGGAGAAACACACAGGGGACAAGAGACTGCGCAAGGAGTGGCTGAACCTCTACAGACCTCCTCATGAGGGCTTGGCTGGTTCAAACACTGGATGGATCTGCTGGGACTGCCCTTGATGCCACAGTCTTTCACAGGTCATCTTATCCCTGATGTATTTATGAAAGAATGAATAAAAAACCTCAGCCAAACTGCTGGAATGCTGTGGATCTCATCCCCGTTCCAACATCCAAATCTCCTGAGAAACATTCTCCTAGAGTCTAAAGAAAAAAAAATACATATAGAAGATTATAAACCTTTAAATCTGAGTTTTGACTATAAGGGGGCCAGAATCCAGCCAGATTGGAGCAGTTATGGAGCCCTCCAGCCCTCGTAGAAAACAGCACAAAGCTCACATTACCTCTACTGTACTGGAGCTGCCTTTTGACACTGTTTTCAGGAACTTGCCAGCTCATTTTCAAACTTGTTTGTGAGACATCAACAGCCTCAAATTACAGCAGTCTGAACAGCCCAGTAAATATTTACACAAACCTGCTGGTGATGGTTTGAGCTGACATGCGTTACCTTTTGTGTTGGGGGGAGGCTATATTTACAGCCAACCAGCTAATGAACATGATCCCCGCCATGCTTTAATACAGATGGCTCTTTCAGCCTTTGCGGCTTTCAAGTTACAGAGAGCACAAACTTCAATAGCCTTCGTTAGAAGGCTCCGTCTCAGCTCCCTCCGTTTTGTTTACAACCGGTCTCTCTTTGTGCAGTAAATGGTTGACTAACATTCAGCTGTTTGCATCCAGCAATGTGTTTGTGTAGGACGGGGTTGTTTCTTGTCTTCTTTTTTTTTTTTTTTTTAACACTGATGGTTTTTATTTTGAGTTTACAATGCAGGCAGTTTTTGCAATGCAGCTTTATTTTCATTTGAGTGACATTTCTTCAGGCTGTCTCCCAGAAAGCCAGCAGGGCTGGAGCTTGGCACACAGTGAGCACAGGCAGGGACGTGCAGCCGGGCAGCAGAAGGAAGCAGCACTTGTCCACAGGGCTCAGTGGAGGGCACAAAGCCCTGCTCTAACCAGAGTCCAGACTGGTCATCCACCCCTCCTGTAGTCACTGCTCAAAGAGATGCATTATATTGGCATCTATATCCCACCGACAACTCTGGCTGGGATCCAGACTGCCTGAAGGAAGACAACTAAGAAGCTCAAAGTTTATGCTGTCAGCAGCTATTATAACTTTACACTTCTTATGCTTTTTTTTAAAAATAAACATCAGGTAAACAACTGGCTGAAGATCCCTCTTTTTTTTTTTTCTTTTTTTTTTCGGATCAACAAAAAAGACAGATTTCAGATAAATGAGACAAAAAGTTAGGAGGGTGAGGAAATGAGTGATGAAATTCGGACTCTTATTCTGACAGGTTCCAATGAATGGGTATGATGGAAACATAGAAACCTTTTTTCTTCCCAGACTATGAAATCCCAGGCTGTAAGAAACTCAATGGATTGAGAAGACAACCTGTAGTTTCCATTGCCCAGTAGCAGGCAGTATGATAATTTCTTTGTGCTTGAGATAAATCAATTTTATATGAGACTGCACAGTTCCATGATAGAAAACTTCCAGTGGACAGAAGAACACATAAAATGAAGCCTCTAAATTAAAAATGCAGGTCAGGAATTCTGACTGATGTGACCTAGCTAGTCTTACAAAACTCTCTTGTGTTCTGTAGGTTTGTTATGTGTCACTGGAATCCAGTGTGGCAGACAAAATCCCACCAGACCAAAGACAAGAGTCATTTTTAAAATTCTAGAAATTGGAGATCTCTCTGGACATCAAGTCAGATGAAACTTTGAAAATCAGTGCTTGAAATATCTCTCCTGGGACTGAACATCCATCCCAAACTTACAGTATCTGGTTTTTGCAAGCTTGGGCATGGAAGTCCCCTCACAATTCTGCTGAAAATACAATAAAATCGTCTATGACGACACATAGCTGATCTAGAATCATTAATGGAAAAGGTAGTCTTCCCTGCTGGAGAAATGCCCAGTTCTCTAATGAGTGGCTACTTCTTACCTCCACACCAAGAAGCTCTTCCCATTGAAATGATGACCGTTTTGTTGCTACCACAACATGCCCCATGGTTCTGGCAAATGCCTTACTGTTTTGGAAGGAAAATGGAAAATGTGGTGACACAGATGTTGGGAACGGGACTGAATTTGAACCTTCTATTTCTGATAAAAGTCAAATCTTTTTTTTTAAGCCCCTGTATGTGACCAGTCTTCAGTATCTGTAAGGAACTTCTTTTCTTTATCAAATCCCTTCCCAGAATGTTTAAACAATATAGCTTAGCTCAATGATTACAGGGAAGAAAAGCCTTGGAAACAATAGAGCTGCTTCGTAAACTTTGACAAAGCATTTGTTTGTCAAGTACATTGTTTGTCAAGAGCTGTTCACAGAATAACAGGTTTTGGCAAGTATTCTAAAATAAATTATTTGAGGGGAAAAAAATATGAAATTAGTACATTCTAAATGAGAACTTAAAAGTGTAAGGTTCCAGTAAATGTACAGACGAGGATAAAGCTGATTAAACCAGATATTACCAAATGTTGCAAGAAAACTATTGTTCATAAATGGAGCAGGTTATTTTGATCCCAACTTTGCTTTCTCACAAATGTTCAGCTTCATGTTTTTGTTTGCCTTCTTTAAAAATCACCATATCTTGAGATCTGCCATGGGATAAGATGTGTGTCTTTGGGCCAGGCCTCCTACAGCTTCATGCGTTAGTGTTTGAGACTGCCTCCCTCCCTTTTCCCTCTGCCCTTTGTGTGTTTTTTATCTGCTCCAATTGTAAATACTACAGGGTAGACAATTTACCACTGTGCACATCTGCATGACACCTGCCATATCTTTCTCTGGCCTCTGGTGGTTCTCCCAAAACAGTGACATTTCAATAATATATAAGAAAGAGGTCTTTAAAAGGAAAGCAAGTGGCCAGGGAGTCCACATCTTCTATGTTCACTTTTGTTTGCCAAAATGAATGAATTCCCAGTTTTTGTATGGGAAAGGATGATTCTTTTCAGTTTGGGATGGGATGGATAAAGAGATATCCTGAAAGAAGATTTCAGAATGTTTTCTGAAGATTTAATCTTGATGAAGTGTTACAGCGGGAATGTGGTGAGGAGGCAGGACTGCACTAGAACATGCCTTTTCAGCGCTTCTGTCACTGCTGCTGTTTTTCCCCTTTGGTTGGTGGTCTGTCTGGATAACAATGTCCTGCTGTGTTTGGTTTTCTCAGGTTTTTCTTTTCTGAAGAAATGTTCCATTCTGTGAAATCTCAAAATGGCTATCCTTCTCCCACCTCTGGGGCTCTCACAGAGGTCTCCAATCACTCAATGAGATAATACCGTTCCCTGAACTCTTCCTGCCATGTTGCCGGACAGGCTAATGCAAGCACAGGAGATATGAACCTCAGTGTTTACTTTACTGTACCCGGACATGTCATTCAGAGATATTGTTTGCAGAATTACTGAAGAAATTACTCAGAAACAAGGAAATCCCCTGCTAATCTTCATGAAGAGCTCTGTGTTACTAGGCAAACACTTCCCGGCACAGGACTCTAGAAATTTCCAGGTTTAGGACCATTCCAGGACCTCATTCTAATAACATCAGACCCAAAGTACAAAATCTTCTTCATGTATGTCTGAAAGCAGCCAAAGGTTACAAAGCGTGTCTCTTGCAAGGACCTATGCACATACCAACTCCAATCAGCCTAGGTCTGCTATGGAAACCGTAAGTCATTTCTGCTTCCATCCCAGTATTGCTACGAAGGGACTCTGCTCCATATTTGCTGCATTGGAGCAATTCTGTTAGGAGACCTGGAGTGAAAAAGGAGTAATAAGGTAAAGCTTGAAACAATTCTAAGAGCACTGAAAAGCCAGGCCAAGGTTTTGTTTGTCATACACAACAGAAAGCACAGAGACCTGAATGTCAAACTTTCACATAGAGAAATAAACATTTAAGCAGTGCTATTACTCTTATTTCTCAATATAAGTGCACAGACACAAAGTTAAAAACTCATGCAAAGACAGAACAAGGCCTTAGTATGCGTTATCCGTAAGCATCCCTTAAAACTCAAAGACATTTTGACATTTGTTTTTATTCATCTGCATAATGTCCTTCTACAGAATTTGGACAGGCCCGTTCTAAATTTCTTACCACCTCTTCAATTCATCTTCATCGCTACGTACAAAACAAACCACTGAAGAGGGAACATACTGAACCACAGTGATGACAATTCTGCTTTGGCTGAGGTGGAATGGACAACATGCCTGTCCCAGATGGCTTCAAAAAGAAGAATACGTTCTGATTAAGGAACAGTGGGAACATTTTCCAAGGACATTTGGGTGCCTTTTATAGATTTATAAGACAGATGCTACTCCTTAGAAGCATCTGCCTCCCAGACCCATTTTTTCCTTTGCTCAGTCACTGAGTAGGGATTAAACTTGTGTGAAATGGTAACTCCCTTATGGCTTCACGTACACACTAAGCCCACTTTTACCACCCTCACAATGAACAATATTGTTGCTGAAGAGATTAAAGAGAAGGGGAACAGCTCCTCACTGAAAAATGGAACGTCAGAGACAAGCAAGTGCAGTCACTAACAGTACCTGAGGTCAATCTAGGAGAGGGACAGCTCTGATTCCCCTACCACATCAGCAGGATTTCTGTTTCTCATATTATGAGATATGTTATCTTTTGCATCTGATTGGACTAGATCTTTAAATTGAGATTAAATGGGAGTACATTGGTTAAGAAACAGAGCCAAGAAAGCAGTAAGAGACACCATATGACAAAATTTGTTTCTTAAACATAGAAGGTTACATTGGAGCAGACTCCACCAGCTTGACAAGGTTTCTCAAAGTTATGTGCAGTGCAGACCTAGGTTGGACACCAAAGGTTTCTGGATCTCAGTGCTTTCAGGTGTCAAATGATGACTGCGCTCTAACAGGCACTGGATGTGGGGCAGTGTAAAAAAAAAATGAGTAGAAATGGCACTCCAAAGCTGGGACAGGTTTGTTTTTTCTTGTTTGCAGCCACCTCTAAGAGTTTCATCCCATGAAGAGCTAAAGAACTGCTCCGAATGTAATACCTCTTCTTTCATTATGATGACCCATGACATCAGAGGCAGATGTTGGTGGTTTGGCAGAAGAAACTGAACCTTTCTGCCAGTAGTCTGTTACATTTTATTGCTGTGTGTCAGATAGCAGCAGAGGGGCAGCTTGACAAAATAGCATCTCATGTAAGTGTGTATGATGTAAAGGTGTGGCAGTGAATTCCTCCACGCAGAAAAAATGGCACTCACTGACATTCATCTATTCTTGCTGAACATTTATGGAGACCAAACAGTGGATGTGAGCACAGTGAGGTGGTGGGTGGTGACAGAGACAGTGGGTCACCTCTGCTCGTGCAGATTTTTACAAGTGCAGCATGCAGGCTCTTGTTCATCACTGGCAATAATGCATAACTACTGCTCGTGACTATACTGACAAATACTGTTTTGTAGCTGAGAATTTGCTCTACCATACAGTGTTGTTGTGCTCTTTGTATGGTTGTTTCCATGGAAATAAATAGGAGGTATTACTTTTGGACTGACATACACATTTTTGGTGGTGAGACCTCTGCATGTATTGCTATGATAAAGCCTTACAGCCGGGCAACTATCCATCTAGCCAGGTAGATGTTGAAATGTGTGGGTAGTAAACAGTACTGCAGAGTGTCTGGAGAAGGTCTAATATGCAGGAGCAAGTACCCTGCCACACAACCACTGAGATCACTCCAGCATACAGACCGTGATGCTGGAGTGGTTCCTCAGAATTAGGTATGCTGGCCTGGAGAAAATCTCTAAGCAGTGATGTAAAGCCAGATGAGTATTCTCATGATAATATTTAACTACTAGATAGCACATTACATTTGTAGCCGCTCAAAGCATACAAATATTGCTGCACGTACTTTCCTTGGAGACATCAACTTTTCCTTGTCTGGGTCTTTACGTTGCAGTCCAAAGCAGAGTGAGTCAGCCATGGGTCCAGGAGAGAAGTAATGCCTTGTGTGCACCTGGAGAACAAGGGTGCAGTGCAGGATATCAGAGAAAGCCAGCTTGTAGCATGACCCACAAGATAATCTGGGCTGCAATTTCCCCCTGTACAGCTCAAAGCAGCTCATCCAGCTGCTACCAGTGATGGAGTGAGGTTTGGATCCTCCTTGGTTCCAAAGCAGAGCTCAGGACAGAACATGCTGTAGGAAACCGTGCCCCCTGCTTCTTATTCCTGAGGATCTTTCTCAGATCTCTGAGGCGACCATGGGACTGGTAAGCAGCATGAGAGCATCACAGAACCCTGGACATGTTGAGTTAAGGAGGTAGGAACTGGAGCACAAAGAAGGTGTGCACAAGGTCACAGAGCAGATAATTCTGGACCCTGGAGGATTTCCAAGCTTGCCTACCAAAGCATTACCTTCTCATTTGTGCATTTTGGCTGGGGAAAACAGTTCACAGAACTCATCATTTGCAATACAATGTGCACCGGCCTTTCATCTCCAGAGCATGGCTGTGTTTTTTGAGAACTGGGAACTCACTGAGAACAGCCTTGGTAATGACAACTTCCTGCGGACATTTGTCAGGCACAGGCGCATTGCTTTGTATTTATGAGCCCCAACCCAGTGTGGGTCGCAGCTCAGGAAGGACCAAGAACTGTCATGGCGAAGAGGCTAAGTGCTTTGGTGGAGTGCAGCAGAGAGACTGAATAGCATCTGACAGTGCTCAGCTTCTGTCAGGCTGCAGCAACTTAGCAGGCTTTGCCCTTCTTGAGCATCAGGCACTCTCACAGCCAGCCTCATACCCTTGGATGCCAAAGAGACTGAGGGTACCAACTCTTAAAAAAGGAAAGTGCTGTAAATATAATAGTCTTTCTGCTCTAAGAGTTGCACAGAAAACCATGCAAGCATCTGTATTCAATCTGTACATCAGTTTGACAAACGGATTAAAACAAAAAAAAACCAAAAAACAACCAAATACCATTGCTTTGCCTGAAGAATATTCATATGATCAAAGAATGAATGTTTAAGTCAAGTGCGGGGATCAAATAGTATCAAATTGCTGAGTGTAATTGGCAGCTTGGGATGATCCAGTTTTACTTTTTCAGGAAAATCTTTTCTTCCCTTCCCAGTCCCACTATCCAAAGCAACACAAAAAGATGTGCAGCTCTCCTCAGTGGTTCTTTACTCAGCAAGGGAAAAAACTCAGCTGTTTGATCCAGCCCCAAGCTACCAGGTCCATTCTCTTCTGCAGAGACCTCCCTTATGAGTTTACATCTTCAAGATGGGCTCTGCAGCTGTCAGGGAGGGTGTCCCATCACAATGCAGTGAAGCACCACAGAGAGGCTGCAGGCAATGTGGGAGCAGAGGGAATGGTTATTATGCACATAAGCCTTGTACCCCGTGGTACTCACTTGCTGCAGGATGACTTTGGTTTCTCTGTGCTGTAGGCACACTCAGTCCCGTGAGAGTGGAACTAGTCAGGGAGACATTCCTTAGAATAAAGCAAATCTCCACAAATAAGGAAGCTGATGACCTTGCCCTGAATACCACTCTTTTTTACTTCTGAAAAAACAGATTTATTAATACTTCCACATCCCAGGATGGCTCTGGGACAGTTTCTGAGGTGGTGGTTGTCCCTGAGTGGGCAGTTTTTGAATAGTCCCTTTAAAGCAGACATGGTGCCTATAGCTAGCAGTAGCTTGTGATGGCACCCCATGAGACGTGACACAGCTCTCATCCCAGAAAAATATTGCTTGCCTCCCCCGGCTTTCCATCCCCGCTTTAACACCAACATTCATGCATGCACTAATTTCAGTAAGAACTGATTATTCACCCTCCAACCGACAAGGAAATGCTGCCTGTGAAAAACAGTGCCATCAAGGCAGTGGTGGGGGCTGTGGGTGGGATGCCTGCAGCTATCTGCCTGCCTTTGCGGTGCTTGAGAGATACAGGAAGCCTGAGAGCACTCTGAGCCTACAGTGCCAGGGACAGCCACAGAAGATTTCTTAGCTGGAGGTTACTTTTACCATCTGTGCAAAGAGGATATTTCATTTGTTTGTTTGTTTATGGAATGAGGGAAACGTCTGGGGTGCCTTTAGCAGTTTTTCCTTGATAGCTGGTGGCTGAATTTGGCCTGTGTGAAGCAATGAAGCCAATTTATTTCAAAGTTTCACCTTTCACAGCCAAATCCCTACCTCCCCTCTCATGCACTTCCAGTTAGGCTAAGACAACTTCTGAGGAATTAATCTCAAAACATGACTGCAAGCAGGTCACTGCTTTTCTTTGCTCCTTTCAGCCTCACCTCTGCGTAAAATATAACCTTTGATGTTTTTATAATCAAGTCTTGGGGCAGGAATGAGTTCCACATCTTACAGGGCCAGGACCATGCAGGACAGCTGTTTGCAACATGACAGGCGTAACAGGGTTTCACTGCTGGGGCAGTGGCTCCGAACACTCAAAATTTTGGCTCTGGTATTGCAGTGCCCAGTGAGCAGCCTGGAGCTGGAGATGAAATGATTAATCTAACACTCACTGAAGGCAGTAGGACCTCTACCACTGACGCCATGAGCAGGAACTTGCTGAGTCCAGGGGATTCCCTTCACTTCCTGGAGCTCCCTCCCCTCTTTCGTCCAGTCAGCAGCTGAGCGTTTTTATGAATCAAAAAAGTCCCAGGGCAGCCCGATCTCCAGTTCTCCTGCTGTCCCTGTGGCTTGGTGTCCCGTACAGAGGAGGAAGAGGTTGAAGGGAGGAGGGCACCAGGGGATGCTGACACACAAAGCTCTGCAAATTTCCATCCGCCCAGGGTTCGCTGAAAGGAACTGCCTGAATCAGGAAGTTGGGCAGTGTGTGGAAACGAGCTTCCCCTCCCTACAAGTTGCTGAATAGAGTTGTCACAACTTCATTTTTAAGAGCATTTCATTTTCTCCCTCCTCCGGAGGTCTCCTGTCTGGAGTACTCCTTCCTCCTCAAGTACCAAAGCATGCAGGGACTCTGCAGTATTGAGCAGGCAGAACTGGGTAAGTAACCCTCTGCAGAAAGGCAGAGAACTGAGTCCCTTGGCACTGTACAGGATGCTCCCTAGAGCTGCTGTTTCCACTACATGTAAAAGCTGCTTTTATCAAGTACAGTCAAGGCTCTGCTCATTAAGTAATATGGCGAGCTGTTTCACGCTAACTTCAATCATTAGCCTTCTGTCTTCTCTGGAACAAAAGCAATGTTTTTCCCGAGCGTCTGCAGGAGCCAAAATAGGGAAGGGGCTTCTCGGAGCTGCACAAACCCACAACCAAACCCCTGTTCATCTGATGCAGGGCAATTTTTATCTCTTAGATCACTCCTGACCAGAGAAATGAGGGATTTATACCTGAACTTCCCACTATCACCACAGGCATCATAGCTGATTACATGCAAATTCAACAAGAGGCTCCCCCTTCCTCCTTGCCACCACCACACTCACTGGATCTTACAGCTAAAGGAACAGGGAAATTCCCATCCAGAGGTATTTCACAGATGAGGAAAGGGAAGAGAAAACTAAATCAGAGGCTTCTTGGCTAGCTGTGCCATGAAGGATGCCTCTTCCCAAGGGAGTGGTAGTTAGGATGCTCCCACTCCCATGGAGAAGACAAGGAATGGGAAAGCAGTGGAAGCAATAGATTCAAACCTGCTCCAAGGTTTGACAGTGAGCATGAATCTCATTGCTCTCACAACCTCTGGGAACATCTCATATGCCTCTGGATCTCAGCCCCTGCCCTCCAGAACATCCCGAGCAAACAAGCCAGTTTTCCTGTGCAGTGAGTCACGGGATGGAGCACAATAGGGAACATGGAGCAGTGGATCAGGAAACGTTTCATGCAAGATGGGGGGAGGAGGAAAATAGGGCAAAAGTGAGCGGAAAGTAGAGAGAAAATCATCAAGCAGTGTAGAGAAACACTGACTCAAACAGCGTGAGAAGAGCTTGCACAGCAGTAATATGAGATAAATGCAAGTATGAAGTGTTGAAGTGTGGAGACAGGGGGAATGACAGAGGACAGTGGAAGGACAGTAATAAAATGCTGTCAGGTCCTTGTGAGTGCACAGTGAAGGTACTCAACACCGACGTAAGGTGCGGCAGGGCTGGTTAGATGAGCACTTGTCAGAGCAGCAGGTTGGCTAGTGGTCAAGCAGCCAGCAGGCTGATGTGTAGGATCTGTCAGCTTCCTTGGCAGAGTCTGTGGCAAGGACACATTTTTGTGAATACTCTTAGAAGTAGTGACTGTACTTCAGACATCAATGGGCACTGCCAAAGAAGGGGTTCAGAAGCCAGAGAAAGTGACCTGTATTCAGCAAAGAAGTTATAAAAGTGCATGTGATCCCAATTTTACCTTACCTTATGTGATACAGTTATTTACACCTGTTCAAATGATAGCCTCAGAAGGTACACAGTGGAGGATTAGAAGATCCCTGCCAAGTTCCCCTAAAGAGCCCATCGGAAAGTGCCTGCACACAAGATATAGGCATTTCACAGAATCACAGAATCGCAGAATGGCCAGGGTTGGAAGGAATCTCAAAGATCATGAATCTCCAACCCCTCTGCCACATGCAGGGTCTCCAACCTCCCCATTTAATACTAGACCAGGATGCCCAGAGCCCCATCCAACCTGGCCTTGAACACCTCCAGGGACGGGGCATCTGCGACCTCTCTGGGCAGCCTGTTTTAGCACCTCTCCACTCTCATAGTAAAGAACTTCCCCCTGGCATCCAACCTAAATCTTCCCTCCCTCAACTTAAAACCATTTCCCCTTGCCCTGCTGTTATCTACCCTTTCAAAGAGTTGATTCCCCTCCTGTTTGTAGGCTCCCTTTAGGTACTGAAAGGCTGCAATGAGGTCACCCCACAGCCTTCTTTTCTCCAGGCTGAACAAGCCCAGCTCCCTCAGCCTGTCTTTGTAGTGGAGGTGCTCCAGTACCCTGATCATCTTTGTGGCTCTCCTCTGGACTCTCTCCAACAGCTCTCTATCTTTCTTGTACTGAGGACTCAAGACCTGGACACAGTACTCCAGATGGGACCATACAAGAGCAGAGTAGAGGGGGACAATCACCTCCCTGTCCCTGCTGGCCACCCCTCTTCTGATGGAGCCCAGGATACCATTTCATGTAGCTGGCAAAAGCCCTGGCCCATTTAGCACCACTGGGTGTTGTCCAGAGGAGCAGGTTGCTACAGAATGCCCTTCTATTCAGCGCTACTCCTTGCCCTCCATGCCTGCCTCTGCCCCTCACTGCCTGGCTGACTGCTCTCTCTGCCTGACCTTTCTGGTTTCCAACAGCCAGATGACAGCAAAGCAGCACCACTGTGCTGGAATCAGCAGATTCAAGGAGCTGCTCTGCTCTCCCAAGACATGGCCTCTGGAGTGCAATCCACCGAGAGGAAGGGCTGACTTTGTTTCATATCTCTATCCTGATTAGCACACTTTGACCTGACCCCTGACTCGGCCTGTAAATGCAGCCAAAGTACAAATAATAGCGTTGTCAGATTGGTAATCAGCCATTCACCCAGGGATGCACAGAAGTCTTCTGGACATTGCCCTTTTGCTTTTAAGCAGATATATGTCAAGCAGAAATCACCAGTAACTGCAGTGCTGCTGCTCCCATGCTAATGGGCAGTGCTGCAGTGCAGCCGTAGTCACTGGGCATGGTCATCATGTAAAATCAGCCCAATTCTTCTTAGTCCCATCAGGGGAATAAGAAGCAGAATAAAACTGAGAAAAATATCAGCTGTTAGAAATTAAAAGCAACAATAATTACAGTCCAGTCCAGTAAACTTTCTAAATTATTTCTTTCTTATTTGTAGTTTTTCCCAAAATAGAAATTTGGAAACACAATTTGTTGAATTTTGACAAGTGCTTATGTTTGCATGTTTGGCCTTTGGAACCTAGATTCACTGCAGGATTTTCACACTAAGGTCACACCAATGTAGGTGTGATGCCACACAGGCAGCTGCTGCTAGCTTGCTCCTGGACAGGTTGAACAGAGAACACAATCTCTTAGACTGCCTGTGGAGGTGCATGGCACCACATCCATGCTCCCGCTGGTGGTAGCAGCACAGGGAGCCATCCTCTGACAGCTCCTCACCCCTGAAGGTCAACTGGAAGCCCCACAGGCTAAAACCTGATTATCTCACCACTGTTTGTAGACTGCAGGCTTTCCACATGACCATAACAGAGGAGGAAGAAAGTGTCCTCAAGGAACCATGTTTAAGCAATAATTCTGGCTCTGTGTGGGTCTTGGAGTGAAGGTATTTGGAACTGGGAGTTGTGGTTCAAGCCTATCTCTAATTCCTTTACAACTACGTGACACAAACTGATGAGTCTTTCATGTTAAACACCAGTCTAGGGGCTTTCATTTAATAGGTTTTCTTTCCCACTCAGAGTTCCCTCTCATCTCTGCAGATTTGCACTGTGCAGTGCCAGAGCCATAAAGATCTTAATATAAAGGGGCCCCCCAGCCTTTATCTTGCATATCACGACATCGTGATTCAAATGTTACAGCACTGCAACACAAATGTAACATCAATGTACATCCCATAACAGGCCTTAATCCATCCCAGATTTGGTTCAGTGCTCCCTTGCTCAGATCTCCTTGGACCACACATTGTGTGCCACTGTTTGTATTCAACATAAACGAAGGATCAGGGTGGAAATCTAATCAGAACAACAGCAGCATGGACAGATCAAGAGGAGCTAACAGGAAGCCACTTAGTGTCTTTCCAGAAGGCTTGCCAATGAGCTCATTTGGTACCCACGGTACCTACATCTGAGGCACAGGAGCTGGGTTGGGCAGTGCATCAACTACGTCGAAACACAATGTGCAGGTGTGGATGCCAGGAGGGATGCTTGGCATTGTGTAGGGTGGTCTGCTGTGCCTCAGGCTTTGGTGACCTCTAGCAGTCCTCAGAGCTGCTCCTGCTCTGCACTGGACCCACACAGGGAAGTGCCTATCTCTACCAAACAGCCTCAGGGGCCCAGAACCAAGGGGCATGTTCTATTCATCCACCAATTGGACCCTTTTTATGAATTGTGCAAGTTGCCAAACAGTCCTTTAGGAATGATTGACCTGAGAGCTATTCCCACACAAGCACTTTCTAATCATCACATTTTTCATCAATTATAAAGAAAACAATTATTCAGAACACCCCTTTCTGTATTCTCTTGCACTGTTCACATTATCAGGAGAACAATCCATTATATGTAAAATATTGCGAACACAAGATGAACGTCAGCTTCGTATTAATGTTTAAATCAAGGAGGATTAAAGAGCAAGGAAATAAATAAATAAAAAAACCAACAACAACAACAAACCCTCCAAACCATCTTGATCACAGCTGCTGCAAAAGCCACTCAGCAGTGCTGGAAAGCTTCCCTTCATCCAAGTATTGATCGCTGGAAACATTCCCTGCTCATGACATTCAGTTTTGAAAGGGTAAAGTCTTTGAAAGTACAATAGGCTGAACGTTTTTTTCTTTCTCTGCTTCTTCCCCCTTTTGGGCTAAGTGGAGTTTGACAGATGGCTCTTTTATTAAACAGTATTAAATCCACAGCAACTATATGTTGCAACATAAAGTTATATAAGCTTCGTCTTCCCATATACATTTAATACTCAGGCAGTAGGCAATAACACTGAGATAAATCTAGGACAACCATATTATTCTATCTTGGCTTTGGCATGACCTTCTATGTGGTTTGCTTCATCTAGCAAGAGAAGTAAACCATGTGTTTGAGCAATAACATGCTGAATCAGGCAGGCTTGTATTATTGTTGTGAATAAAAAGAAACTGTGTTGTGGAAATACAGCCTAAAGACCCTCATTCCCACTTGGTAATGTCTTGCATACTACATACTTGCATAACTCGTCTCAAAACACTGTGTGTGTGATTCTGGAGATGCAGGAAGCTTTGGGTGAAACACAGACTAACGGTGGTCTTGCAAACATCATCCAAAACTGACTGTTTTATATGTTTTTCACCCAACACTTGAAAAAAAACAAACTGAGTTTGTCTGATATCAGACACTGCCAAAATAACAGCATTTTATGCAAAGCTCAGTTGTCCATGTGGTAAGTTTATTGCCTGAGTTTAAATATCAGATTCACTTGTGAACAATGTGTGAGATCAACAGAGAGACACATCACACACACTGGCAAATAATACTCTGGGTTTGGGATGTGGCAGAGGAAAAATTTTCTCTTTATGAAAGAAGGCCATGAAACCTGTCAGTGTATTGATCAGGTATCTGCCCAGGACACCGAATGAGGAGAACTGCCTGCAGTAGTGGCAGCAAGGGCTCAAGAGCATTTGTGGGCTGCCGGGAACATCTGGTATGACATTTAACATCAGCGTTTGGGCTTGCCAAATGTTAGTTTGTGTATGCAGTTGCTTGTGGAGAAGGAAAAGATCCAAATGTTCATGGCTAATTGCACCTGTTGGTTGTCCTCTACTTTTCATTTTGTTGCATCTTCCACATTCATTACCTCTGTTTCACCTCTTGCCCATGACATGGTTTCTGAGACAAATTTAACTTTGTAACTTTTTTGGAGCAGAAATCTTGTTTCTCAGGAATTATCCCCAGAATGCCATATCTTACTAACAAAGTTCTTAAACTAACTGGTTTGGCTATATAGATGCTGAAATGTCAGCTCCCTTGGCCCCACACACTCAGAAGAGCAGGTTGGTTGGCTCAAGTGAGGTCTGAGGCCACTTGCTACACAGTGAGCATGACTTTTGGGGATGTCCAGGCCCCTCTCAGCCACCCAAGCAGTGCACTTGACCAGAGCATGCTTCAGGTCAACCCAGGAAAGCTTTTGGGCAAAACAGGATGACGTTTTCTCCATTGCTGCTGCTCAAAGGGAATTACCTTTCAAATAGTCTTTCAATTCGCCACTGTATATGGAAGATGTATAAGAAATAAAATGTATGAAATCCTTTGTGTATTTTTACATCTCCCACCAAAAACAGGTTCCACTGTTCTGTTTTTCCCTCTAGCTGACAGATGAATCTTTTTCTTCATTTTCCAAATCTGAAACTCACCAGCTCACCCCAGCAGAGCTTTAACAACAACTTAAATAACGTCAATTCATTGCTCAAAAATAATCAGTTGGGGATCTACAAAAATTAAAAGTTTCAATTTTTCAAGAAAACTAAAGAAAACAAACAAAAATGTCTTTAGGCTATGGGAGATAAGGAGAACCCATTGAGCGTCATGGAAAATCTCAAGAAAAGCATTGTTTCCAACTGAAAATACAAATGTTGCCTTTCGTAAAGCTCATGGGGAAATTTCTTCTATAAAAAACAAGTGCAGATTGATTGAATTTAAATTCATTTGTGACTCCAGATTCCACCTCCCAGCAAAACTGTCTCTACACTATTTTTTTTATCATCTCAGCTCTTTCACCACCACAGCTCTTGGTGTTGCAATTCACACTGGAAAAGATGTTGGGTGGAGGCTGTGTTATCAGATTGCGCGTGTGCACGAGTCCCTCTGCATTTTGCACCCCAGCCCTGATCTATTGCTAGCATCCACCCCCTGTTCATCGTGTGCAGTGGGACTGGGAAACTCCCAGTCTTGTTCCTACCACCATTTCAGCTTCCCATCCCATTTGTCCACCCAAGCTCCTCACTCCCTGCAGAAAGATGGCCGTTCCTTGCAGGCAGTGAGGCTGCATGTGCAGAGGGCAGGTAGGGACTCTGGATTCCTGCACAGCTCTCAAGGTTTCACTTGTCCTCCTCAAGCCCATTTGTCTGAGAAAAGGGCCATCTGTGAATTTTGGCACATACTGAGTTCAGGCCTTGATTCCTTTCTGCATGGAGGTTTTTATCTAACTCAGCGCAATAAATAACTGTCAGATTAAGCATGGCTGTGCAAATGTTACTGCACTTGCATTGTAAAAGCTGCCTTTTATGTGGGCACCCTCTGAAATAAGGCAACCATTCCCTGGCTCTCGGTTACGCTCGGCCCTGCTCTAATCACCCTGTTTCGGATGTGCAGCTTGCTGTGAAAGACAAATGACTCGAGCTATTAAACTAAGTCTTGTTGTGAGTGTGCCCAGTGGTAACATTGTAATGGATATTGCATTACAGGAGGGCTGTGGTTTGTCAGGGATGGAGCACTGTGCAAGGACTTTGATATTTCTAGCAGCACCATGTACCCACCACCTGCAGCTCAACCTAGGCAGCCTTGCAAACGGGCCTGGCAAGGCCATGGGATGGAAGGAAGCCCCCAGGGCTGGGACAGCCCCGGGCTGCATGGAGCTGAGCCGAGGTGCAGCTGGCTGGTAGAAGCAGGGAGGAGAGTGTAGCCCCTTGTTCCCCTAGCACATCCATCACTGCCATGAGAAGGCTGGGGCACGGCTGTCGGTGAGGGCAGGACGGCCAGGCAGCACGTGGGACACACAGTGGTGTGTTTCAGTGGCATCTAAATCAAGTTCTGCGGCTGCCGCCCCCTGAATGCAGATTGCGGCAGTGGCTGCTCAGCTCTGTGAGTCTGGGACAGCTGCGGGCACTGAGGGGCAGGGTTTGCAAAGCTGCACAAGGTATTGGGGTTTCCATCAGATCCCTCTCAGTTGCCTCGGCAAAGCCTTGCCTTTTTGCAAAGGACATCTTCTTTGTGGGTGAGGGCTTAGCAGAAACTCTTGAGCAAGAATAAATAAACACTGCCAGCAGCTGTAAATTAAAAGTGATAATTAGAAGTGATATTTCAGAGCATGTGTGCCACATACTCACTTGCTCTGCAGCTCTACATTAATGCAGCTCAACATCCCAGATTCAGTTGTAAGGGAAACAAAATAAGATGAAATGCTTTTTACCCCCAGCTTGCAGCCCCTGCACACAGCACAGTTACCACCCGAAATGAGGTGCTGATCACGACCCCAGAAGCCACACTCACCTGCCACATCCTGTCAGTTGCTGAGCATATCCCTGCGATGCCCAAAGCGTGTTCATCTTGGGTTCACCACGGGGACTCATATATTTAATCCGAGGAAGCCCTTGGCCTTTGGTTATCATGGGTGTCAAGGTTGCTGCTGCCACAGAGATGGATGCAGACTAATGATCTGCATGATGGTGCTGAATAAATAGAATAATGGGGGTCCAATATCCATAAAACAGAGGGAAATAATATATAGGCTAGCTTTTATTAAGGTCACAGATTTGACATAAGGTTGTCTCCATAATGGCTGCATAGGCCTTCATAAACATTCAGTAGGGTCAGGAAACAAATAGATGAACTCGCTTTTGGACTGATGAAGTTGAATTGGTGTAATTCTGACCAGATCCCACTGATGTCAGCCTGGCTGCCTTGAAAACTGAGGCCAGAATCTCAAATCACAGATTCAACATTTCATCCATCCTTGATGTTAAACAGCAGCTCCCAGGGTTGGGTAAGCACTAACCATCAGAGACATTAGTAGGTTTAATTTGTGTAAAGCACTTGAAGGCACTGGAAGTTAGAATCTGGCAACTACATTCATTTGTACACCAAACAAGAATCTGCCTTTTGCCTGACTGTTCTGCAGAAATTAATTCAGTATTAAAAGAAGGAACACACCTCCTTTCTTTAAAAAGGGATTTGTTTATACACATAATGAAAGAGATAATGAGAGAGAATGAGCGATTCTTAGGAAAACAGATGGATACTTATCAACAAAAGATAATAGCGGGGATTAAAGATGAAAACTATCAAAAATATTAAATAGATAATTTCCTCAACAAAAGACATCAAGATGTACCAATATGGAGAGCATACGCTGGTAATCGTTTCCTCGTGATAAGATCGCAGTGTCCTAGTAAGGGATTACAGCTTTTCGGCCCCAGTCCTGCAGATGCCTATCTTTTTGCAGCAGCCTCAGATTCCTTAATGAAGGGAGCCGCTTGGTGACAAATGGCACTATGTGCTTACAAGGTGACTGCTGCCTCAAGGTCACCGTTGTCACTTCCCTTTCACCATGGTTATGAAATCCAGTGCTATTAAAACTCAGTAATTAACAGCAAAGGAGCCTGCCAAAATGAACGTTACAGACCCTTTGCTGGGATAAAGCAAGAATTAAGATTTTGTCTTTGTAAGATATTCTCTGGTAAAATTCCCACTTCCAATTTTCTTGGGTCACCACAAATTTGACTGTGTCCTAAAGGCACATGGGTCTGATCCTACCATGGTGACACTGAGCTTTGGTGACAGGATTGGACAAAATGGGGTTAGAGGAATCTACAAACTAAGGTCAGAGAAAACCTGAGCTCCTCCTGCAGTGAAAGCATTGAAGGCCTTATCAAAATCAGAACTGATTGAAATTTAAAATAACTGTGTCTGTAATAAGTCAGGGGCTGCATTTTTCATGTAATGTGCTCAATATAAAATCTGATTAATTGCAAAATGGCAGGGGCAGAGGATTTTGAGCACTGGAGACAGAGACCTAGATGAGTCTAGCCCATGGAACTTCTCTAGTGTAGGCCATCTCTCATTGCCAAAGCTTCCATAAAAGGGTTGCAGGGAATAAAGCCTGGAAAAGACACTGCTCAGCTTCCTCCAGAGCCATCCGGTCTTGGTGTAACACTAAGTTAAGGGAGACTTATGAAGTCAGCTATTTCATATATGGCCATGACATGGGCTCCTCAGCATCAGCTGTAGGCTTGAGGAGGCATGCCCTGACTGCTCCCACTACAGTGATCATACCAGCACAGCCTCACCAGAGCTATGGATGCATATGGGCTTGGCTGGCTTGAGGCAAATGAAGAACATGTGGGTAATGGAACACATGATGAACTGCTCTGCTAAGGTCAGCTGAGAATCAGGCAACCTCTAGTTTTCTGTTCCATTTGTCATACCTGCAATAAAACAAGGCGGCAGAAGCTCAGCACTGCCACACTCTCTCTGTACTCCCACCAGGGACCTCTTGGCACAGCACTCTGTTTGCAATATGCAAACATTTTATCATATTTTTCCACAAAAGAAAACAAAGAGTAGTCTCCGTTTTTCCATATGTCAGAAAAAAATATATATTAGAGGCTATTTTATTAATCATTGCTAATTTAAAGCCTGAGATGGTCTTTTTGACATAAAAAAAAAAAAAAAAAAAAAAAAAAAGCAGCAGGCCAGAGACATTACAGAAAAAAATAAGATCTGTGGATCTGTGGTCTGCTCCTTTCCTTCAGGGTCGCACAGTCCTCATACCTTAATATTACAAAGCTCTTAGAAGGAGAAAGTTGAATGCAGCAAATCAAATATGCTGCAATAAGTGAGTATAGTAGGGTCAAGGAAAGTCAGACTGGCAAACCTGTGCAGCCCTAGCTCAGAGTTTGGGATCGAACTTTGAATAACCTCTGCACATAAGGTTTCATTATTCCATTTCTTTTGTTTCCACAGGAGAGAAAGAGAAAAGTGTATTAAAAATGGAAATAAAATGTAGTGGAGAATGCTGGAAACTTAGGTACACAAAATATCTATCAGAACAATGCTACTTGATATTTAAAATTATTTACTTGGTAAAAGCAGGATTTATGAGGGATGCATTCGGCTGCCAGTATATGTAAACCTGTATTGACTAAAATAATGTCTAAGATTCAGTGTAGATGTGCAGCCTCACCCCTGGGGATTAATAACCATTGAAAAGGAGCTGATGGCTCAAGGTGTAGTGAAGGACCATTAACCCCAGTTTGTCATTAAGCCCCAGACAACGTCCCATACCAAGGTCGTTATTGCCACGATAGGCTGTAAATGAAAAATAACATAGGCGTATGGATTTTTTGTTATAGCTGATGTGGACTCAACTGATGTGTACAAAACATGACCCAAGAATTAAGTGGCTGTTCTGCACAGGAGTCTCTCAGTTTCATTTGAACCATTTCTCAGTATTTCCCATTGCTTTAGTTAACTGCATGCTTCAGCTTCATTTGTCTATTTCCGTCATTTGTTAACAGCATCTAACACTTACAACATTTTGTTATAATGTTGAAGGTGAGATACATTCTCAGTATTTTTTCCAGAAGAGAAAAATGTTGAAAAATCCTCAGTTTCTCTCTTTTCAGATGCCTGTGTCTTGATTTAGATGTTTTCCTTTTTGCTTAGCATCATACGGTAGAGGTAGCAGGAAGGATAGGGTAGTCACAGCCTGCTAGCAAAATATACACCTCTCCAGCAGGGAAGGCTAAATTTAAGAAATAACGGATGTTTTTCCCCAAGGCAGGATATAAGCAAACAAACAGAAAAAAAGGTTCAAAAACAGCTACAGATATTAAAGAGGATGTAAGAGATTCCGTGGCATTCTTAGGAGATTATCCCAAGAGAAAAGATGAAGCTTACACGTACAATTGTGTTAAATGTTATATATGTTTGTGTTAGGTTGTGCATTTAGTGTGGAAAATATTTAACGTACTCTTAAGAATAATCTCCTGAGTAACTGTATTTAAATCTCTTTGCTAGGAAGGCAGACAAATATTGACTGGCAGCATAATTCCCTATTTACTTCTGCACTAAATTTGGCTTTATATAAGCTATTACATAATTTAAGTGTAACCCCTTAGTTTAGACCTGTAGTTTGCATTGTTAATGATTTTGCTCCTTTCTGAGTTTCAGTATGAGCAGCTAGTGTTAACATTTACTACTTTACTTTTCATTTATCGTAAAAGAACAAATATGACCTTTATTTTGGACTGCATGCACATGTCACTAGGATGCTTCAGGATGTCTGCAGAGGAGGAGAGGTGGGTTTTCATCATAAATGTCTGCCTGTCCTGTCTTGTCCTGCCTGCCCAGCTGTTTATGCTTGCAGTACTTTCAGCAGCTGGGAGTAACACTCCAGAGCCAAGAGCCTGACTTCCCCTGGTGCTTCAATGCTTTATGACTCAGAAAAGATATTGTCAACAGACCTCATCAGATGAGGAGGAAATACCAAGGGAGAAAATACAGCTACTATTCACAGGGTTGGCCTGGTATGCTGTAAATTCCTTTGATGGTGAGTTATGGAATACTCTTTAACGATGTCAGTAACCACAGATCTTCAATTTCTCACAGGACTGATATTAGAACTAGAAAGAAAAGAAATAAGTAATGGGCTGCCTCCATACTCCAAATGTCCCTGGGGGCAAGGGAAGCTACCACATGCCCAGCAGAGCACTGGGACAGAGGGCTAGGGAGACTCAGCAGCCTTCAGCCAAGCATGTGTGGAGAGGAGAGTGGTGGAGCAGGAAGGATGTCACAAATAGGATTATGTGGATAACTGCCACCTGTCTGTGACTTCTCAGGGTCCTTCCAGCCTGCTTCCCCACAGCACCCAAACTTCAAGGTAGGGAATCCAGAACCTCCCCTCCAAGAGCAACAGAGGTTCCTGTATCAGTGCAAGCCAGCTGGGCAAAAACTACTAACAAAGCTAAGACTGAGAAGCAGCTACCACCATGTTCTGTCAAAAAAATGTAAGATTTAGGGGAGGTGCCTGGTTCAGAAAGGAGAGATACTGTCCTTCCATCCAAGCTTTTTCCTCTCAGCTTGATTCCAGCCTGTAGGCCTACAAGAAATAGCGTAGGTTAAGTGATTTCAAATCCATTTCTTGTCAGCAATAAAGGTCAATGTTACAAATCACTGACAATCATGCAGCTTCTCTTCTGTAACATTCCCTGCTAAGAAAACACCACTTGGTTCACAGCTCATGGTCTGAAGCAAAAAGAGAGAAACCTGATAATAAGTTTCAGTACTAGTTATTCAACATAACTTTGAAATTGCCAAAATGAGTTGCTGCATGGTTCATTTTTGTAAATCTGCAAGTTTTCTCTAGGATGTTTTCATTCTATGCCACTTTCCTATTGCCTCAATATTGTGTTTCATATGGTAGCAGATTGACTGATGATAGTGTAGTTTGGAATTACACATTTAGTGAAGCAGTGAATAAAAAAATAATTAACCTACAATAGTTACCAGTAGTATTTATACAAGTGTCACTTGCAAGGAATTTGACTAATTGTCTCTTATTGTCCTGAGGCAGGACAGCCCTAAATCCAGTTTTCAGTACGATTTCAAATGTTCTGATCCCTTTGAATAGTGGCACAGTAATAAAGGTTTGCAGCCCACCCACAATATGTATGTGGTCCACTTACCATGTGTCTGCTTCAGTTTCAGTATATCATATTTGAGGTCTTGGGCTGACATACCTCAGTTTCTGCCAGAGAATTACTCCCTTTAGTTAAATATGACAAGACAGTTTGGCATCTCAGAACACAGCTTTCTAAATATGTTTCAGATGAGGTCTACCTTTCCAAAAACAAAAAAAAAGATCTTGCCTTCCAAATTCACAACTACTTTCTGAGTTCAGGAATGTATTAAAGAAATTCAATTTTGTTCTACTATATAGTTCATCTAGCTTGTATTTTAAACGTATGCCAGGAGAGTAACTAACCCATCACTTCTAACAGAACATCTGTTTTTCCTCAGGATTAGAATTCAGTTACTTTACCTAACATTTTGTGACATTAAAAAATCCTACACTCTCCCTCAACCACATTTAGTTTTTACTATTGCTTTTATTATTATTTCCTTACATTTGCTTAAATAAACATGGGAAATAAACAGAGAGGTGTGGCACCTATTACCCACCATATATCAGGTACAGAAATAGACGCACAATCATAAAAAGAAGTATGGGTGGTGTGTTGGAGGAAGAGAAAGTGGTCAATTCACTATCATTGTTTTCTGACCTCAAATCTAATCCCTGTGCTGCGGGTATTGGGTATCCAGAACCTTGCATCCTTACCATCCTCACATCAAGGACCAGGAGGAGACAACGGATGCATCCCCTCTGATGTTCAGGATGCAGACAGAGCTACATGAGCTGAGAGAATCAAATCCCTTTCGAGCCACTGGCTGAAGGTAGACCTGAGCAGGTCTCCACAACTCTGGTCCTGGGAAAACATAGGCATTGAATTCCCCCAAATGATTGTCTCACTTCAATTGAAGAACCAGGTTTTCATTCAGCAAAGTTCTCATACAGTTGGACTTTGATTTATTTGGTTGAGTTATTTGCCTGAAAGGAATAATTTTGCATCTTCTAACAGTTGTGATTTCTCTGCTTCATTGATTAAAACACCTCTTTTCCACTATTTTCTCTTCAGTCACACACACCACCCCCACTAATTAAATAGCTCAAATCCTCACAGCCATAAGACTTGAATGGCTCAATAACATACCGAGTCAATGTGTTGCAAAGCTGCTTTTTAATTCATTCTTCATGCAAATGATATACAATTAGACCTGCTTAATCTGCATTCCTTCTGCAAACGCTATTGTTAATAGGATTTAAAAAAAAAAAAAAAAACCTTCAGCTTAACAAATCAATGGCACATACACACTATCAGATCAGTTACTCCTTAAACCTTTTGGACGGCCAGACATATGGGGGAAAACAGGCAATTATTACAACAAGGCATTGCAAGAGTTCTTTACAGTGCCGAGACATCTGACTTTAAATCTTTCTGCCCCATTTCTTTCAGCACCAGTCACCGCTCATCTTGGACACAGGAAGAGCCACTGATGTCATCTATCTGAACTTCAGTAAGGCGTTTGGCACAGTCCTCCATAACATCCTTCTCTCCAAATTGGAACAATATGGATTTGATGGGTGGCCTATCTGATGGATGAGGAGCTGGTTACATGATCATACCCAGAGAATGATGGCCAATGTCTCAGTGTCCAGATGGAGACCCTCAGGGGTCAGTACTCTTTAACATCTTCATCAATGACATCAGCAGTGGGCTCAAGTGCACCCCCAGCACGTTTGTGTGGGACAACAACCTGTGTGGTGAGGTCAAGATGTCTGAGGATGCCATCCAGAGAGACCTAGATAGGCACGAGCAGCAGGCCCGGGTGAACTCCGTGAGGTTCAACAAATCCAAGTGTAATGTATTGCACCTGAGTCGTGGCAATCCCCACTATCAGTACAAGCTGGGGGATGTAAGGATGGAGCACAGCCTTACCGAAAAGGACTTGGGGTAGTGATGGGTGGCAAGCTGAACATGAGCCAGTGGTGAACCATATCCTGGAAAGGAAGATGTTTTTTTCACAATAAGGGTGGTGAGGCATTAAAACAGGTCACCCAAAGAGACAGTGGATGCCTCATCCCTGGAGATATTCAACATCAGGTTGGACTAGCTCTGAGCAACCTGTAGCTGTTCATTGCAGAGGAGTTGGACTAGATGACCTCTAAGGGTCCCTTCCATTGCAAACAAATGATTCTACAGTTCCCACAAGAGAAGAAAGGAGAGGAGGGATATAAGGAGAAGAGGTCAGACCTTAGGAACATTTATCAGAGACTGCAAAAGGCTGAGAGTTCCCCAAAGATGCTGTTTTTAGGATAGGTTCTTACTAATTATACACATTCCCAGCTCAGCAGCCAGGCTATCATGGAGGGCTGCTGTTTTGTGTCTTGTCAGAGAAATTCTGGATATGCTGACAGACATTTCCAAGTTTCGCTTCCAGCTCAGGTGCCCTGGTAAGCCTCTCAATGGAAAAATGTCGCTCCTGGCCCTTGATCCAAAGTGAGATGCAGATGCCCAGGACCTCCAGGCACAGACTCTGCCTTCCTCAGGAGGACTAAAAGGTCTTTCCTTGCAAGTGACGTGTGTGGGGAAGTGCTATAGGTGTCACCCACAGGTGCTACTCTTTGGCAGCCTGCTAAACATTAGGGTTGGATAGGATCGCCAAGGTAGGAAGGATCCCAAAACATGAGTTTTGAAATGCCCATTGTTTGTGCCACATGGCACACTGATAAAGCTACAGTATCAAAATTCTGTATACACAAGGCTAGAAAGAAGCAAGGTACTGAAACCTTCTCCATGATGAATTTGCCTTTTCATTCTGTTTTGGCCCTCCAGTCAATAAAGGCACCAACTGTGATGAAGCCCTCAGTCCATCTGGAACTATTCATTTGGGTCACCAGATGATCTGGACTTTCAATCTCTGCCAAACTTGTCTTGATTTGCACAGGGGATCATATGTAAAAAGGCTGCATATCCCAAGACAAATCCGCTCTTGTCACAACCATACCAGATATACACACAGGCATTTCACACTGGGATATGGCAACCTTCTGCAATCAGAAAATATTATCCTTCATTATGCACATATCTTCCAGTACAAACACGACAACTACTGATGTGCCTTGACAGCTTGCCTCTCTCCTTCTCCCCCAGTGTGACGCCGAGAGATGAGAAGTAGGCTCTCGGGGAAAAGCTTGCATGAAAAGTGATAACATGAAAATATGTCAGCATTCCTGAAAAGCATTCAGGCAGCATCAGTCAACAGAGCTGCCTGCAGGCCTAAAAAAAGCATGCAGCGCTTCTCAGCTCTCACCACCTGGCAGCTGCATCTCAATCACACGGGGAGGCCGTGGCCTCGTAGGACCTGGCCGGTTTTCCCCTTCCAGCCAGGAGCTATGCAGGGCAGCAGAACAGGTAGGTAATTTCTGGTGATGTTATTCATTGATTGGATGGGGAAATGCCCTCCATATTTTATTAAGCTTTCTTCCTGCCTTCAGAAAAAAGGTGAGACTTGTTCCACCAGCACTACCCCTCACCAGGGTCAGCAGAGTCTTGCATGACCATGGCCACCCCAGTCCAGCAGTCACGACTGCCTTAGTCTTCATGGCCTGTAAAATGTATGGACTAAAGGGCCATGAAAAAATGTCTTAGTGGAAATGAGTTATGTACAGACTCCAGAAAACAATATTAATTCTCCATTCTCCAGTCCTGGTATCATCGTGTTACGCTACCACATTTCTTCTCAATAGACTTCAGGGTTTCTTTGCTCTTCCCCACCTCACCTTTATTGAACCTGCCGCTTCCTTTCACTGGTCACACCTATTTGCAAGCAATGTGTGGTGATATAGTAAGAATTTTATACCTCTTTGGCATGTCTGAACTGAGGCTGCTGCTTTAAAGCTGGCTTCAGTGGATCCATAATGCCCTCAGGCACAGCATCTGACATTACTACATCTGCTAGTGCAACTAACCCAGGGCACCTACCACTGTGTTGTAAGGAAGAAATCTTAGTGAAATCAGGACTAGCAGAATCTGTGAACCCAAGGGGCCTTCTCATATTCAGTCCTGCACTTCCCTTTGGAGCCAGAAGTGTGCTAACAACAATTGTACTCAAGCAGGTAATAATTAGTTCTCTCCAGATCACAAAGGCCCTGCTCTAATTACAAACACTAAGTTCAAAACCCAAGCAATTCCACTAAAACCAGCTGAATATCCCAGTTTTCTCTAGTGAAAGTGATGGCAAGATTTTGCCCTAGAGTCCTGTTTTTGCTTTTCTCATTAAAACCAACTGGCAGAGTCTCCAGAAGAAACCTACAGAAAGGGTTGTTAAGCACTGGAATAGGCTCCCCAGGGAGGTGGTTGAGTCACCATCCCTGGATGTGTTTAAAAACAGTTTGGATGTGGTGCTTAGGGACACAATTTAGCGGAGGATTGTTAGTTAGGGTAGTATGGTTAGGTCATGGTTGGACTCGATCTTTAAGGTCTTTTCCATCCTGAGTGCTTCTACAATTCTGTGATTCTAAGATCAAACCTCGTAGCAAAGCATTAATATCTGAGGATGTAGCAAAAGAGGTGAAACTATCTGGATGACACTAATGCAGTGGAGGAGTCTGTGGGCAGCCCAGAAGTACCCAGGCCATGCATGAGCTAATGTTCCCTTGAAGTTAGCCTGGCATTTTTGAAGTTGACATCATTCCATCCCCCTCACTGTTTCAGCACAGGAGGAGCTTTTTTTGCTTTACCAGAACTGCCTGCAGATATGCCTTTTTTGTTGTTGTTGTTCTTTGCTTGTATAGCAACAGGGACAGGGACTTCACCACATCACTACAGACAGTGAGATAGTATTTGAGTCACAGAAATTACATCTGTGTGCTCTCAACCTAGAATTGTTATAGATTGATAGGCAGTCCGCTGCTTCTCTCTCTTGCTGGATGTTGCCCGATAAGAATTTCAATTATGATCATTGAAATGAGTCACATCATCAAAGAAGAAATATAGCAAGAGAAAAATAGGAGTACTGTAAAAAAATGTGCTTCAGTGTTGATCAAAAGCCAAGAATTTCTTTTTGAAAAGCTGTTTTGCAGGTCTGCAAAATTGGTTTCAGTATTGCACAAAATAGTATTTGTAAAATAAACATATTGAGGTCCTTTTCTTCATTTGAAGCATCCCCTTATGATCAGCTCCCTCCTCCTTGTGATCAGATTATTTAAAAAAAAACATCAAATACAAACTTACCTCAGGAAATATTATGCATCTCTGCCCTTCTTCTAGCCAGAATCCTCAAAAAGAGAAGGGAAAAAAAAAAAAAAAGAAAAGAAAAAGGAGTTCTTCATGAGGCCTGACTGCCTGCTGTGGTGAAGGTGACCTCCATGGCATCACAGAGTGGTTCAGAGGTCCATCGTGGTACCCATGATTCTGTTGCAGGCTCTAGGCACTCTCCTCAGTTCTGGTTCTGATCTTGGCTCCTCATTCATCTACAGCCTGCTGCCCTTAAGCTGACACAACTTACTGACCTCCATGTGATTCCTTTCTTCTAGAAGGGAAACAGTACAGGATCTGTCTATGTGCTGTGACAAAACGGAACACAAGCTAAAGGATGAGAAGCCTGGAAACAGATCATTAATGGAAAGCAATCATGGAGCCTGAAGTGACCTGAAATCACTCTTGCATGGGAATGTCCCCTTCAACACATCTCCTGCAATGTGTCCTCCATGCATGTCATCAGCTCTGTCACTTTCCTGCAGGGAATTACTAATGGGCTGGGATCTCTTCTTCTCCCCCCGCTGCCCTTTCAAGCCGGTCATGGCCATCCTCATAAATCTGCCAGGATGCTGACAGCCAGACTGCAGCTCACAGGGACTCAGGGGACACTGAGTGATATTCCTTCTGTTTCAGCTCTTTCCAAAACAGCCACTGATTTAGGAGGAAGAGTTTCCTTTTACTTGTTCAAATTTAAGAAAAAAAGAAAAAGAAAAAGAAAAAGAAAAAGAAAAAGAAAAAGAAAAAGAAAAAGAAAAAGAAAAAGAAAAAGAAAAAGAAAAAGAAAAAGAAAAAGAAAAAGAAAAAGAAAAAGAAAAAGAAAAAGAAAAAGAAAAAGAAAAAAGAAAAAAGGAAAAAGAAAAAAGAAAAAAGGAAAAGAGAAAGAAGAAGAAGAAGAAGAAGAAGAAAAAGCAGCATGAAGTACAAAAGGTGAATACAAAAGCTAGTGGCTCCATGATCTTCTGGGCTAAAACAACTGCAAGTGCAGGATTTGTCCCTGGAGAAACAGGCTTTCCTGTGGAAAGAACAAAGAGTAGCAAAAAAATGGACCAGGGAACTCAACTATTTGCCCGTGGGTTTGATACAGCATCAAGATGATTTACCACTACCCAATGTACTGTCAGTGAAGAGACATTTATTTATTTTAGAACAAGTTGATAATGAATGCTCATAGCAGATAACAGTCTCAAACCAGAATAAGGTTTTCTTTTTACTCTAATCCCCTTGGTTTTATTTCATCAGGGACTAGCTATAATTTTCTTTTAGTTTCTTTACTAGATCACTGAGCTGCTGCCAATTCTAATCACTCTGGCTCACACCAGTCATTATTTCTATTATCTGAATAATTCTAAATGACCCTGACTTCAGCATGAAAAGACAGCTTGATGTTATCTGGGGGAGCAAACAAAGCCAACACACGTAAAGTCAGGCTGAGCAAAAAAACACTGTGCCACTGAGGGCTCATCACATGAAAGCAGCCTGGAAATCAGTATATAGATCTGTCATGCTGATGTAGGTAGAGGAGATCATTGCCATGTCACTCATGGTAAGTGCCATGATGGATGATTCTCTGAAGGCTGGGAGGTTACACATGGGCAAATTCTCATATGCTGGCCTCTATCCAAGAGTATTTTGACAATGCAGAACTGCAATGAAAGCCTTGCAGAAATAGGCACTTCAGAGTATATGACAGCTTTAGATTTTCCACATCATCTCAGGAGGAGTTGAAGTAAGAAGGTAAATGGACAGTGGTCACTTCTAAGCATAAATATAATTGGTAGCAATGAAAATTTATGGGAAGGCTCATATGCTTCAACTATTAATGTCAAACCTATAATATTATAATCTTCATAGATGTTAGAATAGAAAAGGGAAAAGGGAAAAGGGAAAAGAAGCATCTTTGTCATGCTCCACACCAGTGAGCCAATCTTCACCTTTAAGTGATCTTTAAAAGCTAAAAGCACAAGGTGCAGTTTGATGGCTCTGACCAACCATCAGTTTGGACAGGGGATAAGCAAAGCAGCTTTCTAAGTACCTATCTGTAATGCATGAGCATACAAGACAATTTGAACACAACAAGCAAAGATCTCAGGGTAGTAATTCTGAACACGCCTTTAAATTTGTAAGGGACAATTTCCTAAGTCAAATAGTGATTCATTGAACATGGGGAATTTCTATCCTGGAGCTCCTCCTGACAGATAGAGGGGAACTGAGAACGAAAGAGATTGCTTAGACACAAGCAACATTGATTTAGTTACTCTAGTATTATGCAAACAACATGAAGTCCAAAACAATAATATAGATACTTGAGATTTTCAAGGGAACATTTCTCAACATCAACAATGGTTATGAGCCCAGCTGGCTTGGAGAATGAATTGAAACAGAAAATTTTTAAAAATAATCAAGAACTGCTGGAGGATATTAGCTCCAGAAGCTTCAGTCAAAAGAAAAGCCCACACAGTTTCAAAAAACACTGTTTTAGGAGGGAAACAAAACCAGATACAGACAAAGACAGATGTGTATATAAACTAGATACATATAAATTAAAGGCCAGAAAACACAGAAAAAAATATTTCTTAGCAGACTAAGTCTACAACAGGTGAAAGATATCAGGAAGAAATGGAAATGACCGCTCACATTTCAAAGATTGAACCCTCAATTCGGAAAATAGATAACTTCAAGAAAGACTTGACTAGAGAAGTCCATAATCAATTGAACGTGTATTGCCAACTCAAAACTGGAATAGAAATAGCAGAGACTTTAAGATATCTGAGAGAATAAGGGTGAAAGTGGTACATTTTTGGCACTTTGTCCACTTCTGGTGTCCATACTTCAGAAAGATAGATAAACCAAGAGGCTTCACCAAACCTGTGAGAAGTTAGGGATTTGAGAAGCATGTTTTAATGTGGAGGACTAAGGAGTTATTTACTTATTTACACCAGCCAGTTTTCCACAAGGGAGGTGGCTAGTGGTTTGAGTGTCTCTGGCTCTGTGCATGGATAGTAACTGCTTCAGTAAGGACCTAGGCTTGTCTGGGCTCTCTCAACACTGCTGTAATATAAGCAAAGGCGGCACACTGATCAGTTCTTCCATTGATTGACTCGGGTCCAACAGTTGTTGCACAAGCTTGGGAATGTGGCTTCTGAGTAAGCCAGATTCTGCAAGACGTCTTGAACAGAGGAAAAGCAGCCAGGTAATATCTCCTAGGGCTTCAGGACTTTGCCAGTTCCTCTGGAGGTCCTCTGCTAGTCAGCAGCTAGGGCGAACTCCCTTCTCCTCATCAATGCATACATACACATGCACACATTGAACACTTTCATCAAGCTCTGCTGAACCTGGACTTTTGCTGAACATGGAAATGTCAGCAAAATCCGTCATGTTTCCCACTGCTCTATCTTCTCTGTAATGGTTTTACTCCACTTATACCACAGTAGCTCAGACTGCCCAGTACAGGGGAGAGTTGCTGGGCTGGGGAGGCTGCCAAGGAAAGGCAGCCGTGTGGTTAAAGTTCAGAAGGAGCACAGCACAGAAAGGATGCGGCTGAAGGCAGGCCAGCTGCAGCACAATCCCAGGCACAAGCTGTTTATTAGGGTGAGCGTAAAGCACTCCAGAAGGGCAAGACTCAGTGTTCCTCCTTTTGATCCTATTATCATATGACAACATGATTAAAGACAGGGTAAAGGCAAGGCCCTCATGGAAGAAGCAAAGGGGTGTCAAACCACTAATGGAAACTGTCACAGAGGAGACTGAAAGTTTAAAGAAAACATGCCCCTCTCCCCCCGGGGCAGGGAGCGAGGGGATCCCAGTGCCAGCGAAGGCTGCACACAAAAGCAGAGCAATAAAAACAAGAACATAGCACAGAACTCAGAAAAGTGAATGTGGTGTCAGCTCCTCCTTTGTCATCTGTGTGTCCTGGGAAACCAGATGACAAAAAGATTGGCTGCACAACCCTTCTGGACACATCACTTGTACATAGCATCAGTTTATCTGGGTCCTAAACCCATTTTATGTTTTCTTTTAAGCTCTCAATCCCACACTAATGAACAGTCTCAAACTGAGCTCCTCTACCTCCCACCAGAAAAGAATGGCCATGCACAGGCAGTAACTCAGTCAGGTACAATAAGGGCCACTGGAGTCCAGTCCCTGGGTGGTAGAGAGGTCAGTCCAGGCTCTCAAGAAGTGTGCCTGAGATAAGTGCCAAAACACCCCCCTACAGAATCACACAGTGGTGCTCCAGGGGAGTGTGAGGGGTACTACTGATGTTCCTTTCTCAGACAATTCAGTCTCAAGATCTGCATCTTTTATGGTGGCGTTCTCACCTGTGTCTCCAGGGCAACAAGACAACATCTGCAGATGAGATGCTTCGTAAATTAACAGTAATAACAGCAAGATCAAAACTCCACTCTTGTACAGTCATAGTGCCTTCACTTCTCTTCACCCCACTTAAAACGTATAGTTGATGTGAAGGTGCAACAAGACCAGTGAGCTTACAGTATTAAGGGAAGCATTAGAGGGGAAACTGTGCCAAGCTGTAATTACTTAGAGTACTCTTCCTTCTCTCTTTGTGTGACTGCAATATTTCTCTTTCCCATTTTTACCCCCCTTTTTCTTTCCTTTCTTTCCTTAATTTCCCCAGAACCTTGTTTTTTTGTAGAATCACAAAATGGCTTGGGTTGGAAGGGACATCAATGGTCACCTAGTTCCAACCCCTGTGCAGTAGACAGGGATGCCTCCCACTATATCAGGCTGCCCAAAGCCCCTTCCAGACAAGTCTTGAACATTCTTCCTTTCCTTCCCCATTCAAATCCCTTCTTTCTGCTCTCTCCACACTCTTCACTCTCTTCCCCCCTTCCATTCCACCTGAGGTTGGATCTTATCTCCAGTTTCACCCTTTCTCTAAAACACTAGGTTGTGCAGCTTTCTCATGTTACTATGATTGCTCCCACTGAGGCTGCAGTGATTTGGAAAAACTTATTTTAGCTAGCTATGTCTTCAGATAACTGAAACACAGGAAGTCAAGAGGGGTGGCAATCAAAAGACTACTGCAGTGCAGGGGAATTTCAGCCATGTTTCTCCTTCTCTCTACCTCACACCACAAGTGCACTGGATCCTACATCCAGGAGTTCAACTTTCCCTTTGTCCCTCCAGCCACAAAAAGTGAACAAGGCTGAGGTCAGGAGGATTTTGGCACTGACAGTGCCTCTGTGAAAAACAAATTCACTGTAAAGTGGTGTTCATTTCCACGAATGAAACAAGCGGCCAACTGTGAAGTTTGTTATAATTCTGAACTACCAGTGGTAGAATCAGCAACAACATGGAAACAAAAAAAATTAAAGATAGTGGAAAGCTATCAAGATGTGATTATTTTTCAAGGTAAGATAATAAATACAGATATAGTTTTTTAAACTTTAATAGAATTCTCCCCTATTTTTTCCCATGAGCTCTACATCGGCCATGCCTTCTGGAGATGTGTAGAACATCTGGATATTCATTTCCCATTTATTTCCCACTGGAGCTTTAAAAATTCAATTCTGTTGTATGCAGTACAGCCTATTTTCTTGAAATGACAAGGCAGGGCTTTCTCCCTCCAGTACTTAGAGAACATTTATTTCACTTTTTCCCTCTGCTGTCTATTCCACTTTCCAAAAGGTGAGCTGTCATTGATGCTAGCAGTATTTCAGATACAAGGAAAATATTTACTGCAAGAGCAAACATTGTTGGGATGCAAAATGGCTCTGTGCATAAGTATGTGGTAGGTAGATAGTGACTAGAGGTGCAATAACTTGGGGGAACGGGGCTGGGGTTGATATGAGGGGAATGACTGGAATGGCATCCAGAGAGAAATCAGCTGTTTCCTCACCATGGGGACCTGACAAGGCTCTGAAATGGGAACAGCATTGCACCCTTTTGTTTCCTAAAGTGCCCTTTTCAGAGAAGCACTTTGGAGAAGGAAGGAAGGAAGGAAGGAAGGAAGGAAGGAAGGAAGGAAGGAA
>NW_024884142.1:63310018-63420511 GCF_019232065.1 Centrocercus urophasianus
GAAGGAAGGAAGGAAGGAAGGAAGGAAGGAAGGAAGGAAGGAAGGAAATCAGGTACAGCTATGGTTATGTAATAAGCTAAATTTCAATTGTGCCTTTTTTTACATGTATCCCACCTTTAGAGATGTGCCCTCCAATTTTTTTTCTCTTTGGATTGAAAATTGGCAGTAGGATAAGCACTTTGAACCCTCTCCTTTCATTTTCCCTGTCTTACAGGTGTGCAGATCCAATGAGTGCTAATACTCTTCTTCAGGCTTACATATGATGCCACTAAGGGAAGAACAGATCCTCAACACAAGAAATATCCTTTCAATCATCTTTGCAATAAAGCTTTCAGGTCTGTCTGTCACAAGATGCTACAAGAATTCCATGAATCCATTTGCCAAATGGATATAAATAGCATTAAGACATATTTCATGATGAGACATATTTCTCATCAAAGAGAAAACTTTGTAATGAAAGAAATAGAGTGTTGGGAGAACAGGTTTTTCAGGAAAACCTGTTGCCAAAGTTACAGACTGCTTCTCTGATATAGTCAGCAATGTTTCAGGTTAATATCTTGTTAGCAGTAAAGCACCTGAAAATGTATGTACCTCGTATTCAATGTCATTTCCTTTGATGAGATGCTGCAAACAGGACATTTTAGTTTCTAACACACACCACGCAGATCTGGCATTGGAATTTGGCACCATGACAAAGCATAGCAAATGTTATTGCTTGCTAATACTCTTTTGGGATGGTATTTTTATGATTTCCTAAGCTCATCTTCAGTGGGAGCTTGGCACCCAGGCCACCTCTAATGTGCTGTAACACAACTGCTGGTAAATAGTGAAAGCCTCCATTGAAAACGTGGCACTTTGGGTCACTTGAGCATGTTCCTCAGTATTATGGGGAAGTTTGCGGCTGACTTGATGACAAAACAGCTGATTGCAAAAATCCCGGGGAGCAAATCTGGCTTTGCTTGGCAATCTGCTCATGGCTTTTCCGGTGCTCAGCTCTGCACGCTTGGAGCAAGGAATTGGCACAGGGGCATTAGGGTAACCCTTCACATGCTGCTAGCAGGATTAAAGGAGAGATGTGATGACAGCTAGAGCTGGGATGACTATTTTTAGCAAGCCATACAGTCAACATGTTTCACTTCTATTCCTACTCACAAATTGTTTGCGAGGATTGCTTGGCTTTTATGATTGTGTGTGTTACCAAAACCATTCAGTCAGTGCTCCAAGCACATTCTGGTCAATACATGACTGTAAACTATAGTCTGAATATGTACAAACTGTTTGTTTGTTGAAGCTGCTGGAGAGGTTGGTTACCACAGCCTCTCTATATTGTTCACACATCAGATGATTTCAGCAGCTGTCCAGAAGAGCACGAGTCAAAGATAGGAGGGCAAGAACATGCAGTGAGAATAAGAGGAACTAACCTGGCAGGCCCAGAAAAAAAGTGAGCAAGTGTTTGACTTAAAATTATTTTTCTGTCCTCACATTCATGCTGGGGGTTTCCATGTGTCATGTGCTTGCAGTCAGAACAACAAAATGTTCCACTTCATCTAGCTGGTCCTCACCAATCAACCATCTCTGCATGTTCTCACCAGGTTGTCTGTATAACTACTTGACAAGGGAGCCCCAGGAAACCAATTGGCTTTTTCCCCTCCAAAGCTGGGTGAAGAATTGAAGACCGACCCCAGCAGACAATAGTCATAGAATCATAGAATCACCAAGCTTGGGAAAGACCTTCAAGATCATCTAGTCCAACCGTTTACCTACCAGCAATATTTTCCCACTAAACCATGTCCTTTAGAATCACAATTAAACATTTATTGAATGCCTCCAGGGACAGTGACTCCACCATCTCCTTGGGCAACCTGTTTCAGTGCCTAACCACACCTTTGGGGAAGAAGTTTTTTTTACTATCCAATTAGAATCTGTCCTGGTGCAACTTGAGGGCTTTCCTTCTGGTCATATTGCCAGTTACAGGGGAGAAGAGCCCATTCCCCACCTCGCCACAACCTCCTTTCAGGTAGTTGTAGAGAGCTATAAGGTCTCCCATGAGACCTCTCCTTTTCTCCACACTAAACAACCCCAGCTCCCTCAGATACTCCTCAAAAGGCTAGTGCTCCAGGCTCCTCACCAGTTTCATCGCACTTTTCTGGATATGCTTCAGGCCCTTGATGTCTTTCTTGTAGCGAGAGACCCAAAACTGTACACAGTACTCAAGGTGCAGCCACACCAGCACTGAGTACTTGGGGATGATCACCTCTCTGGTTCTGCTGGTTATTTTTATTTCTTATAAAAGCTAGTATGCCATTGGCCTTCTTGGCTACCTTGGCACACTGTTGGCTTATCTTCAGCTGAGCACTGAACAACACCCCCAGGTACATTTCCTCCAGTTTTCCAGCCATTTTGTCTCAAGCCTGTAGCATTGCCAGGGGTTGTAGTGGCCAAAGTATAGGATCCTGCACTAGGTCTTGTTGAACTTTAGTCCATGCTCTGCTTTGAACCTCTGTTATCACCCTGCATTACTGTCCGCTATGCCAGACAATAGCAAGCTTTTCACAACCTACATCTCTCTTAATGCACAATAAATCAATACTTATCCTCTACTAACCTCACATATCCAAGGTCTGCTATCATAGTTTCCCTTCAAGCTTGACTTCTCTAAACAATTCCTTCTCTAAACAATTCCTCTAACCTGTTCTGACTGCTTGTATCTACCCATCCTCTCATGAGTCCTGCTGCTTTCTGGGGGACTTCCTCAGGTTTGGCTATATGTTTTTTTCAAAACTCATTTTTTTCTGCTTTTTTATTTTCTTCTAAACAAGTTTCCCCCTCACATGACTTAGACTACAACTGTCACATCACAAAATGCTAGTGGAAAGAGAGGAGAGGCTACAGCCTGCTACAAAAAATATGCCCTGAATGCACTCTACGTATAAAACTGAATTGTACGTATTTTCTTTTCCAAGATTTTCCATGCCTCGAATCTGTTATTCTGTTATTCCTATGTATGATAAACCATGTATGATAAACTATGTATTCCTATGTATGTAACCCAAATTCATTTTTAATACTCAGATGTAAAACTCTGGAAGTCAAATGGCAGAACCTGCAGGCCTAAAGTCTGTCTCTTTAAAGGATTCTTTTTCCTTTTTAATAAGCATGCTTGCATTTTTGCGCCTCTATTCATTCCAAGTAACTGGCACTGAATACATAGATCTAATGTATAAATAACCATAGCACAAAACTCCAATTTCCTTGTACTGGGTTTGCCAAAAAGAAAGAAGAAAAATAAAAGAAAAGAAATCCCCTAGCTCAATAAAAATATCTTAGAATACAAATTATTGCAAAATTCTACTTATGAAAAAGCAGAAACTGGCTCTTGTTCATTCATTTTGTTTTCATTCTTCTCTCTGCCCTCCTCTTGAACTTTACATGGCTTTTCTTCCCATCCACCTTTGTCAGTGATGGGAAATTTCTAATCCAACATACTGGATTCATCCCTATTTGAAAATGAAAAGGAAACACATTTGCAGTGGGATACACTGAGGGGCATTTGTTTAAGCCAAGGCAGAGTAGCAAAGTTCATGTCCCAGCAGCAAGACTTGTGGTGAGAGGTAACTGCATTTGTCCCTATTTTTCCCAATGGCTCATTACAGCTGAGGTCAGACCTGTCAAACATAACTGCATTCGCCAGGGCTAGGGAAAAAAAAGTAAAACACCCATACTTGGATGTGAGGGCTGTGCATCCCTTGTGCATTGTCTGGGGCAAGCCTTTCACAGAGGCACAGACATTGTGAAATGGGGTCAGGAAGGTAGCAAGCCAGTTGCCTGACACCCTTTAGATTGCCTCTCGTGACCAAGGAAAGAGCAGTGGCTTCAAGAACTTTTCAAACACAAGTTGAGAGCTTCTCCAGGGAAAATCTCAAGCATGAGCCTGATTGAAATCAGTCTTGCCACAAGTTGGGGTATTTTTTTGCATCAGTGTCACGTTGAGGTTTCAAAAGGCCCCCTTCTGATTTCCGTGGAGGAGAGTAAACCCAACTTCTCTTCCCTCCTTCAGAGCTGATAAGTACAAACTTTAGCTGATATCCATCAGTCCAGCACCACTGACCTGACAGCATAATACCACCTGGGCCAAACGTTGCTGGCAGCCTGGCAGCTTTCAGCCCAGAGTGACTCCATCAAAGTTGGAGAAGGCTTTGTGCTGGTCTAACAAAGAACAGACACAGCCTTGGACGGCCTTAATGAGCTGATGCTGATCATGTAACTGTCTTATTGAATTTGCATTTCATTAGGAGACTTCATTTGAACCACAGCTGTGAATATTTGAGGGCCTGATTGTGTCTATGGATACTAATTTGTTCAAGGAAGACAAGGAGGATGGTGAACTGCAACCCCAACTCTTTTCGCATTGATCAGACAAGACAGACCCTCCTGAAAAGTAATGTCAGCACTATACTACGCCATTATGATCTGATCAAAATTGTACTTCCTTCCTTGAGTTTTTCCTAGTGAGCTTTCTTCTTCACATACTGTAACTTTGTGAAGTCAATAAAACTCACAGGATGGGAATACGCCACAGGCCATCTCCAAAATGAAATGCCATCATTTGTAAGTTGATTTCCTATGTAAGGCTGCATGAGTATTCCTGTATCCATGCAAATCAGATTACTACACCATAACATTTTGTAGGAACTCCGCATCTTTTAATAATGGGGAGACTGCGGCCAGCTTCCACAGCCCCTTGGAGGCGGGCAGTAGACAGGCACTATCTGTTGTAAGCTTTACAGAAAACAGTTGAACTGGAGGTGTCTGGGAGGAAGGACTGTCAGAGTTATCAAATCTCTCAAGTATCGTTGAAATTGAGACTATATATTACCCTCCCCCCGCCTCCCCCCCCCCAAAAAAAAAAAAAAAAAAAAGTTTTTTTTCTTTCTCTAGGCTGGGTAAGTAGGAATTTAGTCTGCTTCAGCATTTCCTTAGTTTAGATTAAGCATTAGAGCTTAATCCAGAAATGAAATAGTTAAAAGCCAAGATTTAAGATAAGCAGATGGAAATTCTTGCTGCTTAGTAGTAAAATCTGTTTGTATTAAAAATATCTTAATGTTTCTATTGGAACCTACTAATTAAGAGACTAAACTGTATTTTATTCAGATGCATGTGAGTGCTCACACACGTACCTCACACTCCCATCTTCAAATTCCACTTAGAGGCTGGCTGAAAATACACCTGCTGGTTGTCTACTGATTCTCTTCCATGTGCTGGGTGGGAATTTGCTGGATGGCTGCCTTATGAGCTATCAAGAATAAGAAATTTTCACCTTATTACCAGCAGAAGCAGAAATCTGCTGGCAAATACAGCTGTTTTTCAGTAAATCATTTAAATAGGGAGTGGACCTTTAGCAGTGAAGCTAATGAAGCCCTGTCAGGCCTGTAAGGTGATAGTACATCACCAAGATTTTATTCTCAAACTAGCTGTAGTAAGATTATTTGATCAGGAACTGCCCTACACAAGCACAGTAATAGGATGGGAAACGTTAATTTCTTTCTCTTCTTAGTCAACTGGCCATTTTCCTCCATCAAGAGCAATGACTACTGGCATAAAAGGCTTTCCAGTGTGTAACTGGTCAGCCTTTCGCTGTAGTCCCAAGAGCCTTTTTCTATAAAGAGGGAAGCCAAACTTCCTTCACGGATGCTGCTCTACTCCAAGTGTTGTCTCTGACACTCAGAGGCTGTAAGTGGATCTGGACAACTCCCCAGAGGACTCCAATGTTTATAAACTAATAAAGGATCTGATGTTGCAGTCTGAAAGCCAGATGTAGCTGCTGCTGAAGGAAAAAACAAAAAACCAAACAACAACAACAACAACAACAACAATAAAAAACACTTGAGGCTTTTCTCTCCCTGTTCACCAATCATGCTTTGCCACTCAGAAGGGTTCAGAGTGGAATCTGGCCCACTCTTCTTACATCAGTGTTTGGAACAATTTCATAGGAAGGCCATGTGCAGAGAAATCAAAAGCCATGATTTTAAGCAGGCCTTTCAGGAAGGAATGATTGTACTTCGCATTGCCATCAGCCAGAGGGTGACTACCCAGGTGAGCACTGATGCCTGACAGAGGAAAAGTGCTGGCTTCAACCAGCAAATCTGACAAAGTGTTGCAATTCTCAATGTATCTGAACATCCTGAGTCTACAGACTCTTGCTCCATGCCCTTTCCTAGAGTATTTCCAGTCCCATCTGGTACCGCTGGAATCAGTGATGACACAAGGACAACTTTAATTTAGATTTTCAGTGCTACGATCTCTGCTTCCCCAGCTGAAACTAGAAATACAGAGACCCATTTAAATAAGCAAACAAACAAAAAATATAAACTGTTCCAGCACTCCTAAAAAGTTCAGTTCAAGCCTGATCAGGGAGTTGGCAAGAGTCTGGGAATAGCTTTAGTTTTGTTTGAATCAACCCTGAAATCTATCCCACAGCAAAACTCATTCTCTAACAAGTTTTTTAGGAGTATTGCTTTCTGGTGGCTGCAAATGCTATGGGTTGGGGAGAAGAGGTGTCTCACTGCCTCAGTTTTCACATGGCTCTCGTTTGTTTGGTCACTTTTTCGAAGTGGTGGTCAGCGGTGAGGAGTCACCCAGTAAACTTCAGGAGAGCTCCGGTGAGAGGCCCCAGGACAGCGGGGTCTCTTTGGATACAGCTCTGGTGCCGTTCTCCACTGGGATCTGCAGGGGAGGCTAAAGTAGCATGACTGGCCACAGAGGTGCCGTGGCCTAGAAAGTTCCCAGATCCCCCACTGCAGCCCACTCAGATACAGACATAAATCCTTCTGCACCCCCACCCTGTCCCCGTCCTCCCCCCAGGTCCAATGAGAAAGATGTCCCCTCTGTTGAGGCCTGCTGCCAGGCTGGCACAGATGAACTGCAGCTGCAGGCAGGCTTTCAATGCGGGGCTGACCGAGTGTCCCCCTCCCAGTCACTGTGCTATCTCAGCAGCTTTCCGTTTTGTTTACTTTCTTTGGCAATCCAGATCCACACACACAACGGGCCGCTCCTGAGGGCTTGCCCAAGGCTAGTGATATCTCAGGAGTGTCTCAGAAACCTGAAGCACCAGGCTGAGGGATATGAGGACAAGCGGGGCACATTGCCTGCATTTCCATAGGAGATGATACTTTGCTTGGGCTTGGCAGGAGGGTTTTGTTGTTTTTCCTTTTATTTTCTTTCCCTCCTGACTCTTTGGAGGTGATAAGGTGCCACAGATAAACTGCCTGTACATACATAGCAGAGAGCAGAATGTGGGCAGCTTTTAAATAAATAGTAATAATAATAATAATAATAATAATAATAATAATAGAAGTGGTACCAGGGGCCCCATTGGTTAAAGGCTACAGCACAGTCACTCTGAAGTGAGGGTTTAATGAAGTAGCCTGTGAGAGAATGGAGGGGACGGTCCCCGCTGCACAGATGGCTCTTTGTCACCACTGACACCTGCCATCTGCTTGTTTGTCTGAACGATGTCGGAGGGGCATCGCGAGCCTCCAATCTGCCGCGCCGCCACCGCCCGCGCAGGCTGACCCCTTGACCCGCATGTCAGGCGGGGCTGCCCGTTTCCTTCTTCCCGCTCGGCGGGTTAGGCCCTGGCCCCTTCCCCGCCGGCAGCCCCGCAGCTGCCCCCCGGCCGCCCGCCGCCCCGCAGCCCCCGCACCCGCTCCCCTCACGCCTGCCCATAAATCTCACCCTCCTCATGCATGTGAAAAGCAGGGGACGGGGAGAGATTAACCTCCACGGGCATAAAGCGAGGACAAAAGTTTACACCGCCCAGCAGTCGCTAAGACCTTTTGGGGATGGTGTTCACACTCCCGGGCTTTTTTTGCCATCATCTGCGGGCAATGCTTGGAGTCTTCCTGAGGACGAAGAAATCAAATCACTTGTGATGAACACCGCCAGTACTGGGAGAGCCAATTAAGATACGTAAAGAACGACACTTCTTTCTTTGCCACGATGTCAGAGCGTTTCTCTACAGAGCACTCCAGCTACGATAGTTCATGTTCTCCAAAGAGCTGTAACTTCAAAGCACAAGAAAGAGATGGAATCCACATCATGGACAGAGGTCATTAACAGACCTTTGACATCATGCCCTGAAAAAGGACGTATTAATGTAAACGCATTTAGGTAGCAATGTTGCTGTTGTGTGTTTTTCTTTTCCAAAATATCACTGCAGACAAAAGTATCTTCTTCACACTTGAGTGTGTATATATATCTATATATGTATATAAAGGGAGTTCTCAGAGACTGAACCATCACACGGCCACTTTCAAAGAAACACTGAAGCAATAAGCCTATCTGGAAAACTTAACATTTAACTTAAAAAATGTAATTAAAGCCTAAACCCACCTAAAAAATACCTTGACTGGCTGTGAGCATGTCCTCTTATTTTGTACCCCGTGTCCACAGAAAATAGCATCCTTCTAACGTGACCTCAGGTCATTTGTGTCACCTCGGAGTACTCAGGACAAGCGCTTGCAAGGCACCTGCTCCCCCCAGTACCGAGCAGCCCATGTCTAGGACACCTCAAAAGTGACCCAAGTTTTCTGCTCATAGTGCCACATAAATTGCACTTGATGTTATCAGCGATGTCAGTGTACACGGAAGGTGTATAATGGATATTAATTATGACTGTTATCCTTTATGACTTGTGTGGTGCAGCCAGGTATGCCTGAATACTTGCAAACACAGCAGCTTTTACACGTGGCAACTCATGAAATGGAAAATGGTCATTCTGCACAGCTCTAATGAGGGCAAGGGTGATTTAAGCTGGCAGAAAGAATCATAATTACTGTAGGTTCAAAGTGATCCTGAAGGAGAGGAAGTTAAAATGCGGTTGGGATTGATCTACTTTCATGCTTTACTCGGCCCATTGTTTTTAATGCCTCACTTTGAACTATAAACAAATGGCTTCACCTGACTTGCATAGTTTTCCTGAATTTGTTCAGGGAGACAGTAGAAAGCAAGCAGAGTAAAAATATGTAGCAGGAGAAGGTGCAGCAAGAACCCTCCAACCCCTGTAGTCTGTCCAAAAAAAGTCCAGATTAAATCCTGGATTCAAATCCATCTAGGAGTGCAGATGGGAGAAAAGGCCTCCAAGGTTTGCCAAGGACTGTGTGCTTCCAGCTCCCATGGTCTCTTCACTTCTGCAGCCTCCATCCATCAGCAGCAGGGCTGAGTCTGCACACAGCAGGGAAAAACAAAGACAAAACCCAGGGGATCTTGCAGAGACACAAAAAGACCTACAAATTTGGTCATCAGCCCAAGGATCTTCTTTTTCTGCATTTCCTTTGCGCCAGCCCAATTTCTAAGTTCCCCCTCCTCTCCCTAAGATGTATGATAATTCACTAGAGAAAAAATAAAGGGAGATTTAAAAACTCCCTAGAAAGCACCCAGAGCTTTCCAAAGTCCAGCAGAAAAATAAGGGTGAAATCCTTGCTTTGCTGAATTCCGTGCATTTAAGTTGGTTGCTTTTAAGTTCATTAGAAAGATATTAGCTCTTCTATGTTACCATAAAAGGGTTTTGTTGTTTGTTTGTTTGTTTTTACGTGGCATGCTTTTAAATTGCTGCATGTGAAAAATATCTCCTCATGGAGCCCATTCCTGAGCTAAGATCTAGGTGTCCAAGATCTGCTCAGCTGCCTCATAACTGGCACTTTTCTCCTTGCAAATGTCCTGCAGAGCCCTTGATCCTCAGCCATTGCTACAGCTAGTAGCAGAGCATCATGTTCGTCTTGGCAAAATGAGCCAGACTGCATTAAAACAAGAGTCACTGGAAAACAAGTAAAAAACAACAAAAGTCCCTTTTGTTTCTTTGTTTCAGTCTGGCAGATAGAATTTGCATGTTTTGACAAAACCAGCTTCTTCCTGCCAGTCCACCAACTCCAGAAAGCACCTAGACGTCCCCAATGCAGTGTGATGAGAAGCTTCAGGCGTATTTCCATCAAGGGATGTTGAGATAAGAAGCTACTTGGTACACAGAAATCCCAGCATGAAGCTGCTTCGGTGAGGTAAACTACAGCCAGCTCACCCAAATTCCTCCCTAGCAGGAGCTCAGCTGCTCATTGTCTTGCAGAAGTTTGGTTTTCTTCAGGCTTCTTGATCTAAAAAGTGACTTTTCAGAGGAGAACCCACACAAAGATAAATACTCTAACTTGCCACTGCACTAAGCTAGTATGTTTTTCTCCTGTAAGTATAAAAGGTCAAAGAGTATGCAAGACTGCCATCTTTCCTATATATCTGTGACAGAGAAGACTGGATGTCAATAAAAAGTAACTGAAGGTTCAATGTTATTCTGTCATATCACTGTCAAAAGCATACCAAAGTTTGACAGGCATACTCATGGCTCACCATTCTTCTTCACCCATGGCATGCGAAGTGATGAAAACTGCACCACAGCCCAGACATTCTAAGATATGGAGGTATTTGCCACCAAAATCATGCTTGATTTTTAAATTGCTGAGTGTTTGTTTTTTTTTCCAAATAGGACTTCTGAAATTTTTTTCATTTACCTCCCTGACTGACGCTGGCAGAGCCGGCTGTGGAGTGGCATGAACAATCTTTTCCAGATTACAGCTGGGATTGTCACTTTACCCGTTGCCTCGGGACCTGGGCCTTTCAGTATCGTGCCCAGAACTCTTTTCCTGACCGCTGCTGGTTCAGTCAGTGCTTTGAACAAGATCATTAGCTCTCTAAATGGCAACAAAATGGCCAGATACTCAAAAGCCCTCATTTTTCTTAAGATCACTACGGGTGGACATGTGTTGTGGCACTTGAGCACTCTGTGTTTCATCATGCAAAAAACAATGTACAAATATTTTAACAGGGCCAGGAGGCTGTCTGACATTCATTTCTAAATAAATGCAAATGCCTAATCCACTAAATAAATTTGGACCCTGCAGTACACCCCACCTCAATATCTAGACTTGCAAGGAGACACACTACTGTACCATTCTGCTCATGTAAAACAACACTGTCGCTGGTGAGACAGAGAGCTCCCCTCTAGCAAACTGTTTTGTGTGACAGAGGTTTTTTTGTGTTTTCTGAACGCAAATATGGCAAACAGTCAACTCAGCTAACCAGTCTTGGCCACAACACATCTGTGCTTCGTTTTGGCTTAGCAGAGCAGAATTACAAATGTACTTCTCTCTGTCTCAGTCCTAAACTAAGATGGTGAGAAAAGTAGCTGAATTACAGAAGTACCTTCTGAACAGAAGCATCCTGTGACAGTGAAAAATGTGTATGGCTGGGAATTCCAGCCAAAATGAACTCACAGACACACATGATTTCCTCATGAGCTGACTTTGTCGGGAGTTTTTTGGGGTTACTTCTTTCTGCTCTTGCTTCATTGGCTCCTCAGATCAATAGCCTTTACTAGTCTTACTTTGGAAATTTTCAGAATCAAGAAGAGAGAAGAAGCAGGAGATGCTAAAAGAGCCTGGGCAGTACCTCCATGCCAGAGTAGGTGGCTAACTTCGCTTTCCTCCACTTGCCCTTTCCCTCCTAGTGCTGGATGAGAAACCAGCTCCCAGTGATGTTTCTCCAAGGCCACAATGTCTTAGGAGATGAGATCCCATTTTTCAATGGGAGTTAGGGGTCACCAGCATCTGTTTCTGTAGGCACTCTGGGGTGCTCTAAGGTGACCAGTATTAGCCTGGGCTTAATCCAGGTCTTTCAACATTTCAGTTACCTCCTCTGAGATTAGTTACCTCGTATTTGCTACTCCTTAGTTCTCACTCTACAAACTAATTTAAAAGGAAAGAGACATAGGTTAGTTGGCACGGTGTCCTTAAGAGTTAGTTTAAATAATTAATGCACATCTCTATCTAATTCCTCAGCATCAGATTTTTTTAACAGCATTTAGCCTCTTCTCAAAGCATTTTTGAAAAAATATGTCAGTCTTTCAGCACACTTCTAATTTTTCATGAAAACTTATCCTATTTGATTATTCTATTTCAATCTTGGCTTCCAATTGCTATTTTTCAGTATTGATTTTTGGTTTTGCTGTAAAGGTGTTTTTTTTCCCTGTTGCTGATATTGATTAACTTGTCTTTGGCACTCCAGGAAGTGTTTTAGAACTACTTTTGGCACTGAAACATTTTCACCCTCAAGGAAAAAAAAAAAAAAGTCCATTAAAATTTTTCAGCAGAAGATGTCACTTTATGGCCCATAGGAAGAAAGATACCTTCCAGTTTTAACCACCATTTATGGGACAAGTGGTGGCTCAGAGATTATCAGATTTGACCCAGCATTTACATCAGCATCCTGGTTTTGCAAGGAGAGTTTGCTTCAGTTCACTACTCCAACACAGACCTTCAGCGTGACCGTGGGTAAAATCCTCAGAGCATTTACAGCATTTGGCTTTGCAAATCAGACACCCAAACAGCACTATACATTCAGAGCAAATTTCTGAACATCCAGAAATTTAGACAGACTCTCTGAAATGAAAGGATTAAGCCCAAGCGAATTGTGAGCTGCCCAGGAAACTCTGAAGTTCTCAGGCACCCAAGACAGAGCGCTGCATGATGCCAAGATGAGCAAACATCTTGGAGGGGGATAGAGTGAGGCTGCCTGCAACCAGAGCAGTGCAGCACAATGGACCAGCAACAAAGTGCCCAAGAACCACTGTTTGCTGGTACTAACATGCACAGGCCCTCCACGTAAGTGCAAATTCATGCCTCACCAAATACTGCAACCAATAATCAAAGGTTCCTACTCACTTGTCAATCTGACAGTGTGAAGTAAATCAGGGTGTTTTTTTCCTTCTATCTTTAGTCAGTGTTTTATAACCAGTTGCTGCTGTTGTACTCCCATTTCTTGGTCAGTCTTAGAGCCAATGACATGATTTCACTGAATTATTAATAATTCAAACATATTTCTGCAGTTTTTACAAAGCTCAATGACAGGATAAATTGTATACTGTATTGTTCTAACTTTCTTAAAATATCTTTGTATTTTTTTTCTTTTTTTTTTGCATGTGAGAAATAAACTATATTAAGAAGCTCACTACTAGACTGTGTTTGTATCACTGAAAGTCAGTGCTTCTCCCCAGTTTCCCAGTGCAAAACCACAGCAGAACTTGTGCAAGACCTGTAACCATGCACTACTTCTTACTCTGTGGTCTGGACAAAGCACTCCCACAGGACCTAGGTCCCTCACTCGTTTCCCTGGCAGCCTCCTTCCTGCACAGAGCCAGACCCTGCCAGGACAGCTCTCTGGTGGAGCTCTTGGCACAGTGCGTGACCCTGCAGGAAGCAGCCCCCAGACCCTTCCTCACCTTTCCCACAGGGCCGCTGCCTCCACCAGCATCCTGCTCCTGCGCGAGTTTGCCGTTCCCCTCCTGGGCCGCTAATTGGCTCGGATGCAAGTCATGCGGCTAGGCACACACATATGTCCCATAACATAAACCATCTGCAAACACTTTAATTAACCGATCCCCAGCTCCTTTTTGCTGCCATTGAAAAGCTCCCGCCCTGGCCCCATCCGAGCCTCCCCCATGCAGCCCCACTGCTCCCTCCCCACCCAGGGATCTTCCACCACAACTGTACAGCCTGGGCCCCCCGGCTCTTTGGGAGCAGCCCTCGGCAGCCAGTGAGGAGCAGATGAAAAGGGCTCCCTCCATATGTGCCTGCCAATGCAGACCTACAGGGAAGGCTTCACGCACAATAGATAACAGGAGGCTCCTTCTCGCCATCTCCCATGTCGCAGCATGCATGCGGGTGTCAGGCGAGTACATTGCTACAGGCAATGGCCACGCCTGCTTGCTGAGGAGCAGGAGCACAGCTCCTGCTTTCCTGGTGCTGCATCTTTGCCCGCTTTTTCCCCTTCCCGTAGTACTCAGAGTGGTTGTGGTCGTGGTTCATCCTCACACATTTTTATGGGGGAGCCCTGGGGCTTAAATCAAGGAACAGCTGGAGAATAAATATTGTCAGTGAAGCCACTTGGATATACAGCAAGAGAGAAATCAGCCTGCTGTTGTTCAGTAATGAATTGCTGGAAAAAATGCAGCCATGAGTCAGGCCCTGTATTCTCCTTACTCTCTGGGAATGTAAGCTTACTCTTTCTCTCCAACAAAGTAAAGTCTTGTCAGTGGAAGTACTCAAATTCAATGGATTTGCTCTGAAGGCTCAAAGAAGATCCAAAGTCTCTGAAATATAGTCAGGTTCATGTTGTAGATGAAGGGATATGGTCTGTAAATGCAACAAGGCTGCCTATTTCCATCAGAACAGGAAATCTGCACTTGCATGCTGAGTTTGCAGCTGGTATAAATGAGTACAATTTAATAGCAAAGAATTAGGCATTCCCTGTACAAAGAGTGGATGCCTTCACTGGAAGGTGTGCTCCTCTGGAAGTCACTTTTGTGGGAAATCCAAACATGCACAGGGTGTTTTGTGAAATCCATTGACTAGTGAGTTTCTCTTGCTATGTTTTGACGTGCTTAAGTTGTCTGCCTTACACCAACAGCAAGAGATATTGCTGATAAAGCTGCATTTAACATGCTCTTTGCTTTTAACAGGCAAGCAGGCAGCCCTTCCCACAGAAAATGGAAGTGAGAAAATTAAAAATCTGAATCACTCCATCCTCTGCTCATGTCAGTGATGACACCATACGCCAATAAGCATAGATCCATGGCATTGGCATATCTATTCGGTATTAGCAATGTAGATGTGCAGAAATCCTCTAATTGAAGAAGCAGCTTCCAAAATGCAATATCTATGGGACGAGACCCAAGCCTGAATATATCAGCTTTCAAACTGCATCCCTTTTTCTTATGCAAATCAGTTTGGTGATCTTATAGACCATAAAATACTGATTTTGAATGTAAAGCCTTTTAGTATGTTGAGGCATTTCAGATGAAGATCTTTACCAGTCTTTTAGATCGTAATCAGTCTCTAGTCCAGATGCGCAGCTCCAAGCTGCAAGTTACATTTGTTGCCGTTTTCTCTTCTAAGCCTGGAGAATGAAGCCTGGTTTGTTGTTTGTTGTTTAGATCACAGCAGAGTCCCATTCCTGTCCTAGACCCGGTGAGGATTGCTTTTGCCTCACTTTGTGTCCTGTAGAACACAAGCAATGCAACCAACATGCAGCTTCTGTAGACCAAGCCATCTGCCTGCAGTTGTGAAAGGAAAGCCTGGCTGAAGAATAGTACTCAGCTCCAGGGCCATGGAATTTTTAAATTTCACATAAATGGCAGTGCTTCTCATAGTGCTCCCTGGAGGCCGTACTTTGCCAAGGTACCCCAGAAGGAAAAACCTCTTAAGTTCACTAACATAGGGGATGCTCATTGTAAAAAATCCTGCAAAAATAGCTTTCAGTCATATTAACCCATGCCAAGAGCACTACTGGCATGGCAGCTTTTATATTGTAGCTTTCACTAGTAGATTTCAAACTGGTTTTATACAGAACAGCAGCAACAACTTTTAATAGGCAGATAGAGCCTACAGCAGTGAGAACAGCCTTGTTCAAGATGAAATATTGACAGAGCAGAAACATGTAATGTTCACCAGAATATTATCCTAAGGCTTGAAAAAAGTTGGCTGAAATCTACATGCTCACGAGTGTTTAGTTTTGTTTTCCTGCATGTTTTGTATGATGGAAATATCAGACTCTCACTTGCACTGGAAGCCACTGGTACACATAAAATGGGAAGAAAGAAAATCTTTGAATAAATGAAGCTGGGACATCAGTTTGTCTGAATATTTTGCTATCAGCCTGCAGAATTCATAAGGCATCAGGGTTTTAGACAACAAGTACCAAATGGGTCTGCAGCTGCAAAGTTCAGCAAAATTCCTGAGCCACCTCAGCAACCCCTGCCATCACCTATCCATTACTAACAAAAGTCACAAACTAGAGCAGCACTGGGGCCAAGGAAGCAATTTTGCCAGGTTCAACCAACAGCAGAAAGAAAATTGCAGTACCATTCTTTCATGCACTGCAGTCTTCTCATGCCTTTAGAAATGTTTGTGTTTCACACCTGTATGAAACAGTACATCAGTCCTGCAAACAACCCCTGAAGTGAAGCTCAGAGAACTGAGATCAAGCTGGGAAGGGTGGTTCATCTCCTACTGAGCCATCCCACTGCCCATCTTGCAGGTTAGTTGCTCCTTTGAATCCCAAATATCTCATAAGAGATTTTTCTACATCTCTGACAATAATCAGTGACAGAAGCACATCATTTTCACTCTGAATAAGTTATAAACATTGCACTGGAGGAGACAAGTCTTTACATTCCTGTTTGATAAACACAGGATACACTTTTAAGAACAACATTCCCAGTCATCCTGCAGCTGAGTCTGGAGCGAGTCTGATTTCTCTCAGTGAGAATTCAAGAGTGACTCAGAAGCTTTAAGTGAAGCTGGAGGGATTTGAAAAACAAACTCATTTGTGCTGCTGCTTTGCTCATTTTGGCTCACTGGACTGTGCATGCAGAAGCTGTGCTGTCAGAAATGCTTCACATTCATAACCTCTGCCAAAAGCGTGAGCAGAGCAGCATCACAAATTGCAAAGCTGGCTGTCTGCTGGGGAAGGTTCATTGGCCTGTTAATCTGAACTGGATGATCCTAAACTTCCACTTCCCACTGCATTCAAATGCTCTGCTGAGTTATTTGACTCCAGCATAGACTTGGGGATGTTTTTCTTGTCTTATAGTTCTGTACTGACTGAGCTAACCCACAAGATAATTATTAAGGCAAAGAGCTTAGCAGGATTCTAACAAGGATTAAATGTTTCTATGATTCATTAAAATATCCCCAATGCCACTAGCTGGGATAAAAATGTATAAGGATTGTGTCACAATTATAACACTGGGCTTCTGCCCAGAAATCTCTGTGAAAGGAATCCCTGAAAAATGCTGCTGGAGGATGTCAGAGCTGCACCCGCTGAGATGCAGGTTTCATTGGAAACCCAGCCTGAAATCCCATTGACTGGCACACCCTTGAAGTCGTGCAGAAGCATCTGGCTCTCAGAACAAGATTAGGGACATCCAAATAACCCATTAAAAATTGATCACACATCTGACCTGCTATTGGGTTAGCCTGTCCCAGCTGAAGGTGCTGGTACTCTAAGGAGAAATTTTGGTCTTGCTGTGACTGTTCAGTAGTGAGTCGACCAAAGCTTGAAGAGAAAGACAAGGCAGAGAAGATTAGGGGCAAGGGGAGGTAGTTATTATCCTTTTTTTCCCAGTGACATCTGAATACTCAATTCAATAAAAGTAACATCACTGCAGTTCCTTCCACCATCTGAAAGACTCCAAGCACATCTTTTTCCTACCAGAAGAAAGCCTGCACTGCCTGGACATAGCAGGCTCCCCAACCCTGCAAACTCTAACTTGCTCTGAATACCTGTTCAACACTAGGATGTAAATATTCACCTCTGGCTATGTCATCGCTTCTGAGCTGGAAGTCCTTCTTGTTGGTCATATCTCTGGGGAGCATTTAACTGTGCTGTGCAGAGTGGGACTGCTCCATGTAGGACAGTCACCTCCAGCTATTCTCTAGCAGATGGGGCATTCCCATTGGAAAGCACGTGTGGCAAGACAAACAGAAAACACAATTACTTGCCTAGCCCTACTCTGGTGTTGCCACTATGCAGGAAGGAGCAGAGATACTGAGATATCTCCATACACATCTCAGCTTGCAGGAGCATGCCTGCTATTACCTCCCCTGCTGAGTAATTTCATGTTTACTCCCATAGTCATATGAGTCTAGATGGTGAGTATGGCTGGAACACAATCCCATTTCATCCCAGCTTGTGGGGTATGGTGTATTAATCAGGAGACCTAGTGGAGTAACCTGTGCCAGGACTACAGTCCCATTATATGCCAAGATGGACTGGTGGAAAAACATGGGTGTAATGTTGCATGTTCTCACTTCACAAGCAGAAGGCAGGATTGGCTAGACCCAAAAGACCATCCTTTTGCTCAGGACGTGTAATTCTATACCACCATCAGTAATTTTGCACAGAAGAAGGTACCTACAAGATCTAGAACTGAGCAATTAATAAGAGAGAGTATTAAGTCAGACGGGCAGGGCACAGTGCTACTTGTTTTTTGTTGAAAGGAGAGGATCATACTTCTCAGCATGGCAAAAGGATGTAAACTGATACTGCTGATGTTTTGGTGTATTATGGTTTCAGTTGTCACGCAGCAGAGAGCACCGGGATTGGCCATGGAGCCTATCCACTTCCGTATTTACTTTCACTTGGTTTTCCAATGAGATGATACTTGCAGTATCACTCTATGTGTTTATGCATGTGTGTCTGCTCACCTGTCTGTGTATCTGCACTTCAGTTGCCCCATTCCTCACCAGCAACTTTTGAACCCATTGATCAGCTTTAAAGAAATGTAACATACAAGAAGAGGACTCCAAGGTATTAAATTCCAAAATGTTTTATGAAAATTGGCACCTGATTAGAGGAGAAGACACAAATAGAGTCCCTATGGAGGAAAAGGCTACAGTGTGAACATGACCATTATTAGGCAGTGGGGTCCTCCTGGGAAAGAGACATTATGAATGCCTCCAGAGGGAAAAACCTTCTGATCATCGCTTGTATCTTGTTAGACACCAGAGAATCCAGTGCAAGTCCCCAAAAATGCTCTAGGAAATCGCTGACTCAATTAGCTCTGCTGCTTGCAGGGTGATGCATCCATTGTCTCCTCATACGCAGGCTGAAGTATGACTGAGAAGGAAGCAGCAATACATATGGAAGGCATGCTAGAAAAAGGGGAAGAGCCAAGAACTGCTGAACACCCCACTGACCACTTGCCCAGATGTTTCACTGACTCCCCTCAACAGTCCTAAGCATCCCATCACACATCCTAGCCCCGTCTCTTCACTTTTCCCCAAATAGCCAAAAATCTTCATTACAGTCCCACAGCTCTCCTCCCTCTCTCATCCTTGGATATACCCTTTCTGCAATCACAAACTAAATACATATGTTTTCAGGTCAACTGGTGCTCCACTTTGAAGCAACAGAATACAGTTTCACCTGTCCTGCTGAGAAATCTTGAGCCAGCTGTAGCTTCTGACACAATGAAATAGGCAAGGACATTACATTTACAAATAGAGCTTGTCCTCATGGACAAATTCATCCTTCTTATATCCTCACTGAGGCCACACTAGAGAAAATGTAGTATTAATTAATCCAGCCTGCTTGCATTGCCTAGAGAAAAGGATCTGACTCTGATAGAGAGGAGGTTCGTGGTCTTAAAGTCACTTTGCTACTGACTTGATGGCTGCTTTTGAGCACATTATTTAGCTGACATGTTTCCACTTAAAAATGCAAATTACAGTATTTATGTTTCAGGGTTCAGATTCTCAGTTTATTTAAGTAAATATATACAGACTAAACTTTTGCAAGTAAATCTACATGCACGAACTGGCTTCACCAGTTTGCTGTTGAGGAATGCAAAGTAGTCGCTTAGAAACACACTGGGTGAACTGCAGGCTCACACTAGCACAGATGTCCTCCAAAGCTCTCCTTGGCTGTCCTTCAGGTCCTATCCCTTGCTCTTCCCCAGGAAAACAGCTTCCTTGTTATAAATCATGAAGAGTTTCAGCCCTTCCCCCCATGCTCCTGTTCCAGATTCCCCCCTCCCTTCTCATTCCTCAAATAACAACAAAAATGTTATCGGAAACATTAAAAACCATTTAAGAGCATAATTTACTTTTTAAACGAGATGAATGTGATGGAGCTCTATGAGGACAGGAGCAACAAGGGAAGGCAAGAAAGGAGCCCCACAGGAAATCATTTGGACACTCCCTCTCCTGATGTCCATATAAATATTTGAGTCAGGTTGCATTTGTGATGAAGATTTATTTTTATAAAGAGTTCTGATAGCAGAACAGACAGACAGGTAGGCAATTGATCACAGCTATTTTACATCTACTTAATTAAGTGAGCTTCTAGTTAATTAAATAGTGAAGTATTTGAAAACAGCAATTTGTGTGATGAAGTCCTATCTTGCTAACAAAGCAATTCTGACATGCCTCTGGTTAGTGCTCTGTTCAGAAACCTCCAGGGATTTTACATACTGATGTGCAGATTACCCAGCAGCACCCAGTGGCTCATTATAGTTAGCATGAGATGAAACTGCAAGGATTTCAAAGAATATTTCTCTGTGGGTTCCAGCAAGCCCTGGGACGCAGTTGCAATAGAGATACTCTTCAAGTACACAGAGAGATCTGTGCAATTCAATTGAGAATGCTCCAAGAAAATGCTGCTGCCACTACACAACTCCCTTGTACCCACTAGCTATCTCCATTTGGAAAATACAATCTTCACTTTTTAAAAGTAAACTATTTACGATTGTTCCAGTCTGTCCTTCCAGATTTGTCTCCTCTTACATACGGACTTTCACAGAGCTACAACACAGTGATCTTATGATTCCTCCAACTGTCTCCATCACTAGCTGTCAAATGTTGGCATTAACAAATGTGCATACTTCTAGACATAGACTGACACCAGCACTTCAGCTCATTGACTTTAAAATCAAACACACATGGTCCAGTATTAAGGATTTGGTGGAGGTCCATACCTGATACAAATAAATATCCTGGGAAGGTCCAGATATCTCCACAGATCTAACCTAGAAGCCTCATAAGCATGTCCTCCTGAGGACCATGAAGACCAAATTGATTTTTTTTATCCCAATTGTTTCATTAGGGTTGTTCTTGAGTAATGACTCAAGGACATGCCAATGAGAAGTGAATTAGACTCACTCTTTCCTCTCGGCAAAAAAAAAAAACCAACCAACCTCTAACAAAGAAAACCAACACCCATCTTTTCAGAGCTTTAAAAATTTATTTGTGACATTCAGTTCTGGAAGCAAACCAAGATTTAGGAGCATTTTTTTGTTTTGTTTTTTGTTTTTTTCTTCCTAGCTACTTCTAATTCCCCTTCTCACTCCCATCTCTTAGTTTACTGGGGAATTACTTTATATTTTCTGTCAATCCCTCAACATATCTATACCAGTTTGCTCCTGTTTTTGCCCTGGGATATTTGATTCATTCCATGCCCCTGAGAAATTGTCCCGGTTTAGTCACACTTTTTGAATGTACCAAGACTTGGCATCCATTCAAGGAAGTAGAAATGTTCCCATATGGATTGGCTGACCAGTCACAGGCCAAAAATACCATACAGTTTTTACTGAGGAATTCTAAGGGCCGTATGCCTCAACACACCCAGGTTCCAAGGTAAGATCACAAGGAATATTTTTGTACCTGAAACAAACATCAGGCAGGTTTAACACGGTGACCTCCAAAACTAGACTGCAAAGCCTTTATCTGGCACACATCTCCTGAGGAACTCCTTGGTTTCATATATTTTGTTGTGCACAGTTCACATAGCACAGCTCTCTGTTAGAGGTAAAGCCACCCTACCCAAACAGCCTCTGGGCCTGTTTACTGTCCAAGCCCAGCTGGAAGCCAGATAGAAGGCAAATCACAACTAATGTGTTTTGGAATCTCACCTAGAGTAGTGGTGGGTGAAAGACTCTCAGGATAAGTAGTTTTCTCAAATAGCAATCTGAGAAAAATTAAATTCACCACATAACACTGGTCTCAAGTAGGTCATGGCTACATTCACTCAGAAACTCATGCTGACACGTTCTCCTAATTAAATAAAAACCCACTGACTTCCGCCAGACTGCACTGGTAACTTTGAACCTTTCAGTAGTAAAAAGTGCACTGAATCTAGGTCTTTCACCTGAACAAGAGAATTAGTCACTTGGCTGCTATATGAAAACTGTCTATTTAGCTCTTCCAAAGAACAGAGATAAGCAGCCACAGAAATGGTATTTTCCTATCTACACTGAACCAGTCACAGGTGTTAGATACAGTGTCATCTATGCCAGGCTAATACACACTTGACATTCTGCAGGGCTTATTAGCAACCTTCTGAATCTGCACAGGGCAAGCTTCAATCTCTTCGGTCTGATATGAGCCCTTTTGAAGGTATGAAGACCTGAATATATGGATAGGATGGAGGACACGCACTAACTTTTATTCTTTTGTTGGACAATTCATAATGAATAGAAAGCAGAAACAAAGACTGGCTTTTAAAACATTTGCAAGCACTGAAAACAGTCAAATGTACTTTTCTCTGGATATTGCCAATTAAAAAATTGGTCTTTCTCTTCTGCAGCGAGGGTGGTATTTAATCTCAAATTGAAGTTGTAAATTCTAGCATTCGCTCTACAATACTGTAGAAGATGACGGGCAGAGACAAGTCGGAGCCTACCGATATTGAATGATCACATATTGACAACACAGTATTGTTATACTCTGGAAGGGACAGACTTAAGGACCAACTGCTAGCTCTGGTACGCCTAGACTGGTTTTTGCTCCCCCCCAAAATTGCCAGTAGAATGCCTGCTGTCACTTTTCTGCATCCAAGATTTCACAGCACATATCCTTTGAAGACCACAGATGTATCCCTGCTCCTCTGGGATGCAATGCAAGCATAGCCTGACAGGGTCCTATGAGACAAAGGTGTACTCAAGCAGAACAAGTGGCATATCCTCCTTTGCCTTGACACCCTTCCAAGCAATTTCAGCCCCAAAGGCAGACTGAGAAAACCTCTGCAAGACAGCTGCAGAACTGGGAGACCTGTAGAATACTGTGTATTTGTATCTTAGCATGGACATAAACAAGGGCTGGCCTTATTTATTGTATTATTATAGCCTAGTAAAAATGACATGTATCTCCAGAAGGCTGCAGTGTGTCTCAGCTGTATGCTCTCCTTAGCCAAGCACCACTTCCGAGAAGCCCCATTGCAGCACTCAGCAGCTGAGGAAAAGCCGTACCTGCAGACCTTGCTGCAGCATACATAGGTAAGAAAGCCTCTACATAAAACTTTGTTCAACATTTCATATTTACACTATCATTCTAGCTTCAAGTGCAGCTTTCCTCACCTACAAACATCTGCAATGAGATATGGCAGCATATAAGTGATGGCTGTAACCAGTCTCCAGCCTGATAAGGCTGCTGCAGCCCCAGCTGATACTGCTCAGGGCAATTGCAGAAACCTGAGCTTGGGCTGAGGCAGAAAATAGTGAATAGAAAAAATAGCTATAAGGGATCCATTATCTGCTTCCTTGCAGCATGCTCCTCTTTCCAGTGCTACACTTCTGAGTGGGAAATAGAATTTATTTCTGTACTACTATAAAAAATGAAAATAGCTAACAATAGATTTTCTTTCACATGGGTGTTAAAAGACTGTGAGGAGCACAAGCGAAAAAATCAAACACATTTGAGCCCTGAAATAACGTTTTACTTCTATTTTTTATCAATCACCAAGTCAGAAAGCTTTCAGCTTGAGCTAGCTGAGGGCATGAGATGTAGCTCTCACATCAGGTAACTTCCCATCAGTCCATTATAACATTTGACACCAGCTGAAAATAATCTGCCTCCTCACAGGAAAGCTCCAGGTTTTCCCCCAGAGTGCAGAAAACATGGAGACGATTATCATTAGAAATTGCACACTTCGTTGGCAAAATAAAGCAAATATGAATTTCATGGGAAAGTGCTGACAAAGTTGTCTAGGTGCAAATCATCACCTTTGCAGATGTGGGACTGTGTGTGCAATATTGTGACTTAGAGATTGGGAAGAGTAATTAAGTGAGTTAATTTTCCCTCCTGTGCCTTCCCTGTACACCTGTGAATTTACGATCAGCAGGGAGAAGAGCACCGGGTGTCCATCAAAGGGGAGGAAGAGAGCTGCTATATATAATGCAGAGCTCTGTACCCAGAGTAGTAAGGCTTCATTGATTTGGGAAGGAATGTTTGACTCTCTATTATTTGATCATTTTGCTGAGAAGATGTCTCTCTCTTTTTTTCCCCTATTTACTTTTGAGGGGTGTACAGATTGGCAACAAAACATTCATTACTGAGACATTGTCAGCTTGCAGTTGCCTTACAATAATTGTTTAAAAAAAAGGTTGTAATGCCAGTTCATAAGAGCTGTAATCCATTCATGTGAGGAATATTGTATTGAGGGGACATAAAAGGTGCCCCTTAAGTGCTCCGAAGACAGCATTCCTCAAATTAACACCCCTGTCCCTGCTTCTTTTCTTTCTTTATGACTTTCAGTGGGACAGAATCAAAATGTATTACTTTCATTTTTGTGTATATAACCACCATAGGTCGTGGAACACTGCATAGATGTACATGGTGAATTATGTGCATATACTGTAGCCTGTGACAGGAATTAATAGCCTTTCAGGGAACAGAGTGATTTCTGCATATCTTTGTGATCTTCAGAAAGGAAGCCCTTGGCAGAGACTTAATCACATGTCACTGTTTGTTATGCATTCGTAAAAAGATGAGCAATAATGGCAATTGAAGTAAACCTATCATCAACTGAGAGGAAAAGACTGTTTTTCTGAAGTATACAAATTCAGTCTTTTATGACAAAATGACTACTCAGAACTCTAATCATTACCACTGGCTTCCTTAAACGTCCACCTTCCTTTATCTGCCCTGAGAGCTGAAAACGCAAATCCCTTGAAATTTTTCGGTTCCCTAAAGAGTGATCGCTGCCTTTTTCACCTGACATCCCAGTGGGCTGGGGGCACAGTGTTTCTTCCCTTTCCTCTCACTGTGAAAAGTGGGGCAAGATGAGGTGCTGACCCTCATCAGGAGGGCACTGGGGTGCACCCTGTCCTGCAGGGCTGCACAGACAAGGCTCTCATAAAGCCCATCGCAGTGAGACTGGTGCTTGTGGGAGACAGTTTTGAAGGTTTAACAAATGCAATATACTCTAGAAGAGGAACGGGTGCCACAGTTTAAATTAAAAAAAAAAAAAAAGTGAGGAAAAAAAAACAAACTGCTTCCTCACAGCTCCTTGCTTTCACTGTCCTTGCCAGCCATAGCCTAGGGGTACTCTGCGAGCCATACTGCCTCAGTTTTTGTGCAAAGACCAGGAAGATCCTTGCGCTGCAAAGCCGATATCCACCAGGCTGAACAAAGCTTACACAGCTGTTCTCCTAACTAAGGGCTACCCTGGGAGCAGGGGACGCCTTAGGGTTCAAGAAACGGGAGGTTGTGGCTCCCTGCCCCAGCTGTGCTTCCCCAGCGGAGCCCCTCAGCCCGTCCCTGAGGAGCTGTGCTGTGCGCGGGGCCAAAGGGCAGCCTAGGGAGGATATGGGTGGGACGTGGCTGCCACGAGGAAGCCCTCGTTCACAACTCACTCCAGGAGGAAATGGGCACTGATCCCAAGGAAATCGTTTTGTGTTCCTGAGCAGTGGAGGGAGGAAAATGGGACCTGCCCAGCCCTGCTGCGCAGGCAGATGGTTGTCAGGCTCTCACTCCCCACAGCGTCCCCCAGAACCCAGGGACAAGGAGCAGGACAGATTTGTTGTGCCTTCTGAGTGAGCACAAGGATGCAGCCACTTATGGAAATGAGATGGTGTTTATCACATAGCTTGGCCTGGGCTGGGTGGCAGAGCAGCCCTGTGCACCACACCAGGGTCGAGCACAACCCGTGAGGCCATGATGTAGGGCCGGGGACAGGGCGGGAGCTCTCAAGGAAACATTTTGCTGAAAACAAAACTCCCAAATCCTTTCAACAGCAGAGCACTGAAAATAGACTTCAGGCCCAGAGGGAGGGGGGATTGGAAAAGGTTAGGAGTAGGGGAGAGAGGGAAAGAAGGAGAGATCAAACGACTGAGGACAACCCTGGGGAAAATGGGGGCACGGAGGTTGCCAAAGATTTTTTAAGTGTGTTTCCTGCAGGAGCTGGAGGCGTGGACGGCCAGCTTGCCGCAGTTTGGCTGGAGCTGAGAGCTCTGCGAGAGGCTCTTCAGGCCCGCTCCAAGCACAGCCATTCATTACCCGCTGCTGCATCCTTCAAAACAGGAAGCGTTGCCAGAGCATTAATTTATCTCTTAATCGCTGTCCTTTTGTTGCTGTGAAAAATGTTTAGTCATAGATTTAATTCCTCTCACTCCACCCCCCTACATCCCGACCACCTCTAATCACAAACACCACGAAGAGACAGGGCTCAATGGCTTTTCTTTTGGCTTTTTTTTTTTTTTTGGCGATAATTTAACTTTCAGAAGATCAGCTACCTCACTCACAGCTTTCATTAAAGAGCCCCGCACAGCAACAAGAGAGCTGCCCCTGGCTCAAAGTGGGAGTGTAATTCTTTGGGATTTCGCCTTGTCATTATTCTTTCTTGCTCTTGTTATTGTCTCCAGCCCGTCCTCCCCAGCCCCAATTTACTTTAAACAGATGTTTTATTTGTTCATAGCCTGCTGAAGATTTGCCCTGGCAGAGAGATCTTTTTTGTATTTTGTTTTGCCTTCTTTTTTTCCCTTAAATGTGTTTTAAATTTTACGAAGAGCCCATGAAACAATAGCAGATGTGTTGTAGCTACAATTAATTGGATAATTAACTTAATTTGTGTATTGCATTTTAGGTTTGTGTTTCTTGCACAACAGAGAGTGTATGCAAGGAGCTGAGGTGGGCATGAGTGGAGGGAAAGGGGGGAGAAGGAAGTGAGGGGTATGGGCCATGTTCTTCAGCAAGATTTCTGCATTGCAGATGCCACTGGTGGTGAGCACCACAGACTGGGCTACTGCCTGGGGGTCTGACCCATTGGGCACCCTCAGGAGGTCTATGAAGTGTAACAGAATGGTCCTGAGGATGCTAAGCCAATCCCCTAGGATGTGCTTAATCTCCTCTGCCTCTCTCAAGGTGGCAAAGGAATGCTTGGATGAACCAATCTCTTGCTGCAGGGCTTTAAGGATGTAAAAGAGACACAGGCAAGCTCAGAGCCCTGTGCCAGAGCTCATATCCCAAACCCATCCAAGTGGCAGCCAGGGTAGGCAAGGCCCCATATGCCTGGCCAGACAGCCCCACATTCCCTTCAACACCATACATCAGCTAGTGCCTGCCCTGCAGCCAACAGCCTGGAGACCTCAGTGACCTCTCTGCTGTGTGCTGTCTGCAGCACCCAGGATGCCTGCACTGCCACCCAGGCAGGCCAGCAGCCTTGGACATGAGCATTGCTCCTTGGTGTGGAGCCATGCCAGGCGACAGAGCTCAGGCTGGGACGTGTGCCTGCCCAGTGGGAGGATCAGGATCTGGCCCTGTGTTTTAATAGCCCTCCATGTCTCCTGCGTAAAGTATTTTCAAAGTCGTCCTCTGGCTATTTTGCATGGAGTTTGGCAGCAGAGGCTTCAAAGCAAGGCCAGAGCAACATGGCTGCATGATGCCTTATTCCTGCCTGAGTTCCAGCTCAGAGCAGCTGAACAACATGAGCAGGAACAAGAATGGCAGCTCTGAAACAAAACTGGACTGGATCCTGCAGTAAGCTCCAGAAAGGCAGACTCAGTGTCTACCCAGTGCTGTCTTGACTTCCCAAGACTGCCCATATTGTGCTCAGAGCAAGACCAAAACCTTTGGCTCTTTTTTACAGGTACCTAAGAGGAACTCAAAGTTACGAACAACCTTGAAAGCCTTTTATAACTAATTCCAGAGTTGCCCTGAGGGAACTTCATAGCACTGGTAGAATGGTTCATCTTTTATGCATTATAGTTTATAGCTATCATCAGAACAACAATTTTTCATTGTAAAAGTAGATTTTTTTTCCTATGAACCTTGCAGTAGAAATCCATCTCAACAAGTCTTTCACGCACAAAAACAAAACAAAGCTCAGACCGCACAGATGAGAACAAATGATACTGCTAATTGCAGTGTACCAATGCCAGATATTGGCATTTAACTCTCACTACACTAAACGTAAATGTCAGCTAGAATGACACAGTCCGGCTTCATCACCCAAGGCAAGATTTCCAAGCCAGGATTAGAAGGATCCAAATTTCCTACATTTTTTTCTTTTCTTTTCCTGTAGCAGCAGATGAGGGGAGAGAATGGAACTATTTAGTCTTCAAAAAGGCTGGGGATGGGAACCCACAGAGATCCTGGTTCATGCTTGACTAACAGATTATGGTAAAAACACAACATCACTAGTAAAGCTATTGGAGAGAATTATACCCAGAAGAAGTCCTTTAGAGGATGTTAAAAAGAAAATCCCATTTAAACTAAAAGGGAAAATGCTATTCAGCACAACATTTTTCTGCTTATTTCTTCCTGTTTTTTTCCTACTGTATTCAGTTTCTTCTCTTGCTTTCTCTTAATTTGGACACTGCAAAGCTGCCAATTATTCTTTTATTACTTATTTTATTTTCCACAATGCCAGCAAAATCTGCTGCTTTTCTGCAATGCAGAGCACCTGGAACACTGGGATTAAGGAATACCAGCTGAATTCAGGAGGGGAAGAAAGGGGCATTTAGTTTCTGTGGTGCACAAAATCTCAGGGTCCCTTAGTGCAGTAGCTATACCAGTGATTCAAGCCCGGCTGAAGAACCAGAGCAAGTGAAAGGAATCCCAATGCTTTAATGCTTTGTTATTACACATTATGATTTTTAAAGCAGCTGCACAAGCCAGGCTGAGGAGGAGGGAACCTGAACCATGATTTATGAATAGTTGGGCTCCTTTTACTGGCATCATTAATCACAACTGCTGATAAATTAATCTACCTTCTAATTCATGTGCAAGGTGCTCAGCTGATAGTAGAGGAGACGTCAGCATTTAGGGTACTGTGCTGTCTATGAAGTGCCTTTTTGATCATTGAGCCCTCTCTTAGCTTTTCCTGGTGAATAAGCCAACACTGCCATAGGAGAGGATAATTCAGAAAGCAGCTGCTCGTGTAAAGGGGCCTTCTAGGACATGACACTAAGGAAAAAGATGGAAGCCAACCATGGCGTAGCGCGATGGTGGGTAATCAAAAACTCACCTCTGACCCGTGCTGAAATCTTCCCTGCAAACAACTGTGCTTGAATGTCTTCCAAGCCAGCTTCCTCTACATCTACAGAGGACATTCCTTACATTTTAATGAAGGCCACAAGTTTTCATTTCTCAAGTACCCAGAGACAGAATAAAATGTCCACATATGGGAAGGATAAAAGAGCTGTTACTTAGCTGAGGATATTTTCTGATAATGAACATTGAAAAAATGAGTATTTAGTTTATGTGCAATTTGTTGATGACAGACATAGACAGGCACAGAAGCATAAGGACATTTTGAGAAAAAAAGCAAAAACATTTCAACTCAGATTTTATTCACAAATGTAATATTTTTATAATTTTAAATGTTGTAATGGCTTTCAGAGATCTTTTTTGAAAATCACATTATCTAAGCTGCCTACCTTCATAAACAAGAGGAAAAGAAATAACTCCAGTATGCTGATTTCTAATAAGGGCAAACTTCCCATAGTCTAATAGAATCACAGAATCACAGAATGGCCAGGGTTGGAAGGGACCTCAGGATCACCAATCTCCAACCCCCCTGCCACCAACCTCCCCATTTAATACCATACCAGGCAGCCCAGCAGCCTGTTCAAGCACCTCACCACTCTCATAGTAAAGAACTTCCCCCTGATATCCAACCTAAATCTTCCCTCCTTCAACTTAAAACCGTTTCCCTTTGTCCTGCCATTATCTACCCTTGTAAAGAATTGACTCTCCTTTTGTCTGTAGGCTCCCTTTAGGTATTGAAAGGCTGCAGTGAGGTCACCCCATATCCTCACATGATTTTTTTCTGTTAATTTCATAGTGTATACAGAATGCTATAAAGTAAGATTTAAAAATTACTTTGATCTAAAACATTGAAATAAGCACTATTCTGTTAAGGAAGATTTTCAGTGGTTTAAGAACTGAAGCCTATTACTAATCCAGGAATGATTTTCACCTGTCCTACAATTCAGAATGGAAGAGTGCTTTTCATGGAAAGAAAGACAGAAACATCTATTGTGACAGGTTGATTTCCAAAATATGACAGTGGCTATTTGAAGACAGAGTTTTTGATTGCAGAAAGCAGGCCCATTAGAAATGAATTAGCAAGCAAAGTGCAGCTGGGGTGGTCAAAGGTGCACTGTAAATACAATTTATCATTTCAGTATCACCTTTACATGTGTGTGTATATATTTTCACATGTATACATATGAGTTGTATGGATGTGTGTGAGGTGTAGAGAAACAAGTCCAGATCTGCTCCAAGATATGAATACAAAGCTACTAAAATTGCTACTTCTGTAAAAACATGATTGAAAGCAGATTGAAATGTGGCAAGAATCTACTTCAAAATATAAATTCAGGTACCGTAACTTCTTAGGTGTCATTTTGTGCTTAAAAACAATAAGTCCTAAATTGTTATTTCAGGATAAATAAACAGATGGGCAGATAGACAAATATATCAATTGATGTATATACTTTTTTCAATCTTCCAGGAAGTCAAACTGCATTTTCTCAAATATTTTCCTCTCTCTGTCTCCCTCCCTCTTGAGGACGTGTCCATGAATTCAGTCTGGTATTTCCTCAATTAAGATATCTAAAATGAAAGCAGAGACAACCCTTCTCCCACTCCCTAACTTTCCTCTACCAGCTCAACTTTCTCCCATGCTCCCCTCTCTACCTACTACAGTGGTGCCAGGATTCACGGCACAGTGAAGAGGAGATGAAGTCTCTTGCTGGACAGCTGTCCAACATTCAGGCATCCAGCTAGGTACCTATGGACCTGGCTGGCAAGGTGCACCTTACATCCAGACGTGGGAGGTTTCTCAGGCTTTGTTGTATCCCCTTCTCTGATGGTGACCCACAGAGAGAGCAACACAGTGGGTGAAGAGGAGAATGGGACAGTCCCAGGAACCCCGCTCTAATGTGAAATCTTCATTCGTCATCATTGCCAGTTAAATATTCATTCCTGTTTTCCATCAGCAAGGGAGAGCAGTGTGAGGCTTCCTTTGAGCCCTGGAACAAAACAGTCATGGAAATCGTCAACCCAGGTCAAGAACAGATTTAATAACAAGCCAGTGATACCACCCTTCTCCCCCCATTCTCCTCATTCCCTTGCAAGCTTGCTCTGCTCTCATTTTATCAGCTCTGTGCAGCCATGCCCATCTCTGTATGGAGAGTTACTGTGCTTCTCTAATTACTTTTCAGATTCCCAGGACCTTGATGGTTCTTTTCAAGGAACTGCTTTTCATGACTTGAAAGTAAATAGACTAGAAAGTAATAGAAAGTAATTTCTAACCTCTTGAACTGCAAAGTTGCAGAGAGTTTAAAGACGATTGCTCCTACAGCATGACTTGCAGTCCATTAGAGAAGGAGGATGGCTCCGGTTACTTGACCTTTCAGGAAATTGAAGCATCTCTTCTGCCAGCTCTCTCATTTCTCCCAGATACTCACTGATGAGATCTGGCTGTGAACTGAGGGAGCAAAGGCAAACCATGATTTATTGTTATTTTTTCCAGGGAGGATGTTGATGGACAGAACGGCTGTACTTTGGAGCTGCATGCCTGCCTGCACACACTGCACACTCAGTGAGTGGTCCAAATCACAGTAGCAGACCAATGAACTCCATTTCAAGCTGGATGGGGATATGCCCCTCTCCACAGTGCTGTGGTGCTAGGTTGGGACCTGGAGCATGCAAGATAAAAGAGGATAAGCTTCAGGAACAAATCACCATAGGTTACATACTCTGTTCCAGATGCAGGTGGTCACATCTGGAATGCAATATTTGGATTCAGTAGTTACCCAATCCACACCATCCCAGGAAGCATTTTAACAATCCACTGACTTCTACTGCTATTCTGAGATTTCCCAAAAATGGACACTTAGCTTGCACAAGCTGCCTTGTTGACAAGTATTGCACCTGCTGTGGCTGAGCTACTCCAGCCAGAGACTGGGATATTCCTGACAGTATTCCAGCTAAGCTCTGCTTGCATTATGCTCTTTCTTGCCAGTTTCCTCTCCTGCATTGTCCAGGAAGAGAGACCAGTTTCATCCACACAGCTGAACTTATGGTCATACAGAAGAACAAGGAAGATTCTTGCCCCGTGTTTCTCCTTTGCTTGGATATTCAGGCCGCGCAACAAATTTTACCTTCAAAAACCCTTTCTGTTGATTTAAAAGAACCGCTTCTACCAGCAGTGTTTTATTTAAGAACAGTCTGGTATGCATTAATTAATAGTAGAGGCCATGTTTTCCTGATGAGCAGTAGCTTCTATCAGGAACAGCTCCATTTCCTGTCATGTAAGGAAATGGAGACCACAGCCTCGATGGAAGGTTGTCAGCTGGCCTCACAAAGTCCTCAGCCAGGCTGGTGAGGAATTTGTCATGGGAGAGCCTAATTGATTTAAACAGTCTAGCATCAGGGCTAGAGAGACACAGAAGAGTACTCCAGATCACTGAGGATGACAAGTGGGTGCATTTGTTAATCTGACAGAATTTCTGATTTTTCAAATTTCCAGCCTGAATCTTTCCTGCTTTGCCATACAGACTCATTCTTTTTTGTTACAGCCTCACTTCCCCAAGAATTTCTCTCTTCCTTGTTCGTAGCTAATATCAGCCTTACCACAAATTTCAGATGCTTCCCCAACTCCATTTTTCTGGCTGACAAGTCAGACTGCAAACCAGCAGACCAGGTTTTATCCCTGCCTCCCTTTGCATTCCCTCCAGCACTCATCTACAGGACACACATATTCCCCTCAGGTGACATTTTAGCTACATAAGAGACAGAAATCTAACTTCACCCATAAAGTAGTTTCCTTATAGAGCTTCTGCAGAGACAACTCTTGTCCAAAAAAAGATTTGTTTGTCTGGAAACAACTGTCTTAGTCATGTGCACACATCCACCCAGGAGTGCCCATTTCTGGGCATGGACTAGTGGAGGGAATTTAGAGGACAAGTTCAAAACAGCTATTTCCTCTGATTTATGTCTCAGAGACTTCACTTTATACTTCAGGCATACTGGTCTTTAGATTTCTGTCATGCTCCTAACCGTGGTAATAGTCCTTTCTAAGAGCAGAACTAGCAGAAGCCCAAACAGGGAGATGATGACTTCTGGTGCTTGCTGTTAATATTTTACAACACAATTACCTTCAGCAGCACAAAGCCCTGGGACAGGCAGGAAGGCTGTGAGGAAGGCTTGTCTTACATGGGAGTGGAAACAAGGGTATGTGTGTGCTGTGCCATGGCAAGCTGCCCTTCACCTTCCCTGGATAGCCTCAGCTGTTCTGTATTGGCACAGCAATTGGACATGCGATCACTCCATTCTTCCTAATAGGAGGATAAGGCAAGTATAGCCATTGCACCTGTACAGTTCTGCTACAGAAATATTTTACAAGGCCTGGTACCAAGTATATTAAAAATGATGCCAAATTCCCAGGGCCTTTTGTCCTCTCAGAGCTGGCCTCCCCCACAGCTTTTTCTTTTGGCACTGCTCTCAACAAGGCTGTTTCCAGGCACTGTGAAGAACGGGCGCTGAGGACACCTCCAAAGAGCCTGGCTCTGCCCTATGGGAAGGGACTGGGAGCTCTCTGTGGTTTCAGCTGTACCATGTGGCCATGAGTGAAGTTCCTGCTTTGTACCTGCCCAGGGCATTGCCCCCTCCCAGGAGATTAGTCCAGGTCCTTTGCTGATGGTGTTGAGATCTCCATCTCTTTTCTTCTTAAATAGAAAACCATGTAGGAACCTACCAGAAGTCAGAAGTTCACAGACCGTCTGGTACTTGCTTGAATCGATGTGAACCTCTGCTGTGGAAATTTTGCTAGGACATGCTTTCTCATGAGTACGCCACACTTTCAGACTGGGTGAAAATACCACAAGAATAACCTTTCTCATGGTATTTCAGTATTTATTTTCTGGTTCCCATCCAACCCTAAATCAGGAAGTGCAGAAGCGTGAGAAAATTTTATAAAAAGAAAAAAATGAACAGTTTAATGATGGTTTCTAAGTCTCAAAAAAATTTCTGTTCTGTTCGAGCCTGAGGCTAAAGTTTCATTCTTGTTTCATTCCAGCAGGTTCATCCATTTGCATCTGCCTCTGCCAGAGCCATCACATTGCCGAGAGGCCATCATCTGTGGCTGGGGAAGCCCTGAGCCTTACTGCTGCCTTCTGATGTGCTATGATTCCTTCACCAGGTCACTCAGATGCATCCATCCCCAGCCTCTCTATGGAAGTCACTAATATTAATCTTCCTTTGCAAAGTGTTTTAAAATGTCTGGCTGAAAGCTCCTATGCAAGTGCAAGGTATTCTTATAATTAATATCCCACTTTTCACCCCAGCAGGGGTAACTGAGCCTGTACATATCCCTTTAAACCTTTAAATAGTGGAAACCTTTCATACTGAGTTAGGATATGATGTAATGTCTATGCATTGTTAACGGGACCAAAGTGCAATAAACACTCATTTTAATGAACAAAGCAAAGAGATGTAACTCATAAGACCCACAGGGAGATGGGTTGTATAGTGTTGCCATGTTTGCATACATGCTTTTCTGACTGCCGTCAGTTTTAACAAGGGTAAAATACTATTGACGTTAAATCACATGGGTTTTTGTCCTGAGTGTTTTTTCGTTGTTTTGTTTTTTAAATGAGCCTTAGAATTGCAGGGGTGTTCCTGAAGACATAATGGCTACATCTGTACTAATAAGCTAAATGCGTCCAGGGCTGTGCTGAGGCCCCACGACCAACTGGCACAGGCAAGCTACCTCCACACCACTGAGCTCCTCTGTGCCACAGCAGCTGGGCCACATGCAAGCCACCTCCTAGGAGCTAGTGCTGGCTCCTGAGCTGTGCCAGGGATTGTTCAGGTTTGTGCTTGCTGGCAATGGACTCAGCCGCACCAGGGATAGCTTGGACAATTAACAGCACGGGCATGTGAGTGCCAGCGCCTGGCCTCAGTCCTTGGCACTGTTTGATTTGTTACTATCAAGTAGCCACGCAGCCTTCTGAGCCTTTATTGCTAGTAACAGTATGGGGGAAGGAGAAAGGTGGGGCTGTTTTCACAAGGTTGGCAGATAGAGAAACTGGGCTGCTTGGGTTATTTGATGTTGAATATGAGAATTATTCAGGGACAATCAGAGTAGGGGCCTGCAAGGCTGTTCTGGCACAGCTGCTGTACAAAGAAGTGCAGGGTTTTGGAAAAGGCTGCATGCGCAAGAGTTCCTGGCACTGAAGAATACTTGGTCAAAGTCACTTTATATATTAGTACTTTATTAAACAAATGTAACCAGAACACAGCATTCTTAGACATCTGCTCAGTCCCTTGAAGTACTTGAAAGCCCAGTCACTACATTTGCAACTTCCTGCAGCTAAAGACCCAGGGCATTCCATGCCATCACATGCAAACCCTTTACAAATAAAGTGTCCTGACTGAACTCCTGTACTTTACTCTTGTACAGATGTTTAATTAAAAGCCTCACTGAATGGTTCTCTAAAAAGTTATTTTCTTCCTTTCATGTTTTCTTAGAAAAAAAATCTGCAAGCAGTACATGGAAAGCAGAGGGATAACTGTGTCCTCATCTAAGTCCTCATCAATTTTCCCAAAAATTCCTCAGAGTTGGGCAGAAATTAGCAGTGCCACATATGAGAAGCATATTGTCTTTGACGTATGTCTTACCTACCTGGGGAGACAATTAGGTTAGCAAATGCTAAAGAAAAGTCCTTGATACCTCATATACCACTGAACATGAGAAGCCTGCCCACCCAACCGAATGCTTCTCATCAGCAGCATAAAGGAATGCAGCCTTTCCCTTTTTTTTTTTCTTTTTCTTCTTTCTTTTTTTTTTTTTTTTTTTCTGGGAAACATATACTGATTCATTCAAGAGAGGAATTGCTTAACTTTCTCATGTTGACACAGCAGCAGATTGACAGGCTGAACAGGCTTCCAAATCTTTCTCTGAAAAAGCATGTTAAGAAGTGATGTTGCAGGAGCAGCCAGGCATGAGAGCGCTTCCTCTGCTTACTACTATGTATGAACTGTGCTGCAGGAGAGCACAGAGCCCCAGGCCCCACCGCACTGAGTACTTTTCTAATTTGTAACAGGAAGGTGCCCTGGGGAGCTCCTGGTGGAGCGCGGTGCTGACGCTGGTCCAGGAGACAACCTGGGTTCTGCTCCTGCTATTGCTCATGAGTGTAGTGTTCATCTTCCCTACCTCCAGGCTCAGTTCAGTGAAGCAACATATGCTATACCTTCTTGGATTTCAGCAACAATGTAAGCGCTATACCAGTGCTATCCTCCTTTCTGGGGGCAAGCACATGTTGTTGCTCAAGGCCAGAGTCCACTCTATACTTGCTTTCAGCCAGAATTCTTAGCTGTCTGAACACACATGTAGGCCTGAGGATTTAGCCCTTCTGTGGAAGTAGATCAAGAGACTGCGAGCAGTGGGTTCTTCTGTAGCATATCCTTTCTGTGACAGAGATGAGCATGATAGGCTTCTCTAGCTGGACCCCTTCGCAAAGTGTTGCTAGATTGCTATAGAGTACACACAGCCAGCTGGTGAGCTCTGCCAAATTAATTAATTCTTGATGACGGCTGCTTCTCTACAGGAAAACAAAAGGGTGTTCATATGAAGCAAACACAGCCTCCTTGCGGCACTTTGGGCGGTGTTTAGGTCTAAGTGTGTTTTTTTCTCAGCATTTCCCACAACAAGGCTTTGTGGTGCAATAGGAAGCTTAGAAGCCATAGGAATGTGTAAGGCCAGTCCCTGATTCATCCTGTAACCTAAAAATACAGGCTGATTCCTGCAGTGGTTATTTTAGTACCAGACAGTGAACTGCTTCCTTGAGATGAAAAGACTCAAATACGGTACCGTCCTCATAAACAGGATCTTTATATATATGGAGAAGAGTAAGACAATTCAGACTGTCTGAGGCTCACACAAATGCAGACACAAACATACACAAACAAGCCAGCAAGGAGAGATAAGCAACACAGATCTTCACAGAACTTCTCATCTGTCATTCCTTTCAAGGCAAATAAATACTATTAAAAAATAAAAGAAAGAAAGAGAGAGAGAGAGAGAAAGAAAGAAAGAAAGAGAGAGAGAAAGAGAGAAAGGGAAGAAAGAGAAGAAAGAGAAGAAAGAAAGAGAGAAAGAGAGAAAGAAAGAGAGAAAGAGAGAGAGAAAGAAAGAAAAAGAAAGGAAGAAAGGAAGAAAGAAAAAGACAATAGAAGTAGAGAGGCTCTCCCTCATGTTTCTTCTAGGCTCTTCCTGCACTTGAGAGCTACCAGTCTAAACAAGCCCTCTCAGCCTTTCTTCACCTGAAGGAAAAATGAGTTCACAAAAAGACTGCCAAAGACAGTGTAGCATCTGAATACATCACTCCGTGTTTTCCTAGCTTCTTACCCCAGAGGTTGGTCTCAGCTTATATAAGAAGGGAAAAAAAAAAGTCATAAAAACAACTTTGAGAGAAGGTGCGTTATTTACAGTACACACTGCATATTATCTGTTAGAAAGGCCAGAGAGAGTCAGGCTTTACATCTTTGAACTGCACAGTGATACAACTTTGCAGTCAGCTCTGCTGGATGGTCTTCAGCAAGGAGGAGCATACTGCTGGGGAGTGTTTCCTCAATGCAGTCTTGAATCAATCAGTGCTGCACTCTCTTCTATGCAATAGTTTCCACAAATATTTGAGAGTACTCCATGCCAGGAAACTTAAATCTCCCTAGCAATTAGTCACTGATGCCAAAAGGACTCTTCTGCAGTAAACATCTCTCAAAGGTTGGACTCCTTTCTTATTTCCACCAGAGCAGCCTCAGTGCACAGGGAAGAGCCATGCACATCAGTAACCTGGTGAATAAGCATTTGAGAGATGGCTTCAAGGGTCCAGTTACTATTTTGAGGTCTAAGAGTGACATGCAAGTTTCTTAGATACACAAGAGGGTAGTGAGAGTTTCCAAATGAAGAAGTCCCTTCTCATCACTTTCAGTACCCTTTTCCCTATGCTCCACTGAAAATGAATTGCAAACGAATACACGAACTTCAGGATGTTGAACCTTGAGCTGTTTTTCTGAAGTAGAGGAACAGCTAAGGCAAATAGCTTGCCTACGTTATGGGAAGAACAGAGGGATGGTCTCCACTGTAACGCTGAAGTTGCTGGAAGTGCTCCAAGGAGAACCCGAAGCTGAAATTTCCATCAGCAAGGGGTGTGGTGGTGGTGTGTGGGATAACTCTCTCCATCAAGCACAGACCAGCTCCCGTGCCTCTGGAACCAAGGAGGCTCTGTAGAGTTTAGAGGAGCACTCAAAACTCAGGGACTTCGATGCCCTTAGATTTCCACCACCACACTGGAAACTTTACAGGCCAATTTTCATCTATTTACTCAGCTATGGTAGCCTTTCATTTCGGAGAAACACAATCATGATGGTAACAAAAATTATGTCCTTTCATGCCTCAGAAATGTTTCTGTACAAGTTTATTTTGCTCTCAGGTTAGGGTTGGGCAAATGCAAAAGTGCTGTTTCTGATGTTATCCACACTCTTTTATTCCTGCTTCACTTTCGTGCGCCTGTTGTCTTTGGGAGAGCATTCCTCACAGTAATAAGGTGGCATCTCCCCAGAGTGCCTCCAAGCTACCACTGGCATTCATGCTGCAACCCATCCTCTGTCAGGCCTGAGCAATCAAGTATAGATAATCAGGAGCTCCTTACAGCAGTTTTTCCAAGAGTGAGTGGAAAACAAGAAACAGTTATAACTGTGTCAGGCTACCACAGGCTTGTTGCAAGACAGAAAACAGACAGAGAGCAGAGCATCTCAGCAGGTAGCTTCCCCCCATGGGCTCGGACAGCAGCAGGCACCCACTTTCCATTGCCACCACACTGTTGCTACGCCCTTGCCAGAGCCCACCAAGGCAGAGCAGCTTTCTCTCTTCCACAAACCCTCTCCAAGAGAGGTTGTTGCTACTTGCAGTTCCCCTGCCTCCCAGCCTGTGTGTCCTTGGAAAGGAGATTGTCCCCTCCTTCCTAAGATGGGGTGGGGTCAAGGGATCCAGCTACCAGCATGGCAGCCTGCCCCTGGCCCCCAGGGCAGCACCAGGCAGTGACCAAGGCCTTGTGTGAGCATGCCAGTGTACTTGTCTCAGGATACATATGCAGCAGTAGATGAATTTTGGTGGTGTGGGCCCCCTTTGACATTCATACTTTTCCTTTACAACCTGCACAGCACTCATCCCGGGTGCTTTCCAGCTCACGCAGGCAATATTTTCTATGCCTGCTGCTTTGCAGAACACTTTGAACCAGTTCAATAAAAACACATTTATGCCGATGCTGCCTGCTTTTGTCAGAGCAGAAACAGTCCAGCCCCATCTCACAGACCTCCTGCAGCTTTGCTTGTGCTAGAGCTGGTTCAAGTGCCTTTGCTGTGCCCTGCCAGCAAGCACACACTACTGCTGCTCTCGAACTCTCCTGCTTTCCTTCCCCCACCCATCTTAGGAAATAATTAGCAAAGAAGAAATAGTAAAGCAATAGAGTGCACTGCTGAGGCTTCCGACAGCTGCTGGCAGCCACACTGGCATGCTCCTGGAGCTGCTGCTTCCTAAGAGAGAGCCACGTCAGCCTCCTTTCATGAGTGCTCCCACTCTCCCCACACCAGGACAGAGGGCAGGTAGAGAGGAAGGCGTCAAGGTGGCACCAGCCTCCTGCAGAAAGTGGGCATTGCAGGAAAAGGGAATGCCACCTTTCCCTCAGGACAGGACAAGCAGTGTCCCACTGTGCAAAACTCTGCCACAGTGAATACGTGGGCTGAGAGTTCAGGATACAAACAGGTGCACTATTAGAGCAGCATACAGCCGTGGTGTTGCTTGTCTCAGCCAGAAGTATCAGAGTTTACTGAAGTATCAGCAGCAAACACTGTCACAACCCAGTGAGCACTGGTGAGTGCATCTGAACTTCAGAGAGTGACAAGTATGCAGGGTGCAGAGCTCCCTGGAACCAAATCTGGCACCAAGGGGACATCTTACCACTTCCCACTTCTCAAGGAGAGATGGGGGAAGGGGAAGGCACAGCTTCTTTGCCACCTCTTCTCCAGCTTCAGCTGTTCTTACTGAGAGCCACTTCAAAGTTATCAGTAAGTTGCAATGACAGCAATGAAATTTCTTTCCAATTTGACACTTGTAAAGTACTCCACTGCAAAAATATAGCCAGAAAGCACGGCAATACTTTTGTCTTGCACAAGGCCGGACATAAATGAGAGTGCTTAATGGAGCTGGGCAAAGGGCTTTACAGTATATGAGCTACCTGCTGAGCATAAAGTCTCTGCTTGGACATAATGGTAGGGCATGTTTCTTGTGTACTTCCTCAGAATAACGAGGACAGGCAAAAACGTAGTCTCTGATAGATACCTGTTGCTGCCATCCCACAGGGACAGCATTTCTGTTTATGGGCAGGTTTGGAGTAACTTTGATATGGAAACAACTTTTGATAGCTCTTCATCTCCACATCAGGTCCCACTACTTTGATAGCAGAGAGATCAGGACTTTCTGGCACTCTGGGAACCTCCGTGCCAGTTCTGCAGTTTGCGGCATTCCTTCTACCTTGCCATACATTTGATATGGCATATGTTCACCACTTTCTTACTGATGTCATATAATTGCAGTGTCCTTATTTGATGTGCAAGCTCAGGCATGCTTGACTCACATTGTATTTCAGTTATTTTCATCCATAAACACTGATGTCTTAACTTCTGAAACAATGCCTGCGTAACTCCCAGGGCAGTGTTTTGATTCCATCCTGAAACAAGGATGTCTCTTATCTGATGGTTTTTCATTCTCTATCTTTTCCTAACAGTTGCTTCTCAAACAAGATTTTCACTGGCAATAAACAGAATAAACTTCAGTAATTGTTTGGAAATATAATGTCTCCTGCTAGCTGTTTCTCAGGAAACTATTTTACTTTCTTACTGCTTGTTGGATCACATAGCCTAATATGGATTCAAAGTTTAAAGCCTGCCTCCGTTGCTCAGACCACTGTCCAAAGCAGGGATGTGCAGCTAGAATGCACACAACTTCCAAAAGCAGTCTGGTTGTCTTTGCATAGTGCCAAATCTTATGACCTGAAATTTTCTGGCTGCTGCCAGTGCCCAGACTGTCCCTCTCCAAAGCGCTTTGTTACTCTATCCCACATGCTTCTACAGACTCCAGGTACTGGCTGGTGGTTTTGACTGAGGACAACTGGGAGAACCATTTGAGGAACTTGCTTTCACTGTTTAATGTCCTTCCCATCATCCCCCATTCAGCAGGGAGATACTTCCTATACTTCTTCCTCAATCCCTGCCTGTTCAGCCCTGCTGGAAAAGAGCTCAGAGCCTGGCATGCCATCCCACCCTTCTTACCCAGTGCTGACACCTGCACCCAGTACAGTACAGCTGTATATTGTCTTCTGAGGCTGTTTAGCTCCAGTGTAGATATCACAAGCCACTTGTCTAGAGGCTTGATTCTCCACCCACTTATACCTTCTGAGCCTTTTCTAAGTATCCACAGATCCAGAGAGGGAGCCCTGTGAGCTGATGGATGGTGCTTGACCAAGGGAGGCCACTGGGCAGTTAAGCTCCAGTCTTTCTAACAGGTGACCTGTGAGTGAAATGTGGGAAGAGTAGTATCTAGATCATCATCTGGTATAAATCAACAAAGCCCCACTAAAGACATTAAAGCTATACTGGTCTACACCATCTGGGAGTTTGGCCGCAGGGAATGACTTCTTAATGTTGAGTTTTTAGCCTTTATCACAGATATAGATGGGAGGAAAGTCAGTGCCCGATCTGCACTCAGCGAGTGTTACCAACCCCTACAGAGATCAATAGCAGCTCCCTGCTCACATCAAGAGCAGAGTGATGCCCTAAAATTAGCATGTGTTTGAATCAGTGCATTGTATCTTGTTTGCAGATTAGTAGCACTGAGTAGATATTGAGGGCACAGGAAAGCTAGCCAGCTTAAACAAAGTCAGAACTGACCTGAATTTTTTCTAGGCTGAAATTAATCTTTTTGTATAGGACAGGGAAGAAGAGGTGTTCACAAAAACTCAGATTTAGGTTCATCCCAGTATGTTGGGTCTTCTTGTGCACCATCTGATTGTAGCAGATAATGAATAATAGAATTTTACATACTTCCAGCTTGAGCTGAATGAGGCAGTGCTGGGCTCCTGTACTTGGAATAAAAGCAGTTTCTCTTCTAATTTAGAGACCAACTAAGTGCTGAGGAATAAGCTTTGGCGAGTTATCTACATCCTCAAAAGCTGTGCCTACCAACTAGCTACAATCTTGGGCAGCTGCTCAGCCCAGACATTCTCAAAGAGACAAATCATATTTGCTTTGTAGCATTTCACTTTTTCCTTCATGCTGTCTCACATTTATATTCCGAGCTGATGAAACGAATCTGGAGTGAAAGGAAACATATTTATTCTTTGCATTTATGGCAACAATAAATTCCCTTAAGGCATCATTTTTTCATTTATTATGGGGAGTACCAAATGTGGGCTGGCTAATGGATATTTTATGAAATCAATCTGGCCTTGAGCAACTGATTGCTTAACAATTAGGTAAAATATTGAAGCGTGCAAAAATAAGATATTTTTTTTTTAAATGACCATGAACAGAAATTTATTATATATCAGTTTTGGACAGCAGCTAAATTACAACTATAGCAGTGTATGTCTTCAATACATAGACTTCCTTTAAGAACACTTTTGTAATATTTTACCGTTTCTGAAGCTTACTTAACTAAAAATGCCCGCACTCTGCTTTGTAGTTTATCTTTTTCTAAACCAACTGAGAATTTTTTAATTTTTTTTTTTTTTTTTTTTTTTTTTGGTCATTGTATATTTCTGTTTCAGTGGATAATATTTTTCTTGCTGGAAGAAGGTAGAGGGTGTATGCAGAGAATGGTTTCCTCTAGGTCCTAGCGCACTTCCTCTGTCTGCATCTAAGCCAGCAGGATAAAAAAAAGCACAGGCGAGCTGCTCTTTCACAATGCAAAATTGCAAGCACTGTTTTCTTTCTGCTATTTTTTGCTATCTTGACACCTATTTGTGCTTTTTACTTGTTAATCATTAGAGTAATTTTATGGTTTTTAGTCCAGCATAGTCCATGGGTGAATAATTAGACACTAATGAAAAGAAGAACTAATGAATGGAGTAGTTATTGGTGCTCAATCTTTCTGCTGATATATGTATTTATCCATTTATTCCACTGTTATGAATAATACACATATTCATCACACAACTGCTTGAAGGGACAGCATTCTCATCCAGGTCCTCTGTGCATTTTGAGTAGCCAGGGCTTCCCCTGAGATTTGGAACCAAAGCATGAAACTTAACTTTGGTGTAAATTGTACCGAGATAAGTGAAATCACTAAGACCTGGAATGAATCTGACCCAGGGACAGAGACTCCTAAGAGCTCCATTTAATCTCTATCGCAGCACAGTTTTCCCCAGGAATCTTCATAGCCATTTATCTCTCTAACACACATAATAAATAATTTACTCACAGATATACGGAAGCACTTTGGTTCAATCTGCTGATGATCTTAGCATTGAAAGAGGCTCTAACATGCTTTGAGCCTCTTTACATTGCCTGAGAGACTCAAAGTGCCATTACTGTAAAATGAGACAATGAGAAACAAAGAAGAGGTGGTATAGCTGAACTCATGAATTATGACTTCTGTCCTTAAACTCTTTATGGCACATTTGTGAACATTTTTCTACTTACTGTCATCATCAGCATTTCCACAACAATTTTCGGGTGGATCTTAAGCCACTTGAATCCCCAGCTGAGAAGTATCTCAAGTCACTACAACTGTCCAGTCAACAAAAACCAACACTTTGTGGTGGTCTCTCTCGATCTGTATTGCAGATTGAGCCTACATGACTTGCAGAAAGCTTTTGATGGCTAAAGCCAAATGAGGTGAATCCCATACCTAAATATTTGCCTGAATTCAGTCTTTTCTCATGCAGCCATGTGTTCCCTTTCCCTTACCTTCCCTACTCTCTTAAGACAGGGACCCTGGGGTTTTGCTTCAGCCTTCTGCTAGTGCCTCGCTGCAAACACTAGGCCTGGGAAAAGAATACAAATGAAAACCATCATGCCTACGTGTCACAGCAAAGGAAGTATTAAAATAAATAAAAATAAAAATATAAAAATAATATATAAAAAAAAAAACCACAACACTGAAAGGAAGTGTCAAAGTCACGTTAAGTTCCATCTCAAGAGGCAAACTTCTGGTCTCACTTATGCCCTGGCCTGAGCCCTTGTAAGTGTGGCACATACAGCAGAGATGTTCCGAATGTCTTTGTAGCAGAAGAACATGCTTGCTGCAGTCCTATCCCCATTCACACAGACTGCTCTTCAGGGTCTGTCACATGCCATTTCTGATGCTGCAAATATTTGAGGACTCTACACTCTTGCTCAAAATGATCTGGTTGCTGGCTCTTCATACCAGGTGCTGTTGCGGTCTAAAAGCTTCCAATATAAGGATGTATGTCATGAAATCTTTAATATCTCTGCTTAATAGCCTCCTTGAATCTGCCCTTTCTTCTTGCCCTAAGTAATTCATTTCCATTCCTGGCACTGCAGCTTTTAAGAATTGATTTAAAATTAATACATGAATAAAACAATATAAATAATGTATGGTCATTGTATTTAATATTAATAGCCATTACATGAGGAAAAAAATGCATACCTGTGAATAATTTGCAGAAGTATTGTGGAACCATACTATTAGATTGCAAAGAGAAATGATACTGAAGCTGCCTGATGCTTCCCAATCAAAACAGCTTTTTAAATTTCAGGTGACCAAAGTTTTGCCAAACTTTCCTTTTGCAATGAGTCCTTCCAGACTAGACTTTCTGCCTCAAAGTGGATTATTATTCATACATACATTGTGAAAAACATCTTGCAGCCAGCTCATCTATTTCTATGAATGAAACAAGGGTTAGAAGCCTATTGTTGACTGACACAGGACAAGCTCTGGCCATCTTGCAGTGGGCAGAGCCAGCGTCGCTGTGCTGTGGAGCAAAGGCTAGACAGGATGTAAGCAGTCTGTTTTGTGGTGTCTCAGTGAAAATCCCCCTTCTATCCCAAACTTGGGCATGTGAATAACTATTTGAACACACCCAGAACACTTGCTGGAGCACCTCGGCTTTTGCTTCCTGGCAGACAGCATGTAGCAGCTTGGTGCTATGGAATTTGTCTGCATTTAAGTACATCATAGCAGATTTGAGCTCCTGAAACAGGGATGCTTCTCTAGATCCTAACCCAAATGGGAAGATGTCCAGAATATCTGCCCTCTACCAACCTCACCCTCCATGTGGGTGTCCAGTACCAACAACAGCTGAGCACATCCTTCCCCTGCCCATCCAACCTCATTCCTTTCTCCCTGTGAGGGCAGCCTTGCTGCCCACGTTTATCTTTTGCCCATAGATGTTGCCACACACTCTGGGCACGTGCCAGCTCTCCACATCCTTCTCTTCACACTTCTTTGTACAAGCTTGGATAATTTTCTGAATGTTTTTTTGTTCCCTCCTGTGCAAACACCTAGGTACAGGCTTCCAGCAAGGAACATGTACCAGTTGGCTTTTTCATTACTTTGCTCTGCTCCCATGCAAACTGAGCAGGCTTGCAGGAATGGAAGCCAAGAGAAGAAAGACTAAGACTGGTGAGACTGGCATTCATAGCATATGAATGTTTTCCAGAGAACAAGGGGTTAATGCTGGGCTGAGCCCTCACACAGGTGTAATGAGTCAGGGCCAGACTGATGCTGTCAAAGAGGGAATACAGGAAACTTTCCCTCATTAGGAAGGAAGAGAGCCTGGAGAAAGGATTGTTTCACACCCAATGAGCATGGGGCTCATTTGTCCATCAGACAGGGATTTCATCTTGCTTTCTAAGGATTCAGCAAAAGGCTCCTTTTGTTTCACACATAATCAATGTGCTTCCCACTGTGTCAGGCTCAGCCCTGAGGAGGACGCCACAGTCATGAAAATGTTCTTGGTGGTTTTCCTTACCTGTTTGTTCAGCTGTAAACAAACGATCCCAGTATTAGGGGCTTCATGATGTTTTCAGACCAGGCCAAGCTTCAGCAGTTAGAAGAGATTGTTCAAAAGAGACTTCACTCTTTTGGTGAATGGTTTTCAGTCTTTCTGTCTTTGGTTATTGGTATAGCTGAAGAAGGAAGGAGTTAGCTCCTATAGGAACCTCCTCCATGCCAAATTCTTGTAGCTGTTGTCATGAGTGATGAGTCCTTCTTCATTTTGCTTCACTGGCACTTTCATCCTCCTGGTCTCAACCTTTGTAGCCTCCCTGAATGTGGCAGTTGCTTATTTATTGCTTATTTATTACATTGTATTTTACATAATGTTCACTTATGATAGCATTCTTGTTCTGGAGAACAACTTCTGTTACTAAACGGCAGTACTTCTTCATACCACTGTTTATCTGTCTGGTGCTATAACTCAGCTCCAACCCACTCAACAAATGAGGCAGGACTCAGCACCCCAAGATGAAGAAAAGCACGAATGTGACACTGTGCCAGGAGAGAAATGGTCGGAGACAACAAGATCCATAGGGTTTATTTAAAAATAGTACAGAAATTTTCTTCAAGTCTATCTTGTACTGAAAACTAGCCCTCAGTGAGTTTTGCATATGTCACAGTGAGGTAAGCAACTGCAGAAATGCAGCACTTGCTGCTGGTATCAATAGAGAATCTACTGGTCAGTCTTGCAAGGGAAGGCAGGGTAGGGAGGGAGAAATAGCCGGACTGCAACCTTATCTGGATCCTGTGGAGAGCTGCTGCAGGAGGCTGGATGGATGAGCAGCTATTTCAGGAACGGAGGAGCTTACTGCCACAACTGCTGCATCCAGAAGGCTGACTTACAGGCCAAGAGACAGCCTGACGGGCCACTGACATGGGGATCCATTTCAAACCAAGATGAAGGCAGCACAAGGTTGTGAAAGGGGCCAGAAATATATCCAAGGAGACTAATCCTGTGTTAGCAGAAAAGAGGCCCCATCCACATCCCAGTAGTATCCTCCCTAAACATAAGGCCAACTAGCTTGAATTCAAAAATGCACTGAGCTCTAGCTTGCTGTGGATGTGTAACTTGAGTTGCTGCCTCATGATGGGGTCTGACTTCTGTTTTTATTTATTTACACTAAGCCCCCCTGCTTAAAAATAAAGAACATTTTACCAGAGCAGCAGAAACCAGAGATGTTTCCATTTCTGAGGCTGGACTGACCAGGAAGCTCCAGCTTTTCTTATAAAAGGATAGGAAAAAGGCTGGTTGGGAAGGGAGGAAGGAGTAAGAGCCATGCTTTGAAGAGGGCTCTCAGGGGAGATGGTGCAGTCTATGAAGCTGGGACAAGACCCAGATTCAATGGAAACTGAAGATAGCAGCGCAGTTTTGATTGCTCCCCTGCCCTTTCCCCGTGAAACAGGAGGGCACCTGAGAAATCAGTACTTTGCAAACAGAGTAGGCAGAGGCTTTGAGCCCCCAGATCCTATATTTCTACTGAGCATCCTTGTTGCTGAGCTAAAAAACACAAAGGTTTTCTTAACTCCATTCCTTGAACTAAGCTTGCTCTCCCTCCAGATTTCCTTTGTTCTCATTTAAAGGGCCGGAATCAAAACAAATGGTATCTGCAGCTTCAAAACAATACGTAGCCTATATTTAGACATGTCAAAAATTCTGACTAATAGACTCAAAGCACTGTTGTTTCTATTTCTCAGCATTGCCAGCAAATCAAAGTGTCTGCTGTGTGCCCGTATCATTCAAATCATATATTAACCTGGGAAAGCTGAGGTTAATATAAAAGAGACAAAAGGAAATGGGATTTCCAACTCACATTGGTGCAACCAGGTTAGGAGTGAGATAAATCTACTGGATGAAAGGATATAAAGAATCTTCCTTGCTCTTTTTTCCTCTGATAGGGCTAAAAAAGGTGAGCTGAGTGTACTCCTCCTATCCTGCACCCAGAGTACTCATGACCTGTCCTATGTGCAGGCAGCCAAGCAATAAGACCCTTTGCACACCAGTCCCAAAGTAGTCCTGGTTTTGGGGTCTGAGACCACTTGCTGGTGACCAGGATGATATTGTAAGGTCTGAGAAAAAAAGGGGGAACAATTGATAAGTTACTGAGATGCTCAAACTTCACACACACAAAAAAAAAAACTTATGGGTTTCCTAATACTTGCTGCAAAGTGATGGACAGGGCATTTTGGGAGCTTGGTATGATGGGAGTGCCCTACTTTGAGAAGGCAAATGGAACATGGAAGCCAGGTTTAAAACAGAGAGGGGAAATGTGGCTAGCTAGATCCGCAAGGTCTCATCTTCCTGTTAGTCCCTGAAAGTCCCTCTTCTGGTCCTCTTCTAATCCCCTAGTCTGCCTGATCTCACTTTGTCCCTGCCACTGCATCCCTTGAGCTGTCCAGTGAGTCACAGACCTCTTGAAAACCTTAGAAGCTCAGTGAAATGATGATGGTGAGGACCAAAATGCAGAGCCATGTCAGCCAGTGAGGATAGAGCAGGCATGTGGCTGACAGCAGCCAGAATCTGGTGGGACCAAAGAAAATGTGGAAATACAAAGCATAGAATCATAGAATGGTTTAGGTTGGAGAGGACCTTAAACACCACGCAGTTTCAACTCCTGCCATGGGCAAGGACTCTACCCACCAGATCAGGCTGCCCAGGGCTCCATCCAATCTGGCTTTGAACAGGGATGGGGCATCCCATGATTCTTCTAAAAAGGAGAACTGGAAGCACCTCACCATGACAGTGACAGCTGCTAAAGTCAGGCAGATTACTGCTGAAGTGAACATCATGCTCAGGTGGTGCACAGGAGGTGTGAAAGCCAGGGCTGCCTTCATGGGTATTACCAGTTGTGTGATATGCCTGACACATCCCTCAGATTCAGCTTCACATTCAGCAGATGTCCTGGATCAGCTGAAGCTCAGAAAACTATGGAGATTGAGCTCAGTCCTCAAACTGTGAGACTCTAGTTGCTGTGCCCCAATCCAAGTGCAAATCCCAAAGCATGCAGGCAGCTGTAGTGACCTTACTTGCAATCTCAGGGAGGTATTCTTCTTTATTTTTATCTAGTGTGGGTGGGAGAAGGTTCCTTTCAAAGCTTGTCGTGCACCCTTCCCCAAAGAGCCATCAGTGCCTCACAGTTTAGCCAGCACCTTACAGTGTGCAACACCCTTCCAAGCTTACCTGTGTCTCATGTATGTAAAGCCAGCTGTTTTTACTGGAGCACAATATGCAGGCTCTTCCCCCTGCCCAGTGGGCTGTACATGCTGAATCTGGCCCATAAGAAAGCATAAATCCCTGCTTTTGCACTCAGGCACAGAAGCCACCTTCTTCCACAGCCGCTGGCACTTCAGCCTTGCAGCACGCAGCTGGGTAAAAAAGCTGGATGCTTCCTCAGTGGCCCTTCCAACATGGTCTTGCCTCAGGGCTGGCTCAGCCATGCCTCCTGACTGCTTCTCACTCATTTCCAAGGCAGAACTCGGGGACTTGCTGGCACTGCAAAGCATTCGTCATCATCCAAAGCATGCTCCTTTTTGCCCAGGCGCTCGAGGCAGACAGAGCGTGATGCAGCAGTTTGATTGCCTCAAGGAGGCAGATGCAATCTGTCTCCAGCACGCTTGGGTCTTGTTTGCGGTCAAACCTCAGCTCGTGCTGCATGCAGATGGATGGCAAGCACCCACAGGAATCTGTCTACCCAGTGTATGTCCCACTGAGGCTGAGTGGGAGAACAGTGTGGAGCAGAGAGGTGCCAAGCAGCAGCCATCACGCTTCTTACTGCTAGTGCTCATCCCTTATCGTGGCACCCAGGCTCCAGGAGAATGCAAACACAGGGACATCAAGCACCCAAATGCAGCCTCCCCATTCTAGGACTGGCGGCAAGCAGCTCCCATCCTCACCATGAAAAGACTTCTCCCCTGCAACTGTTGCCTTCATCACAGGTGGCTGCTCTGGCCTTCAGCACGAGGGGCGAGCCGGCGGCAGAAATGGAGGCGCAAGGGCCGGGTGTTGCTGGATGCCGGCGGCGAGCGGGCGGTGTAATCTGTCTGCTTTTGTTCCGTTGGCGTGGTGGTGTGCTCTCATTAGCCCCCCACGGACAGTCAACCTGTCAGCAGGTCTGCGCTCCAGCCGCCTGACCTCTGACTCCCACTCATTCTTCCACAAATTAATTTCCCAAATTGACAAATTAAAGTGCACAGTATGCCCAAGGTCACTAAATCACACTGGGTTCTGGTAAACGTCAACCAGTGTTGGAGGGGGAAGAAAAAAAAAATAGGGGGAGGGAGGAGAGAGAAGGTAAAAAGAAAGATTAAAAAAAACAAAAACCAAAAAAAACCCCCTCTCACATTTGTTTGAAGGCCGAAAAACCGTGACTGTATTTGCAGATGATGGTGCTGTGCAATTAAAATGGAGGCTGATGTTCCCTGTGCACAGCTAGGCTGATGGCTGGAGGCCTCAGCAGAAAGCTGGTGGAGCTGCCCCAAATGGCCACAGCCATGCTTCCATCAGCACCCGGCCAGGTCCCTCTCACTGAGCTGTCACCATGATAACACATGGCTTGTACGTTTCTCTTTGAATGTGTTGATGTGCCAGCATTGTCTTCATCTTGGTTCATGCTTTCTTCTCCTGCATGTTTATACCCTGCTGTATTTAAAGAAATTTGCCATGTGCCCTCTGAGCTGGCACTCACTGGGTGATAGATGTCAGAGCTCCTCTGGTGCTCCTAATGGCCCAGCTCTGCACCTGCACCCACGGGGCTTCATCTTTCTCACAGCAGACAGCAGTGCTCCAGAGGGGCTCTCAGCCCTCTCCAGTGGCATTAATGCTTTCCTGTCCCTTAGGAAGGCTGTAACTCATATGCCCCATGCTCACATTTGCCTTTTCCATGGTTGCATGATATCTCTGCTTCTTAGTTACTCCCTCCCCCCCCCCCCCCGATGCACTAATACACCTAGGTCTTTCTCTTCTATGCTTGTTTCAAACTGATAAGCTGCCAGCTTCTAATGGAAATTCATGTTATTAGTCCCTAAGTGCGTGCCCTTGCACTCTGCAGTATTGAGTTTCATCCCATTTCTGTTTCCTTGGTCTTCAAGGTCAGGCACAGCTTCCTGTATCATACCTCAACCTTCCTCCACAATAACTATGCTCCCAAACTTAGCATCATCCGCAAGTTTCATTTCCGCACTCCCACCTTTCATGACAAGCTCATTAATGAAAATATTACGCAGAGTCTGTCCCAAGACCATCTCTTCAGCAGGAGCACAAGGAGTCTCTCCTGCCTGATCATCCCCATCCCAATACTACCTGTATTCATCCCTCCCTCAGCCAGGCCTCAGCACATTTAGCCCCATCATGCCCTTTGCACAAATAATTTCCCATGTGGCATCATATCAAATGCTTTACTGATAGCCAGATAGCTCAGCCATGTTTCCTTTGCCTGGAAAACCAATTAGTGTTCTTTGATAAGATATCAGGTTCTTCTGGCACAATTCACCTTTGATAAAACCAGGCTGCATATAATCTCACTTTCAATTTGCATCCTCTATTCTTTCCTCTAAAGTCTCCGAAAGTCTTTTGCCTTGCACAGAGTCCCAATGAAAGTACACTGGCAGTGCAGATGAAAGCAGCAAGCGCTGTCCCATTAGCAGTAGTTTTACCTGGGAGGACGCCAGAAAGAAGGCACTGCTGTTGCAGTGACCTTTCCTCTGCTCTTTCCCTTGTATGATATGGGGGTACAGCATCATACCCTGTGTTGTACCTGATGTAAAATTTAACTACACCCCAAAAATCAGTGTTCCTTACAAACAATAAAGAACAGACTCCCCGTGTTCCCTATGCACAGGCCTAATGAAATAAGTAGAACTTTAAATGGAGTAAATACTTACTCTGTATAAACGTCGTCATCATTTTAATCATTATTTATCAGAACATCCTTCCAAGGCATCATGCCTTTATAGGTTCCAGCACAGCACTGCCCCTTGGCCAGTGCCACTGCCATCGTGTTGCTGAGATGCATAGAGCTGAAGTTTTACTCTTCCAACATAAAGGCAAATGCATCAGCCCGTTTGCACTTGGATTGATGTGCTGTTTCTGCAGGTCTTGTCCTGCACAGCCTGGTATGTATGGGGTGTGGCTTAGGGACAGGATATGAAATTCTGAAATCCCTGGTTTGTATTTAACTCCAATGGGCAGAGATTATCATCCCATGGCCATTTCATGGCTCTTTGACAGTGAGCCCTGTCTCAGACTGTGAGCAGGGGCAAAGAGAGGCTGAGGCAACTGTCCCCTCCTCTGTTCCATGGGACCAGGACTGAGATGCACAAGGGAGATACCAGGTCTTCTCCCTCTCAGGTGAGCCAATGACTGCTACAGGATGGCAGGGCAGTACATCCTTTTGAACCTTACAGGACTTTTAGCAGAATTCCCTCTGGGTATTCCTGGGTATTGCAGGAAAGCAGACACTTTGCAGCTGATCTGCTGCAGCAGAAAGGGATCAAGCTGCTCGCAGCAGCCACTGGTGCAGCTCAGCAGCAAGGCAAAGGCCTCTGTCCCTCCCTACCCAGCATTTGCTATAGAGAAAAAGCAATCAGGCACGTAATCCTATATATTTTATATGTTTGGATAAAAGGAGTCATCACCCTGCCAGAGGTCTGAGGGGAATTCTTATGCTCCCTGACTCCCTCACTCAGGCACGTAGTCTGCGTCAAAGGCCAGCCAAAAGTAAACTCTTGCTCATAACTCATCTGAACAGGCAGGTGTGAATCCATGCATGTTGCACTGAAACTGCCCGCCTTCCTCTTCCCCACTCCTAGGTGGTAAAGCACAGCATAAAAGCAAATTGTTACCGGAAGAATTATACTTCTTTTTCTTTTAATCTGTGGTTTGTTCTCTTCCCTGTAACGGTGACATAGCACCTCTCTCAGCTCAGCCCATCACATCCAAGTACAAAACGATCATGTCACCAAAAAGCCTTAATGTCACTTCTGAGACCACTAATTGATTTTGCTGCTCTGATATCCTCTTGCAAGGCATTCCAGAGCCTAGGAACATTAACAGGCAAATGCTCTGGCACCAGCTGTCTTAAGCCTAAATCTAGTCTCCACCAAAAGGCCGGCATTAGCTGTCTTCTCATTTTACATGTTTGCATTTTTACAACATTCCATGGTTTTGAGGCAACTCAAGGTTGGCTGACGAATCATTTTGGTGATCTCCAAGCTGAATTGTATCTCAGGAGAAGAAAAGTGGTCATTACAGCAGAAAAGAAGAATCTAAGCTGTTTTTTGTGTTCACTCTGGAGAGCCTATGTCAGGGTGCACCTCCCAGTTTGTGCATGTGAATGAGTGTGGCCACATTTTTCATTCCCGTGGGCCCAGGGCCCTACCTACCCTAAGTCAGTGAGTATGATTAATTAGCATGCTGGTTGAAGCATAGGATTTTTGTCTTTCAGGGTGTTAAAGAGTGTTTCAAAACCAGACAGCAGGTCATTTAATTGCAGGGGCATTGGACTAGACCCTTCTAGGGTCCCTTCTAACTCAAACGATTCTGTGATTCTGTGATTCTTGACATATGAAGAACAGCCATGCTGGCTATATCAAATGTCTATCTCACCAAGACTCTGTACTGGGAGGGCAACAACCTCCACAGCACTGCACAGAGAGGAAGGTGTTATGATCTTTCCCTCAGTATAACTGCCCCAACCCCTGGAGAGCTGGAGTTGCTAACGTATTGAACACCACTGACAGTTGACTCAGAGTGCTAATTCCTGTCTGAATTGTGTTGCTGCATGTGACACAGCATCAGCTCATTCTTTCAGCCCCAACAAGACCAAGATGTCCTGGAAGCGTGTGTGGTGGAAGATTTGCACATATTTTGGTCTTGTGCAAAAAATACTGTCTCTTCCCTGTGATACAGCACGTTGCCAAACTTCTCTCACTCCTGCTCACAGCAGCTATGTCCTCCTGCCTGCTGCTCTCCCGCAGGCCATACTGGCAAACAGGTCAATGCAAGCACAAGTGGGCACAAAGCCTGTGGCAGCAAGCAGCACAGTGACAAGTCCCAGGGTACTGCTTAGAATCAGCTTTCCCATCTCGTCATGTAACAATTTTAATTTGAGGGAAATCAAGCCCCACTCCTTCATCCAGGTGTCCCTTTTCACAAAACACGCTGTCTACCCAGATAAGTCAAAACCACAAGCCACTGAGAGTGTAACAGAATTCAGCCTGATCTAGCTGGGAGCTGGCAAGCAGGCACTCTGGCGGAGCCTGGTGCATGTGAGACCAGCATTTGACCCGTTTCTTTCACAGCGGTCTGCTGGCTGTGATCAGACTCTACACATGGGATTTGCTGTTTTCAGTGCTGTAAAATAAAGCACAGAAAAGCAAGTCCAAAAGCCAAACACGGCCACAGGAAAGAAATGCACGATCATTTATTATAACCAAGATCTTGCACTTCTTGTCACCAAGTGGACGTGTCAGTCTCACATGCAAAGCCAAGGAAATCAACCCTAGACCCCAGAAATTATGCTACATATCGTATGACCTGCTGGCATATTAATACTCTTTCCTTTTTAAATCTTTGCTCTCCTTTCGGAGCCTGTCCTCTCAGTGGGGATCAGACTGACACATTATAGGCTCAGTTTTCTTTCAGAGCTGACAACTCGTCCAGGAAGAGCTGGCTAGGATGTCAGCCTTTAGAGGATATACAGAAAATTCCAAAGAGGAATTTGCATATCATCACTTTACTGAATGCTATGGCAAGAAGAAATAAATACTTTGCTCTTCTAGGGCAACACCTTGGTTAGCTTTTAGTCAGCATGTCTCACTTGAAATTAAAAAAAAAAAGAAAAGATTACACTGAGTTTTGCTTGGTGCCAATGTGCTCAGAAAAGCTGAGCTGAGGAAAAACCAGTGCAGAGACAGCCACCATGAGTGCTTCTCTTTTCCCATTGCCCTGCATCTATTTATGTAAATATTCGGAAATTGCAATATAGCAGTATAGCCCTTATTTTAGGTGACTCCAGTTGTTACCTTTGGAAACCTTCCTGAAACATTGCCTATTAAAAATAACTATAAAATGCAATCTAGAAAGATAAAATAGGAAGCTGAAAACCTTAGAAACAGATTGGCTGCTTCAATCATCCTCCCAACAGATAGGCTCTGACTGCAGGAAAACCCCACGTGAAGTCAGCATTGGCTTCCCCCATCACCAGAAATGCTAGGGCTTTTTTAAACAGAGCAGGCAATCATGTAATTTTGGCAATACAATACTGCCTTGTAGTTGCACCAGAGTTCTCCTCGGCACAGACTGTTGGTCCCAGGACCCCAGCAGGTCAGCATATCACCCACTAATACATGGAAATGGGAAACACACTACCATCCCTGCAGACTGTTTTAACACCACTCTCACACTTCTTTTGTAGCAGTCCTCTGCAGCTGGTACAAAAAAGAAACAAGGTTATTTTACCTTCTTCCACAGTTCCCTGCCCCTTTCCACAACTGGAAGATCACCCACTCGCTCCTGCTGAATGACAGAGACTATTTAAGCCTTCTCAGCCAGCACCATGTTCTCCTGTAACGCCCACTGCAATACAGCCCTCAGTAACCAAGCTATGACACAATGACACTGGAAGGTGCCAAGTTTATAAGGGACGTGTCACAGAAGTTTTTAAAAAGTGGGGAACTTGGGATACTACCTGCACCCTGTGTTTATTCTGTGATCTGCTTGTACATGTTTTGAAGCTCCTTTCACTGGAAAAGTACTGTCTCACAGCGACTTACCATGAGGAAAGCAGCTCATTTAAGCACAGCTCAAATTTTACCAGCAGGACAGGTGATGGATCAGAAATGTATGATTTCTTTGCTCCCAGCTTCTGGTGATTAAATTCCTTCCTCCTAAAAATTCCCTGCAAAAGTGTGGGGTGTGGGGTGGCTGTTTCCAGAGTCCTCACTGTTTTCTCTGGAGAGCAATGCTCACACAATGACAAGAGTTTCAAGCTGCTTTAAAGACCAACTTGACTTAGACAAAGCAGGTGCTGCTGTGTGTCTAAGCTGCTTGTGTTTTGATTCTTAAACAAGAGTACATCAAAAATGTCATGTGCTTAAAGTGAAATCCTTTTTACCATATCCTTCTATCCTGAAAGTACAAAGTAAGCACACTGTGCTTCCTAAAATCAGCTTTAAATACAGACTTACTCCTCTGTCAAGAAGCTTTCAGCTTCAGCTCCAAATCCAAAGTGCCTCAATGTCTTTGTCCATGCTGGAGTGGGCACACATTTGCTGTGGTCCCTTTGTGTCACATTCATTTATCCACTGATATGACCATCATTTTGCAATGAGCCCTATCGGAGGTTCTCCTAATACTGTGTTGACTGAATTCTTCTTGTTTTATGTATGGGTGCATTAGGATAATGATTTATCTTTCTTTTCTCTGATTCATGCCGAAGTTAAGGTTGACCAAAGAGTCCATGCAGGATGAGATGTCAAGAGTAAATCATCCTGTATTTCCCTTTCTGAAGGCATTTCCACAGCAGGACAAGTTCAACTCTCAAGAAATATGCTTCTGATAAAAATCCTAAGAAGCTCTGAGGAACAGGTTTCAAGGAAAGGAGAAACAACATCTTTCTTTTCTGTTTACCAGGAAGAATAAAATATGCCTGCAATTTCTTATGTCCCTTTGTTTGTTAGGCCTTGTGCTGTCTCACCAGCACTATGTAGGCATAAAGCAGCCTGGCATGCCCCACACTGTAAAAGCTGTACATGAGCTGCTGACCCATATATAGTGAACTACTCCTATGCAGGAGAGGTGAGAGCTCCTAGGTGCACACACCAATCATCCCCACTGCCCAACGAACATGATGCATGTGAGGCAATGCATGCTTGCTGCAGAAGCTCAAAGGGGTGTGATGTTCATGGGCAAAGCAACTCAGTCTTGATTTCCTGCTACCTGTAAAACCAGCAAGGGACCATTTTACTCTGCAGGTTATCAGATTGCCACCAGAACAAAGATCTCCACTTACAAAACTGACAGGTGTAGCAAGCTTTCATTTGGGGCTTTTATTGTTGTTTGTTGTTTGTTGTTTTGTTTTTTAATGGAGGATGTGATCTTGTCCACAGTGTTCTCCCAGTACAATAAGCTCACACTGTATTTCAGGAGGAGCTAGGGTTTCAGTCAGGAAATCTCTGAACAGTAGCTAAGTACTTTGAGCATTGGCTAGAGGTGGCCTTGCAGATGAATCATCTTCAAGGACAAACAAATTGGGTGGGGCATGGACAGGTCTCCCTCCTCGCCCTCGCCCAAGGGCTTTGAATACTGAAGTGTTTTGATTTGTAAAACATATGCTCAACAAATGTAGCAGTGGTAATGAGGAACATATCAATCTGCCATGTTTCCTGTTCAAACTTCCGTTTTCATTTCCAAAGTTCAAGTACATCTTGATCCCCAGGAGATAAACGTGAGCGAGTACAACAGGAGCGCAGGGAGGAGAAGAGGTGAGAGCTCACAGTGGCAATGAAAACCAGAACCACTGCAGAAAACAGCTGTGCTCTGGGGAGTAAGGCTGTCCCCACAGCCCCATCTTGCCCTGATGGACAGGCTGGGTTGAAGGACCTGATCCCCGAACACAGCACAGCCTGAGCACCACCTAGCAACTATTTTAAGCACTGGAGACTACAAACACTAGCACCCTGAACAAACACTAGTCCCTGAACAGCCATGTGCTTTGTCTTTCTCTGCCCAGGACCTTGCCTGACTCAGCGATGCTGAGTCCTCACATCCATGGCAAGTCACTTGCACACATCACACAAACATGTGCCATCCTTCCAGGCAGGAAGGGAAATCCTCCAAGGGAGAGAAAGCAGTGGCAAACTACTCGCTTGCAAGCATAGCACACATGCAACATCCTCCACTGTCACCAGTCACACAGTTAAGATTTTACTAGCCTGAAAATACTATTCCAGTCTGTTAGCACTCACTCTTCAGCTTTTTTAGAAAAAAAAAAAAAAGGAGCATTCTGACTCATTTTTTCAATCACATACCAGTTCCTAGAGTTTGTGAGTCAATTCAGGTTAGTCCATCCTCATAGATTTTTGTATGATTTTTCTTCTAAGAACAACTTCACTGAACATAAGATTAGACATTATAAGAAATACAAAAATCTTGAGGGGAGGGAGAAGGGAAGAGAGAGAAGATCATTATCTAAGATTATAAGATAACACTGCAAGGTTTCAGAAAGTAGACAAACAGCCACAGAAAAGTTGATGGGTTTTACCAAAAGTCTTTCTGAAAAATTCAGTCTCCTGAAGTCATGGAAGTAAGGGCAGGGAGATGAAGTATGACAGTGCTGTGAAGAGATGAAATCTCATCCTGCTTACCACAGTCATGAGCAGTTAAATTAAGCAACAAAATTCTGACTACCACCGTTGGTTTGGTATAGATAAGAGCAGTTCATTTTAACTATTGAGCACCTATTCACTGTTTGAGAACAACAACCTTTGGATGAAGAGCATGACCTACTACCACAAGTTCCTCCTATTCATCCAAGGAGGAAAGAGGGCCCTCTTGACCCAAGTGTGCCCTGAGAGGAGGATCCTAGTGACAGTTGGCATCTAGAGCTCTCTCCAGACAACTTTACAACAGCTTCACCAGTACTGGGATTTTTCCAGACCACTTAAAATTCAGGCACTAGATTAAGTCCAAAATATAGGTGCCCAATGCCATTTTGGATGTCTGTGGGTGTCCAGGACATCCAGAGGAGATTGGTACCTCTCAGTGGGGGTTGGACACCAGAGGCATGCAGCACAGTGCCAAGAGCCTCTGTAGGCACCACATTGTTTCCCTCCCTGAACTGAGCTACCTGCCTCTAAGCAACCACACTTGGTTTACCTAGTCTGAAAATACAGAAGTTGTGCTAAAAAACAAACAAAAAAAGTCATACTTCAGAAAAATCTTATCTTACTGACCCTGACAAGCCATGATTCAAGATTTTCCTGACTATATCACTGTGGGCAGAGCTAAATATCAAGAGAGCAAGTCCCAAGGCAAAACTACAGAGTCTGGCAATGTCGCACCCAACATCCACATTCATTTAATAGATCAGCCCATTATTATTAAAAAGAGACTTTTTATTACTGACAAATCTGTATACTTCACAACACTCATAATAATGCTGATTATTAACTAGCAGGAATCAGGACTTGACGGTTCATTACATAATAACCTATCAACAGATACTTGTGCTAGAGAACTGAAGCATCACTTCAAGAGGTAAAGATACTTGGGCATATGAGGGAACGCTCTGCTGCCTCTTGCTTAAGGTCAAGCAGACTGATCGAATATCACACTCAAGGTCACACACAGCCCTTGGCTTGGTAGGAATTACAACACAGCAAGATCCTTTGTGACTCCTGCTCCTGCCCTCTGAGCTGTAGATTCCATGGCACTTCATCAAAATATGACTGCTTGGATAAAAATATTTGCCGTTGTCTTACCCTGGAGCAATTGATATACAGAAAAACTACATTTGGTAAGATCAAATAAATCCTTTCAGCTACATCTAGAAAAGCCTGGAGATGACAGAAGGAAATGTGCAACACATTGGGATAACAGACTTTCAAAAAGTGCTGTCTATACTTTGCAACCTGTTGCTTTCATGGTAAACAGACTGAGTCTGTGAACAAGCAGCTTGCGAGTTCAGGCATACAGTCTCTGTATGGGGCCTGAGGAGTTACTACATGTCAGCCAAACCTCTGTAACTGTCCATGTCTGCATTTTTAATCTGTTTTAGTTTAAGCTTCTTTCATCAAGTTTTCAGCTTAACAGCATTACTTCACATCTAGGGCATAGCAAGAGCATTCACAGCAAACAGCTACTTAGGTTACCGCAGCTCAGCTGACAGTGGTGATCTGCTGTGCCATTGCAACTCGCTTGTACGCAATGGCACTCAGTAGCTTTTGGGGATTGTCACAGTCAAGGGATAATGAAGAGTGGTGAGTGAAAAAATAGCATTGTGCTTTTATATTTTCTTTATTAAATTCAGAAGGCTCAGGAAATTATTTTAAGGTAGAGAAATCTACATCAGGAGTCAAATCTCAGCACTTGGTTACTAAGGAGATGCCATCAAAACGCATTCTCAGTGTTAACTCCACTTTTAGTGGAGGTTTTGCTGCCTGGAAATAGAGGAATCTAAGGCCTGTTCAAACATAATGAGGTATTCCCTGCCTTAAAGCAAGGCCCGCTTACAGGGTTTTTAATGATGTGATAGATGATCTTCTCAATGAAATCATAAACCTAAAGATCTTGAACTTTGGGGCTCCACAGGAACTGATTCCTCAAGAGGTACTCATGGCCCACTACAAAAAAGCCGATGTAATGACATCTTTGAAATTCTCAAGAAGATCCTTAAAATTTTGATTAAGTTTTGAATTCAGGCTGCAAGGTGGCTTATGCATCATCAGTGACTTCCTACAAATGAGGAAGTTTCATGGCAATTCAAAGACCAAAAAAACCACATCTGTCTGCAAAGAGAAGTTTAATAGAAACATGCTGCTATTTGAAGAGAAGCTGGAAGAGGCTATTTCAAGTGGGATGAGATCATTCCACATTTCCAAAACAAAAATGCCCAGGAGACTCAGACATGGAAGTCTCCTCAGGTTTCATCTCCCATCAGGGCTTACTGAAATCAGAGCTCCACAACACAACTTTTGGCATTTGCTTTTCTTTCTGTGCCTTAATATCCCTCCTCCAAAAAGAAAAGCAATAACTCTAGTATTCCTCACTGAAGGTGTTCACAGATTTGTTTCATGCTTGCCCCACAACTTAGCCTTCAAATGGAATGTCAAAAGAAATGCAAAGAAGGGTCATTATTAAAAATTACAGTCCTCTGGGTTGAGAAAAAGGCTGTGCACTTTCCAACTGTTGTTACTTATACCTCTGACTTTGTGTGGAGCTGCTGGTTTTCTAAGAGCTTGCATCCTAGTGTAATCGAGGATACTTCCAAAAACATTCAAAAGATTCCCATGGTGGAAGAATAAATACAGCACAGAGATGTGTTCGCAAGCACGGCTTTGCACACTGAGCTGGAAATCCATTTGATTATATCAGCATGTTGTGAGGTCATACAAAGGCTTGGGATTTTTCTTTGCATCGGAAGTGCACATCCCAGTGACAAGGAAGGCATGTGAGGTGAACCTCTGTTAGCTTTGCATTGCAGACAAGAATTCTCATGTTCTCTGAGAATTCTCATATTCTCCCCTAACAGAGCCATACTGCACCAAATAAATGTCTCCAGAGCAACAGAGATCAAGCCCAGCCCACAAGTTGTGCTGCAAGATGGGTCCCTGCTCCACAGAGTACCTAAGATATCCTCACACAGCATCCTGAGCTCTGCTGGACTCAATTGTCCACAGTGTTACACAAAAAGTGATCTTTCATTGGAGCGACTTCCCCTCAGAAAGCCTAGCCAGTGGCAAGGTGAACCACCTTGATTCACTTATAAGAGCACCTGAACGCTGCCTCAGAATATCCTGGTATTGATCTTTGGCTGACGTGGGGTCACAGCTGCTTTATACTTCATCAAAAATGTGGCCCTTTGCCTCCAACATTGTAAATCATCCTTATCACTTTGACCAGGATGAGCCTAAACATGCAAAGAGCCTCCGTCCAGTCACTCTCTCTGCCTTTCCCCACGGTGATCACCCATCTTTTCAAGTGCTTCAGGAACACATTAAGTCATTCCAGACAAGCTTTGCTATCCAGCTAAACAAATGACCCTTTCTGAGCACTGAGCAAAATAAGGTCTTGGGAACAATTGAAGGAAGTGCACCACACAGACTCTCCTGCAGTAATTACCATCATTCACTTGGGGAGAGGGGGAGCAGGGGAGCACCCCAGCTAGGGCAACTGTCTCATCTGAGGCCAGGGTCTTCTCCCATTGTTCTCACCAGGAGCCATGCTACCAAGTCCAGCCAGAGCAGGATCGAGCCTTTAATCCCTATTTCCTCTTGGCCGAGTGAACTGCAGTATATGCCAGTGACAGCTAAATGAAGGATTCCTTTTTCCAGTTCCAGCTCCTAACTCATAAACTCAAGGTAATTGACATTACAAAAAAGCTTTACCCACAGGGACCCCAGAGCAGTCAACAATTGAGCTTTAATGAGTAGGAAGGGAGATGGGGGGAAGTCCTTGCACACCACCGTAGGACATTCTAAGAAAAGCTCTTTCCCTTTTCCAGGCAAAGCAATGATTAAAGTCAGTGCACGAAACCCGGCAAGAAGGGAGGCCTTGCTGAAAACGCCTTTCTTCCTGACTTTCCTGTGGAAAAAAAAACAAGGGAGATGAAAAATGGTTACAGAGACTTGAGAAGGACAACAGCAACCAGTTAGCTAACCCAAACAATAGAAGAGGAAGCCAAACTTAGATGAAAAACGTAATGATCCCAGAGCTGTGGAGCTTTACATCCAAAGCAGAGCCCAAATGAACTGTCACAGAAGTGGAGACAGCAGAGAGCAAGTGCCCACTCAGATACGATATGAACCCATCAGCCTAACCAACCTAACAAACTTAGTGGGTCTCCTGCCTCACAGGCTCTCTTTTGTTTCTCCTCCTGACTCAGCAAAGCCATGGTCTGCTGGGTGTTCTGTGTCAGCACTTCACAGAGTGACACTAGTTCCAGCCACAGCAGGGAAATGAAGTAAATGAGTAGAACTTGGGAGCATCAGTGTTTGCAGAACCACACGTAATGCTTTATGGTGCTGCTCAATTTCTACTTCATCTGTAATGAAGATGACTATGTAATCGCATTTCAGAAGGGCATGTTTGTTTGAGTGAATCCTTCTCCTGAGAGCATAAATCAAAGGGACCTGAGACAGAAATTGTGTATATGTTAGATGCAATGTGAGAGATGTATTGGAAAAACAATGGCATGCTAGAAAATCCTATCATTCATCTTCACAAAAAGGTCAGCTTTGCTGGCCGTGTTCCCAATAACAGACCACAAAGCCAGCGGGCTACCTGTTGTTCAAGTACAGTAAGAAAGAACTGTCCTGCCCAATAGGATTTTCACTTATGTTAGGAACAGGGAGATGCAGACAGAGAAACAGGGAAGCATGATGCCGTTTATCTGGAGGATTAAGAAATATTCTGTATGGACAAACTTCTCTGAATGGCGTGAGGGAACTGAGAGATGGAGACAGATTGCGATGATAAAGAAATTTTTACAAATCCCATGTTTATGCCATGGGGCAGAGGACAGTGGGTAGAAGAAGGGATATTTCCATCTGCCTTAGGAGATACTTTTATGTTCTTGAAAACTCCAGTGAACCTAGGAGATTTGGGTTTTGTGTACGTCACTGCTTTTGGCTGTTTTTCTGCTTTTCTTCTGCCAGACCTTTGATGGAGAGCGGTCCTGAATCCTCCTGTTCCCCCAGAATAGATGAGTTGGATCTGGACTTTTTTTTTCAGTACACACAGAGCTCACTTTTTGCCAGAAAAGAAGAAAGGCCTTGTAGGTGACATCACACGAATAGCACTCAGCTTCAGCTGTCTCTAGCTCAATACCACACTAACCGAGATATGGTTGCCACACCTAAACTAGAAAGTGTTCCATCAGCTCAGAGGTTGAGAACAAGGCAAGCAGGGTCAGCCCATCTGCTAACCTAGACCCTTTCTCTGGGGTTTCACATAATATGCTCTTGTGTAGGGACTGTAACACCGGTCAATGAGCCAACAAGCTTCCAAAGGCTTTTGGGGATAGTGAATCATTGGCATTCACAGCAATGGAGTGCAGTCCTGAAGCAGTCCTGTGTGATAAAAGTCAGCCGTTTATAGCTGTCCTTGTCTTGGGTAAGTCCAGTTGTGTATCATGATGAAGGCTGTACTGGCTTGGAGATGCACACTTGTCAGTGCTCCAGGAGTGCTTGTCGTGGATGCTTACTGTGGTGTATGTTTGTTGATCAATATTGCATGTGAGACCAGTAAAGGCAGGGAGCTTTTCTCTCAGGTGGGGTTCAGGAGCCATCGACACTGCAGGCAATCCTGGAGGCCCATTGGATGGGTATACAGCTGTCTCATCATCCATGTGCCCTGCCAACTACCTTTCTGGGCTGATGACACAGACAGACCTCCCAAGGAGAGAGCTGTGCAGACTTTTGGCTATGGTTAGCTCAGGAATCCAGAGGTGATCTTTTCTGAACAGCCAACAAAGCTGAGAGAGGAAGTCACCAGGCTGAGATGTATTCAGCAGTCTGAGGGAGAGATTGACGCCTGATCTTGTGTGGTGGCATAGGCAGACAGACAGCCCCATCTTAGGGTCCAGCCAGGGGATCTTCATGTCTGCTAGGGCAAAATAAGAAGACTCCCTCTTGCTCCTGAGGTCCCATTAACCAATAGATTTCAAACTCTGGTGTAGAAGAGAGAAGAAGGTATGGATAGCAACTCAGAAGCAGGAGAGGGTGATCACATTAAAAATGTCCAGCCAAGGACTGCTAGCTTTTCTCTCTAAAGCTCAATCAACCTGGTTGCAGCAGGGGCAATCAGAGACAAATTCAAATTCAAATTTAGCTTATAAAATCTTGTCTAGAAAAGACTGAGAATTGCCTGGATTGTTGATGTCATTTTGCTTGAGACATCAAGATCAACCTGAGCTATGTTCCCAGCTCTGAAAAGCCAGTGCATTATCTGCTGAGCTACTCATCCTATTGGAAAATATTCTCCATGATCCTGCAAAAGAAAAGCAAAAAACAGGCTGCTCTGCAAAAGAAAAGCAAAAAACAGGCTGCTCTGGGCGCAAAGCCAAATCTGAATACAGCAAGCACGCTCCTCAACAAACCAGGGAAGTGCTGCACCAGAGTTTGGCAATTGTAGCAGTCACTAATGGTTGCAACCTAGCCCTCGCTCACGAAGTCTTCATGCTGACAGCCTCTGGTATGCTCACTTGTTTGTAAGCTGCAGGTACATTTGCTTACTAGTGTCACTGCATTCCTCCTGGAAAGGAAGACAGAACTGGAGAATATTAGCCCTCGGTAGATCAGAAGCATTTGCAAAGAGATTCTTTTGAAATGCAAGGCACCATCATGTTTGTTCTTTTATCCTCTGTCCCTGTGCATTGAAAACACCTTTGTTTTTAAAGAATATGTATGGACAGCAGCCAGTCACTCAGGGTGAGACTTTCTTCAGCCTTGTTCTTTGTTTTGAACTCTGGTTGCTGAGGTCATCTGTGAAAGGAATACAAGAAGCAAGCAGAGCTGTTTCATGGATTTAATAATAGAAGCTTCCTCTTACTTATGTTCAGCTATTCTTCAAGAACATAACCCATGTGAGGATCCATCATGGTTTGGATCTGTTGGTACTTTGACCAAAATGATTTATTGTTTTGTTCCCTAATGAAGTAAGGCAATATTTATCACTGCTCATCCACATGCAAGGGGGAAATCTACATGAACCCCTGAGGTCACAAAAAAATGTGCCTGTGCTCAGCTGTGTTGTATTGCAAACAAACTGCTACAGCCTGAATACTTTGCTTACTGGCTAGTAGTGCTGCCCCTAACAGCAGGATGAGATACCCTCTTGAAGGTCACGCAACCATTCCTTATGGGATTTGTTTATCACGGAAAGACTTTCATGAAAAACTAAATGAGGTAAACAGTGTTGGAAGAGAGCCCACCAGCACCACCAAAGACATGAAGGAGAGATTATTTTTGGATCCATGAATGAAGAGCAAGACAGACACGGAAAGAAGTGGAGCTGTTCATATCCTAGAGAACAGCAGTGCTATTCCTTTGCTTTGTACAGAATTGATCATATTTACATTTATACAGCACAGATGCCCCACGGCGCTTTCAAATCATGCACAATACCGCATATTGCATATCAAGAAACTGAGGAACTGAAGTCAAAGTGCATGTAGCAGCTAGCCTGATTCGCAGAAAAGGATGTTTGTTCAGCATCCTTCCAAGTAACCCCCGATTTTTAAAAGAAGTACTATGTGCTACATGCTTCAGCTGGTTCTGCATAGCAAACTGCTTCACTTATCAGTTTCAGAATAGTTGAAGGCAGTATCGGTTTTGCCTAGATTAACATCTACAGCCCCAGAGTATAGAGATAAAACAAGCTGGTGGTTAGACCACCAAGCCAATACTCTTGCCCTTTTATTACGGTTATTGGCTCTTTCACCATTTAGGCACTGTATGAAGAAGACAAGCCAGAACTAGTTCAGCGATCATTCAGATGCACATTAACAAACAGCAAGTGTCATCACTGAAGCTTAAGTTGTATGTTCCTTGTTCACACCAAAGAAGCTGTATGGCTTGCCATGTGATGTGGGGTGCTTCCCAGCCACCCTTGCTTGGATCAGGAGGGAATTTATATCTAAAAGAGTGAATACTTTCTAAGACTTAGCAACTTGACGTTCATCAGCATTCACCTCCAACACGATCTTTGCTACTCACTGCAAAATAATTCCTAACTTTAGGAGTTGCCCCAAATTACTCCCTCGAAGTATGATTCCCATCGGGAGCATCTTCACATACTACTTTTTGTGTGGAAGGCAGAAACCAAACAAAGTCCACAGCTTCCTGCCCATAGATCTGTGGCTGCCTAAGGCAGGCTTTTTTTCCTCAGTCTCATTGTCCTCTCCAAGCAGTGGGAGCTGTAGGCACTCAGCATCTAAAAACATGGATTTAGGAGTCCAACCTTTATTCCCCACGATCTATCACTCCAACACCTCAGTGTCCAAAGAATTAGATGGAGGGGCATATAACAAGTAGGAATCAGACTTCTATGGGCTGCGACTCCTACTGTGTGGCACATAAATGTCTCATCAGCAATGCATAAAACTGATTTAGACATTTGGAGAAAAAGAGAGCAGTTTGAAACTATCACCTTCTGCTTGCCAAGCTGGGACAGCGCAGCTCTGGTGCCCAGCCTGCCGCCGCTCCGTCAGCCACCACACACACGCGCTGCCTGCAAAAGGAACTCCTTCCAAGAGAAGGAAGGAGCCACTTCTTTGTCATTAACAAAAGGCAGAGTGTCTGTTCAAAAATAAAAGGCGTCACAAGACAAACAAAATGATTCATTGGGATTTTAGGACTCACCTCTAAACACAGCAGGAGGGGAAGAGCTTGCCGTTACCCATTCTGGCTGCAGAATGGGATCAGCCGAGAAAAAGTGTGTTCCCACAGTAGACAGTTTGGGCTTGTTTTGTCAGACAGTGAGGTTCAAATGACCTTTCTCTTTTGGCACAAGGATTTTGGCAGCCTAGAGAGCGCTGGTGCTAAATAACAGTAACACCAGCTTTTCCCTGGTACCACATAAGTAAACAATGCCAACAGTGTTTCAGGGACTTGGTGAGGCTGAGTTGCCGATTGGGATCCACAGACGGATCAAACCGTGGTTAGCAAATGAATAGATCCTATTTAAGGGTAATCTCCACCATGATGTGGGACACAGACATACATGTGAGAGCAACTCCTTCCGTGAAAAGATTTCTCACCTTTGTTGTCTCCGTGCTCTGCTTCTTCAAGTATCTTCTTGGATATCATTTCTGCAGCTAATGAGCTGAGTAGAAAAGATATCCAGTCACACATACACACACACACACAAAAAAAAAAGTATTGCAAAGTGGATATATGGCATTAGTGGCTGCAGGAAAAGCAAACATCATCAGAGGGATTGGGATGTTTTATACATCACTGTCTGACAAGATTCCAGAAAGAGCCTGCCGTGTGGAGTGTCTCAGCCATTATTAGTCATCAAAGAATCCAAACAGGGATTCAGCCACTTCCCATAGGAAGCCAGGTCTGGTGACTCCTTTGCTCACAGGACCAGTCATTACTTTATTGCACATTTGCACTACCGAGAGGCTTTAGCCAAGAACAAAATCACGCAGTGTCAGCCATCACATAGATGTGTGGGAAAAAATGTTTGGAGCTAAATTCTCATTCACACAGTTTAAAAAAAAAAAAACCTGCATATTTTACAGTTGGAGATTTTCCATAGCTGCAAGTGAACCATACCATAATCTCCCATTGCCCAACTCCAAGCCCAGGAAGCTACAAGTTATTCATTCTTCCTGCTCCAGAGCTGATTTGTCTGTGTCACGCTGAACTGCACGCCACTCTGAAAGAGTGGGCATGCAGGTATCTAGAGCTCCCTTCAGTTCCTACCAGGAGAGTATTGTTTAGAAGGCCAAAGCAATATAAAGCAAATGAGTACATTGAGCAGTTGGAGAAAAAAGGATCCAAAAAGCTAAGTGGAATTATACCTTTTGATCAGCTTAGCTTTAGATTCACTCTGGACAAGGGCAGAGGCTTTGCTAGGAATGCTCAAGCAAAGCCACAGGAAAGGTATAGCGTGGCTGGGCATCATCTGAAAATGCTTGATTTATTTCCTAAAAGCGCAGTCCCTCTAAATGCTCCAGCAAGTTTACTTCCTTTTGACTGCTCTTCCTTCTCCTAAATTTCAGACTGACCTCCAAGTCCACCTGCCCACACCACCCTGGCAGCTAAAAGATGCCTTTCTAAAGAATTGGTTCACATATTTTTACAGCATTTGAATGAATCCAAGTGGGAGTTTTCAAAGGAGCTTGAGGTGGAAAGTCAACACCTCATTTACTTTCAGAACCTTTGAAGATCCCATGTAAAGGGCCTTGAGGGTTTTAAAAATTGAAAAAAAAAAGAAAACAAAAACCAAAACCTGTAAATCTACTCCCTCGTGTCTACACCAAACAAAGCTAGAGACTAGAAGACAATTTTCAGTACTTGATTCCTCAAATGAGTTTAGGAAGCTGTCAGAAGGCAAAAGATAGCTGCACTCTACAAGATTATATCTTTTTACATGAAGTTTGTACCTGGCAGAAGGATCACCTTCTTGTGAATTTTCTTGTGAATTGTGAATTGTATTTTTGCAGTGTGATGCTTGCTTTAGAGCCTACTGAGCCAGCCTTGGAGACATGGAGCCATATGGAGACCACTCTGACTTCTTCCATCAAACCACCACATACCCATCTTTGTGCCCAGAACCAATTAGCTTGGAAATTGCATCAGCAGTTGGAAAGGAGGTTTGCCCTTCCAGATAAATGCAGCCATTGCCCTCTCCAGTTCTGATCACTACTAGATCAGAGCTAGTGCTCTAAGCCAGGCCATATTGCCAGGCAAAGGTGACTCCCTCACACCTCATACAGGGATGCTGCAACCTGCAGAGATACTTGCACATTTGGGTCTTCTGTGGGGTTTGGCAGCAGGAGATGTTGGTGTGTTTGCTAGTGGTTGTGGCTGAGGAGCCAGCCTTGTAATGCATTTTGGTCTAGAAACCTACAAAACAATGGATTCCTCTGGACACACGGCCTTCTCCCATTCCAAATTAAGAACAGAGGAGCAGAGCCAAGCACAAGACCTCATTTGTCCAGTGTTTGTCTCTGGAATGGGAAAAAGGAGGAGGGAGGAATACATCACCACATTCTGCTTTCCACATAGAGATTTGACGTAAAAGGTCTTTTTGGAAGTAAAGCTTTTTTTCACATTGTTCTGAAATATAGTGAGGCATATCACAAAGCATCTCTCTTCCCCTGAAAGTCAATGTTATTTGTTTCTCACAGGAAGTACATTTGTATGCTACTACTTTTGACCTGTGCAACTATGACAAATACTGCCTTAATCTCCTGGCAACAAAAAAACCTGAAAAGATTGAGTCAAGAAAAAAAAAACTCAGGTAGGATCAAGTCCTACTATATTCTGTATAACTTCTACTCCTAATAAGGAGAGCACATCTTGCAGTATTAAACCATTTCTCCTTTTCACAATATGAAATTATTTTTCTGAGAAGAGTGGATGCTGGGCATTTTTTATTATCTGGCCATAGATAATCTTTCTGCCTATCCTTCCATCTGTCTAACACTGATCTCTGTGTTACTATTCTTATATGACTGGTCATATCTCACCACTGATAACATATATAATGTGTCAAATATAGATAACAACTTCTAACTCCTCAGAAAGGTCAGAATACCACTCACACTTCATTGGTTAGGAGCACCAATTCCTCTCTGCAGATATGGCTGCCATGAGGCAAAGCAGTGAATTGAGCATCCAATTCTGTCAGGACCATCAGTAGGGATCTGCAGAGAGTTAAACTCTGTATTTTCCTATTTGTCCAAAATAATATGAAAAAAAAAAAAAAAAAAAAAAAGACCAGAGGCTGTCTGCTGGACCAGGCAGAATATGATTCAACAAAACTAAGAACAAGTGTTTGGTCATCGTAAGTGGAAGTGTAATTTGTACTTAGAAATGGAAAAGTTAAGAGTTGTCTCCTCAGAAAAGAACTCCCTTGCTTACCTGTGGTGCAGGCACAGTGTGTTCACATAGAAGTCAGTGGCATAGCTCCTATTTGCTGTGTCCAATCCAGCCTTTGAAATGGATGCTCACTTTGGCATGGCATTTCATGGGAGCAGACTGAGCAGCCAGGAAGCCCAGGGAGGTCCAGAAGCTGCTACTCTCCTGCAACCCTCTTGAAGTCACAGCTGTAACACATCTGTGGAGCAGGAGAAATGAGGCACACAATTTCTCACTAACCAAAGAGGGGTATGGGAAGACAGATGAGTTGAGAACACAAGCAACCCAAACTTCGGGACCAGAGGGGTGCTAGAGGTGGCCTGATCATGTCTCCGGACCTTGATGTTAAGCCATAGTCCCTCACATACCCAGACAACCCTTCAACATTTTTTTCCATTAGATAGGACCACTAATGCTCCTGCACTCTCCCTGAGCCATCTCACTCTGGTCATTCCATCCAAACTCTGCCTGGTCCCTCCTGCACCTTTCTCACACAGCCCTGTGGCCATTTCCTAGAATTTCCTAGACACATTTCCTTTGTGTCCCCCAAAAATGAGAGCCCCAGATTTCCCCTTCAGGCTCTGAGCAAGAGAAACTGCTGCTGTAAGTGATGCTCTGAAATTGGAACAGACAATGGCTGGAGCTCCTTCCTGCTTCTGCACTCCTGGGATCAAAGGCTCAAGTTTCAGATCTGGACAGTGAAGTTCAGCACCCTGGCCTGCAGCACACCCCTCAAGACTCTTTTCGATTAGTAAAAAAGGGTATTTAGGGGCCAGTGCACTCATGTTTAGACAGAGTGATTCAGCTCCTAAGATTTGTCCTGGTTTGAAAACTGGGTCAACTGTTAGTTTCTCCTCTGATCTGTTCCTTTACAGAGTAAGCAGTAGCAAAAACTGGTTTTCTACTCTGAGACAAGCTCCCACAGATTGACATGCTAGAGTACTTCAGGAGAATTGGGCAGAATTAGCATTCAGTGACTTAGGGAAAGTTTAGACTGGGTGGGATCTCAGCAGTCAGAACTATATCCTGAGCAGAAGTATAATTCTCCCAGCAAACAGAGAGATCTGATGTGTCTTCATTCCTTGAAAGATTTCCATAACTCTGGATGAATAATGCCGTGAGAAGATTCAAGAGGCATAACTCGCAGCTTTCAGTGAACAGATTCTCAGGTAAAATACAGCTGGAAAGATTGAACAGGCAAGGGTGTGGAGCATACCACAGGCTGAGTAGATACTGACTTTCTATCAGTTTCACTCTTATTTACCTGTGTGAAGTCATCGTAATGAAGGTTTGCTGCTAATTGCTCAGTTTTGCTTTTCAATACATCAATCCTGTACACAGAGCTGCCCACAATCTGTGTGAGCTTTTTCTCTCTTTCAGTTTAGAAATTACAAAACTGAGAACTGTTGACCTCAAACTCTGTTCACTAGAACAAAACCAAAAGTCAGCAAAATCACATTCACTCACTTGGGTCAGCTACCTAGAAATACCACATGCAGACTGGGCTCAGTGGCTTACTGGGTTGTGCTAGTACTGGAGCCAGCTGTCTCCAAAGCACAGTGAGAAGAGACGACCAAGGTGGAGAAGCAAAACAAAGTCGAGGCTGGCCACTCTGGATGAGCCTTGCCTTCAGAGATTATGGTGCATTATTCCTAACCCAACTTTTATCTCACTTGAAGGGTGACAAAGGACTGGATGAACACACAAGCATGGCTATTGAGCTCAAATGGGCTCTTCACCATAGAAGCTACCTGGTAACAGAGGCAGCTTCCTGTCTAATGATATCTTTTCAGCCTCATTCATAAAGAGTAGCCCCCCAGTACCATAACTGATGGCATTTATATGATTCTATCCAACCCCTCTGCCTGTTGTCTGTAATCTATCATTCCCTGTTTCACAACTCATGTGAACTCCTGCCAGTTAACCTTCATCCAAGCACAAATCTTCTGTAAACATTAGATCATCCTTTCCACCACGCTGGCATCACCAACTGTGGTGCAAACATCCTGCCAGCCTTCAGCCCCATCCTGCAGACACCACCCTTGGTGCCTCCTGACTCCTCACAGAGACAGGACCTCTTGAAACTCCTGGGACACCCCACAGGAAAGAGATGGAGATGAGCAGGATTACCTTAATTGTAGTTTTGGGTGTTACTGTGAGCTGTTTGCAGTACCCTTCCCGTGGCCTCTGCTACTCTCAGTACACTGTACATAGTTAAATTTGGATAATCATTCATACTTACTGTCTCAATGTCAGCCTGTAAAATATTGAACAGCATACCACTTGTTTGCAGTGGTAACTCACAAGACATTCACATTGGCAGATGCTTGTTTCTCGGCTGGCAAATGATTCCTGAGATCATATACTGTGTTTTGGCTATAACTCATTAAAGTCTCAATTCAATTTTTGCTAGTTTCAAAGCCCAGCTAAACTACCAGAGGGACTCATAATTTGCTTGAATGTGTTTACTGTCCAGCATATCATTATAGCTCCCATTTTTCTACGTTCTCTAGATCCTGTGCTTTTTCCTTCATTAAGGAGCACATTCAGCTATTCTGTTTTGAAAGAGACACCCAGGGCATCCTCAGTGCTTTGGAAAGACCTGGTCCTCTCTGAGAACTAGTGAAAGAAAGTAATCTCAAAGCAAGGGTTTGCTCTAGCAGTGCATCACCCTGCTGTGCCTAACAAATGACAGGACCAGAAAGGGGAGCAGTGAGGGCTAGCTGCATAGCCAAGGCCTTCCAGCTAGTCAAATCAGGAATGTTTAAGTCTTCCATGGGATTTGTTGAATTTTATGGTTCTGCAAATAAGATGGGGAAGTTGACCCATTTCACTTTCTGTTTCTTCTTTTTCTTCCTGTTCATTCTACATTGTTCTACCATTAACTCTTCCTTCAAATGCTGTTATTGGAGTTTCTTTGTTAAAATCCTACCATTGCCATGTCCACAACCTCTCATGTTGTTGCAGTGCACCCAGCTCGATGCTGTGTGAATGAGCTCCACAGCAGGACCAGCACTGAGAAGGCACAAGGGTGTGTGGGGGTGTGTGCATGCAGAAAGGGAATGAGAGAAACAGAGTATATGTGTGTCCTCAGTTTAATTAGAAAATTTAATTGGATGGAGTTTGGGTCATTTCCCCCCCCCCCCTTTGGAGCTGGCTGCAATAAACAGACTTTTCTCTCTCCCTTTCATCCTTCAGTGGTTTGTAGTTCTGCATCTGCTCTGCTGGCATTGTCTCTGCTAACGGCCATACTGATCAGGAAGCCAGAGCCAGGAGGCAAATGAAGGGACTGCATTGATACCGCTGATCACTGAGCCCCGAATAACTGGCAACTGTTTCTGCCTTTTACCTCTGGAGATGGGCTGAACAGATTGTGCAAAATTTAGTGGCTTCCAAAAGAGAAAAGGGATGGGGGAGGAGATAGGGCCTTACAGCCCAGCCCCCCAACTACCTGGTACCAAGTGGTCTTTTGAGCGCTTAACAGCACAGGAAGCAAAAGCAAAAAATTTGTGGAAGTGAGCAAATCTACTGATCTCAGGTCATGTTTGTACAAGAGAGCAAGCGACTAAACACCCCACGCCCTCTTCTCCCTTTGTGGGAGGGTGCTGCGATCCTCAACCCCAAGGCAGGACCCTCCAGCCCCAGCTCTGGCCATGCTGTAGCAAGATGGCAGGCAAGGCCTTACACCAAGCGCTGAGGAGAGGGTTCAGCTGAGATGTGGGCAACTGGGGCAGGAGCAGTGACTGGCACTCGAGAGAGGCTGAGTATGAGTCGTGCTTCTCACAGATGCCATTCTGTCTTCACAGCAGCAACTCACCTAACAGGATGTGGGTCACAGTCATAAGGCAAGGTGGGTATTTGTCATCTCTACACAGAAATAATGACCTGGGGAAACTGACTGCTGGATTTTGCTCCCCTCAGCCCATCTTCAAAGTAAGACAGAGATGAGGTGGTGTATCTTGGCAAGGGTAAATTGCACCATCTACCAGCAAGGCTTGTTTTTAGCCTCACAGCGCTGGTGGGAGCTCACCCTCCCATACTGAGCACTCAGGTGTTCATTGCAGTGAACAGCTCACTGTCTGCAGGGCTAACTTGAGGTTGGGGCAGACATAACTCACCTGATCTGCCTCACCAATTGCAACCTGCTAGCATGGTGAGGTGGGATGCAGAGGTGCTTCCCTTACTTCTCCATCACAGACCCCTGCCAGCTTTCGGAATGCTATAATGGCTCCTCTGGTGTTCGCTACGTGTCTGAGTGCACAGGTGAACTACTTGTAGGTGTACGCTTGCCCCATCCTCACATGGTTTTGTGGAGGATTATGACAAATAAACCACTACTAGGGGATATTTTTTTTATGAAAACAGTTTCTTTCTTTGGATTTTACAACAAAAGGGACAAGGTGGGCCTTCACCACACCATCCTGCTAGTTCCTCAGATGGATCAGGTTCAGATGACACAGGCATTATATGGTCCATGCACCCTATAATCCCTCTCTCTCTTTTTTTCCTTCCTTTCTCTGCTCCCCCACACCACATTACGAAGTCAGACTGGGATCAAATTCAGCTTACGTGAATGTATATCATTTCCAAGTTGAAGTCTAATCTGCATCCTCGTCCCCAGTGAGATACTCAATTTACCACTCCTGTAACTAAAGCTCATTGTTACGGCTATAATAATCAAATGTATCATTTTTCTAAGGGATACTTCTGGTCGTGTTTTGCATTTTTTAGAAAGCTCTCTATAAAACTCTTCTATTTGCTAAGTGACACGCAAGCTTCCTACTCCATTCAATATTTCTTTTTATTTTATGTCCCACCCATTACACCAACATGGAAACAAAAAATATGTGCGTATGATATTCCCCCTTGGAAGAATCAAAACTGTTCATGTCTATGAAAGAATAATAGCACGACCAAGGGACTACAGATCAATGTTATCCAGATCAGCGCTTAAATGGAAATCACTCTGCATGAAAAATTCACGATGCCCTCTATCCTTTACATGGATAATGGGGACATCTGGTTACAGCAGACAGAATCGTTTTAAGTATGTATATATGTGGGATACAGACCTGTGCGCTTCTAGTGTAACTCAGACAATGACTGACATTGCGTCAATTAGTTGTTTTGTAACTATTTTGAGGACTTTAATACTGCTCCCTACAATGAATACAAGACCATAGCAGAGGCACCATCTGAGGTATGTGCACTAGGCTAGATCACACCACTGCTGCGACCCTGCACTGCCTCTGGCTATTTTCTAACTGATGTCTTTAGTATTGATAAAAGGGTCGGTGGCCCATCCTGCCTTCATTGCTCCCTCTGTGATCAGAGTCCCAGAGAGGATTCTGCTGCCCTGGGATCTCAGCATCAGCTGCACAAAGAAGGGAGTACAGAGCCATGCTGCTCTGGTCCCACTCAATTTGCACTTTTTTTTTCACATTGGTGTGAAAAACATCTTGAGCAATGGCAACCTTGTAATGCAGCTAGTGGAAAACCAGGGAAATGCAAGAGTTTCTTAAATCTATGATCACGCTGCTGAGGACTGTACAAACCCTATGCCTTGGCTCTCATTCTGAGAGTCCCTCCACTCAGTTCCTCCCAGAATGGCCACCACCCCACTAGGGGGGAAGGTTTCTAGGGCTGGGAGGCAGCGCCAAAGGAAACTTCACTCTGCAGCCTCTGCCTTTCAACACACACAGAATAAAAAAGTCTCCATTTCTCAGTCTTATTACACTGTGGATTCATACTTCATATGATCCAGGCTTTGGACAGAAGCTGCTAGTTTTGATTTGTAATGGGGATATAGATCTTTAGTGAGGCTTGCTTAAAAAAAAACTATTAGGCATATATGTTGCATTTCACAAGTTTAAGGAAACCAGTGATCTTCCTTCTTCTTCCTCGAGAAAGTTGGAGGCAAGTTTGCAGCACTGCTGGCACCCCAGAGTCCAGGTAGCACCTCCTGCCCCCGCTCTGTGACAGCAAAGAGCAGAGGATGGGAGGCAATGACCGAATCTGGGCTCTGAAAAGGGGACCAGCAGTTTGCATTCACACATAAGGGGGGAAACTCAGCAGTTACACTACTTTTATTTGCCAGGCGTGAAACATGAAGGCAGAGGCCAGCATGAGGAGAAAAGCAAACGGGATGCACATTTGCAAATGTGCACATCTGTTAACATTAGAGATTAGAACTAAACGTAGCTCATACTTGATGAAAAGCCATAAACAGAAAGTATCCAAGCCCAGCAACCTACAGGCAGAAATGATAAGACAGGATTCAAAGTTATCTCCCACTATAGAGGAAAACTAATTTGTACATTAGCTATTCAAATTAATGATATATCAGCATATGCTTTTATTTTCTATATATTTAGCTGTCATGCATAGTGTAACCAGATTAGATCAGCAGAAGAGGTTCCCATGTTGTGTATTTATGTCCTAATAAACATGCACACGAGGATGGCTTCATGCATTGCTCGGGCCATTCTGCTGCTCTCTCCACACCATTAATATTGATTGGTGTTTAAGCAGGATTCACTGTCAGCCCCCTGCACTAGCTCTAACAGCCACGGTTAGTCTCATTTTTATTCCTAACATAGGCCTTAACCTTCTGCACTTAGCGGTGCCCTCAGTGCCTGCTATCTCCTCAGGAGTGCTGCCTCAATCAAACCAAGGCCCATGACACCGCTAAGAAAAAGGAGAGGAGAAATTTCTTATCGGAGAACATAAAATTTTTACCCATCACTCACACAATTTTCAACATTCAAATGAGGAAATTAACTGTTGAGTGGTACAGACGAGATCTAATCTCATTAATCCAACGATAATTGAAGTACAGGGCTTCCCCTGAGGCCATGGATTAATGACCAGCTAGGTGGAGCTGCTGACATGAAGCACAGCCAAGTGCCATTAACCCCAGCCAGGCATTATTTAATCCTGGGGGAAACGTCCTGTGCAAAATTTGTCACCGCTCAGCCAGGAGGATGAGGGAGGCGAGGGGCACGTGGGCTGGGCGCAGGACATCCCCACGTTCTTCTCCCCTGCCAGCATCCCCTCATCCTGCCACATCCCCCCCCAGCCCACAATGACCAGTGAGCACACAATTAAAATGAATTAACGATCTGAAGCAGAAACCGTCTTTAATGAAGCCTCGCTCAGACTTGCGCACTAATGCCAGCCCTGTTTGCTGACAAATATTTACCAACGCTCTGTGCATAAAGGACTGGGCCACCTGTTCTACCCCTCATTATGTCTCCCCAAGTCTAAAGGTAGCTCAGTCTGGTTCAACCTGCGACATCCAAACTGCTCGTAAACATCTCCCACAGAGCAGCGCCAGATCTGCAAGCTCTATTTGTTTCAGCCTCCTTTTTTAACTCCGGCCATTGTTCACTTCCTAGATGTAAACTCAACTAAATGCTGTTGCCTGTTTTAGCATAAGGGGTAATTTCCTGGCTTAAAGTTCCCACCAAAACACTTTTTGTCTTTTCAGCCAGAAACTGGAAATTCTTTAAGCTGCATATATTGCTCTCAACCTTCACAAGGTGCTCCAAGGCAAGCAGAAATAGATAATAAATCACGGTATTGGTTGTAATAGTGATATTAGAGATGCTAGTAACAGTTTCAGTAGACACAGTAGTGACACCAGTAGTAGTTTTCATGATCATAACATAATAATAATAGTGATTAAGGGCCTATCCTTGTTTTAATTGAACTTGAGGGGAGTTTTGGGATTTACTTCAACGGGGACAAGGTCAGATCCTAAACAAGCAAGGGTTAGCTCACCGAATGAAAAGGAAGCAGTATAGGATTAAGCCTTCCGCCCCTTTCCATTCCATGCAAAAGAAAACCAGGAAAGATTAGAGAGCTGTAAGGGAGACAGACAAGCAGGAGACAAGTAGAGGTTGAAAAGCAAACAAAGCCGTGGGCACAGTGCTGGGCTCACACCAACAAAGGGATGGCCACCTGAGCAGTCACAGCAGGACCACGCTGGCAAGTTGTCACTGCCGAAGCTGCCAAGGGATTCCATGGACACTTCCTTTGCAGAAATAAAAGCGTGCCTCACATTTCACCTCTCTGCTCCTTGGCTTAGGCTTTGGTGCTGCACTAACATGCGGGGTGCCCTTGCTCCCTCAGGGTGCCCACCCATCCCCACAGCCATGAGGGCGGGAAGCTCCAGGAAGTACAGGAAGAGATGGAGCTATGTGGGCAGGTGGCATAAGGGCTGGATGCTGCTGCACACTGACCAGCCGGCACCTTGGCAGCACAGCTGGGTGAGCAACCACAGCTTGGACGTTTGGATGACACCAGATACATCTTCGCCAACAGCAGGCCAAGCCTGAGCACACACAGCCAGAGCAACACTGTTTTACCCTGCTGTGAGCCTGAAGGAAGGACCCCACAGCCCTTGCTCACATTGCACCAGCTCAGAACAATTTTGGGGAAGATTCTCATGTGAATAAGGCCCAAGGGGCAGCTTTGTCTGAACAGGGCACCAGTGGGGAGAGAAGGAAGAGTGGTGGTGAGCACAAGATGCACTCGACAGCTTTTCCTCGCCTTCACCTCTTCTGATCCTGTTACCAGGCACAAAGTGCTCTTTTCACATCCGTATTTTTCTGGGAATGGCATGACACAAGGCAAAGCCCCATGGTATTACAAGGTCACACACACACAGACACACACGCACACAGAAAAGCAACAGCCTGCTTGTTTCTCCATCTCACTATAGCCGAACATTAACAACCGATTGTTCCTTTGTAGATACTTGGCTCCTTCCAGTCCTGACATGTGCAATTGCTTTCTGGTCTCCCACCCGACAAAGCACAGTGTGAAAGGATGTACACATGAAAGCTAGGGTAAATTCAAAAACATCGGTCCCAGGCTGCAAGGGAGCTGAATTCAACATCAGCAAAACATACAGGAAAGGACAATGTATAATGGAAGTGGAGGGGGATGAAGGGGGAGTGTGCAGGGGGAGGGGATAACGTAAACATTCACGCATGAAAATATTAGGCCATTCTCCCTGCACAGTGACTTGAATTCAAAGTATTTACGTGATCATTTCCATTTCTTTTCCCAAGAGGGTGCTGGGACTGGCACGGCTGTCAGAGGAGTGTGAGAAGATGCCAGCACAGGCAAGCAGTTTCCAAGGCAGAACTACAGCAATGCCTGATATTGTATTAATGTGAGTGCTGGCCATCTGGCCATTAGGGACAAGCTGCTGCCAGGGTGTCTCTCTTTTTCCATTTCATTTCAGAAGCTCTGGAGCCTGGGACTGAGACCCCTAGGGAGATTCTGGCTAAAGATAATTCCAGCATCCACTCAGATGTTGCAGAGAAAGGGCCAGAGAGCTGATAAGGCAGGAAAATGTGCTCACACCCACACAGAAAAAAACAACGGGGGGGGGGGAGGGGGGTGGTATTACGAGCAGAAAGAAAAAGAGAGCAGATGAACAAGGGAATGGTTTAAATAAATAAGAGGGAGGAAGCAAGCAAAGAAAAAGAAAAACAAGAGGCACAGCGTTCACTCAAAGGAGCCTTAAAAGGAGGAGAGAGGAACAGAGAAGAAAAGGAATAGAAAGGGTTCAACGCGGAGAAATTGCTATTATTGAAGAGGCAGGGGTTATGAAAGGACCACTAGTACAATGCACCTTTTTGGATTTTAACTCCTCAGGGTTAAAGTGAGAGGCTTTGAGTTCTCCCTTTGAATAGCACCTTGTCCCAGGAGCTGCTCAAGTCAGTCCTCAGTGTGAGGGAGCGTGAGGAAAGGTGCCAGAACTTTGCCTTGTCAAAATAAATGTTCTTCCTTATGCTTGTTTATCTACTTCTCATTGATCACTGGAGAGCCTTAGGCTAATCCCCTGGGAATTTTTTCAGTGTATAGAAAACTAAGCACAAAGCTGACAGTCCACATTTTGCACCAATACAGAAGAATACACCACTAGAAATGTCCATGGCTTTGCAAGATTGCTTCTAAAGCAGAAAACTGAAAGAAATGAAGGCACCCCACTCTTCTGTAAAAGAAAGCAAAACACATCTACCAAAAAAATAAATAAATAAAATAAAATTGGCTAATAGGTGAGGAAGTGGCATGGAAGAGAAAGAGTACCAAAACAACAGCCTGTGAAGTCTCATTTCCTGCAGAAGTTGCCCAGGTGCTAGCATTATAGCGTGATTTCCTGTGTGCATTACCAAAAAGTAGACACTATACATTATTGTTATCCCTGCTGTTGCTATTATAGCACTGTTATTTGGATCCATATCGTGAGAGATGATCTGCAGGCAGATCTGGAAGTCTGAAAACAGGATTCCTTCTAAGATTTTCATACTTCATCATTGCACCTGATGCCTACCTGGTGATTCTTGAGGACTGCTTTTCAAAAAGATGCTTCTGTCATGGGAACTAAGGTGCTGATGCTGCACCAAGCAGCCTGAAGCCCATCTCTCAGGCTAAACAAGGGGAGCTGGTTTGAGCTGTGCTCCAGCAGAAAAAACAACTTTTGTGAACATTTTGGGGTGTGGGAAGCAGCTCCACCTAAGCAACAGAAATATTTGCTGTCCATTGTTAATTAAAACTAGTTAAACTTTGGCATAACATTGCACCGGGGCAAAACCAGTATGACAGGGACCAGTCTCAAGCAGGGATGTGGGAGCTGTGGCTGACAGTAGGGTGGTCACCTCAACTCTCACAGACAGCTAGGAGCTCTCATTCCTGGGGAGACAGCTTTGGGGGAACACGGCATGAGAGATCCCAAACAATGCCGGGGGGAATTGGGAGGGCAAGAAACCTGCTTGTGTCCATAGGAGCAGCTGCATGCCACACTGTGCCATGGAGCTGGGGCTCCTCCAGCAAAAGCATGCTGCATCACGCTTCAATTCTAACAGGCACTTGCATGCTCATTCCTTTGAACGGTATTTCCAGCCACCTACACAGATTTCAGTCAAGAAAAAAGATAAGCTCAGCAAATCCACAAGAAATGTACTGGCCCTTGCATTTACTCTCTTTTAAAGTTTTGTTCCTAAGAGGTCCTTCTGTAGAGATAGTGCCTGCTAAAACACAAGGTGAGCTGACGCAGAGAGGATCTTGGCACAGAATCATCAGCAGGCACACAAAATGAAAAACCTCAGAGAGAGGGAGAGAAACTAATTGAAATTAACTGAATTAAAACCAACCTTAATGTTTTCCCCTTCCTCGAGTATTTTCAGTGCTGCTCTGTGAACAATAATATACTCTTTTTTAATGCCTATAATTAATTCTGTGAAAAAAATGTCCTGGTGGGCACAAAGCATGCTGTAGAAAGACATGGTAGAAAGGGGAAAAGTCCTTCATCTTCCACAATGAGAAGGACAAACTGAGATAAAAGCTGATTTCCACATCTTAGCTCCTGAGATTTAGTCTGCCTTTCCTATGCTTCTCAAGCAGAACTGACCAAAACTAAGGGAAATCATTTTGCTGAGCAGGTCCACAAATGAAAATTGGTTTGTGTTTCACAGTATTTTCAATGAATACATTCTTGCACAACTTACTATATTTTCCGGATATTCTTTTTTTCTACCAAAATTTTAAATGAAACTTTGCCCTGAAGGATTTTTTTAATTCTGCATAAAGAATATTTTGTTTGATGATTCTTTTTATTGCAAAGATAATCCATTGTGTTTGGTTAAAAAAAAATTATCCCATTTTACAAAAACTCCGACAATAAAAACTGCTTGCATAAGAATTGGAACAGCATCTTTCTGAAGATGACCTTTTCAACTTAACCCTCTTGCAGGAACTCAGCAGCTCCAATATGGCACTGCTTTCTGACTCCCTGGTTTCAAACAACCAGGGATAAGGAAATTGTGCTGCGAAGGAGGGATGTGTGTTACTAATCAGGTGTCTGTGATCTTGTTTGCATTCTCTGGTTGTGTTAAATCACAGGCACTCAGGAAGCTGTTTCACCCACTGATGTCTAAGTGAAAAAATGAGATGACTCAGTGCAGAAGAACAGGATGAAGGCTCGTGTGGCTCACGGAGTGCCACTCCCACCCACGGAGATTATAGAGGCATTAAATGGACCTGTCTGGCACAGGGCTGGATTTCACCCAACACAGCAGAGGCAGCAGGGCAAAGACCAAGCAAAGGCAGTATGGGGTGGTGCTGGGCAGGAGAGGATCTGGGAGGGGAGCTCTGCTCATTGACATGGTAACTGAGGAGACCGCACCAGAAGTGGCCAGAGAGGATACCAGAGACTTCTGAGTGCTCTGGGTTAATCTAGCTGGATACAGCAATCTCAGAACCTGAGTATCTGTTGCTCACTGGGGTTAAGGATGGGTTTGAGGTGTTCCTTTCTCTCTGCAGGGTACATAAAGCAATACAATTGTATCCCTCCTGAGAAGCCTGTGATTGTCACTCCTTCCCCAGGGCTGTAGGGAGGCACATTGCATCTGGCTTGGGACACAGCCTGCAGTGCAGGGGAAACTCAGCAGAAGTTTTCCTGGGGCTCCACCTGCACAGTGCACTCATGGTGCATCTCATCCTTCTGAGATGACCACATTGCCACTCCTGCTGTATAGTAGCACTCACAGAAACGGCTCACAGGTACAGCTCCTTTCTTTGCCAAGAGCCTGTGCTACAGCAGCTGAGGAGGAGACAACTGTCAGTCACCTTATCTGCTTGAGACAGCGAAGGGAAACAGCAGAAGGAAGAAGCACAAGAGAGATGTAGACAAAAATGCAAGAAGGCACAGCAGGATCCAGCCAACACCTCCCAGTAGAGGAGCAAGCAACAGGTGTACGGGCAAGCAACTTTACAAGCACTATCCAGACTTTATCAGTGCAGTCTTGCAGTCTTGGCTGGACAGAGATGCAACAGCACGTAAATCAATGGCAAAGCTGCCCATGATGTCAGTTGTACCAGATCAGGCTCACAGCACACACGAATGCTAAAAATCATTCTGCAAGAATAACACACCTAGGGCTGAGGTCAGATTTACAATATTTACACCTGTAATAATGATATTCCCTGGTTAGAAGAGCAATATATTGGTAACAACCACTTATACATGTTGTTTTGGAATTTAATTTTACTCCATATCATGAAGACAGAAAAACTATGTATTATGAAGGATTTATTGTTTGGAAATAATATATATCGCTCTCATATATATATATATATATATATAAATCCTAATGTAAACATTTACAAATAACTACGACCTTCATAAAATGCACTTTACCATTAAAGCCCAACCTTCTCAAGTCCTGAAAGGCTGAGCTCTTCAAAAAGTAAAGGCTCTCATTACCTTTCAGGACCAGCCCTTACACTCGATCTCTCCTTAATGTTCATACGGAACTTTCTTCCCTTTCAGGCTTATTTTTGTTTTTAACCAAGAGCCAATTAGACGGATTTTGAATAAAGCTGGAGCACTTTTTGTTCAAATGAGAAATTTTAGTCCCTTGAAGTGTAATGGGTTTTCAATAGAAATCCTCTCCCGCTGTGCATTGATCAGCTATTGATTGGTGAGGGTTTAAACTAAATTATTACTGCCAAAGAAAAGACATTCAGGATGAAGGAACTGAGCTGAGCACAGTGTTATATGAAAAGTAAGCCAACCCTTTGTGGTGGAATCGAAAGGCTCTGGTCACTCTCGAAGAAAAAAAATGTTAATTGAAAAATTCCTTAAATAGGTAACTGCTCTGAAAAGTCTGCTTTACATAAAAGATATGAAATCACAATCAGCCAACAGAGAAAAAAGGATCCTGCAGTTCAAGTGGTTTTTCTCTCTAAATGGTGCTGATTACTTTCCCATTCATGGATGACATGGAGTGATGGAAATTAGTCATTTCAGAAGAAAGGACTAATGACAGCTGAACTTGCGGGCACTAGGGAAGTTTGACTATTGGCTCCTTGAGACAGAAAGTTAAAACAAAAAACTTCCTATTGGGTGGAAAGATTTATCCCAAGCCTAGCAGGAAAACAAATACATGAGCTTGATTAGGCTCCAAAAGATTTATTTTTTCATTTTCATTTTCACTAGCGATCACAGCTCCCGACTTTTGTTGAAAGAGCAATTAAAAGAAATGGCACTGACCACATACAAAAGGCTATTAATAAAAAATATGTTCCCAAACGAGTCTTTTTCTTTACAATTTGTAAATGAAAAGAATAGATCTTGCTGATCCTCAGAAGCAGGTGTGGAAGGTCGGAGCTGCATCCAAATCGGAATTCCAATCAATGTTCTGATTTGCAGAGGCACTAAAGCCTTTGGATACACTTCAGGGAAGTTAAAGGACAATCGGTATTCCCAAAGTCCATACAGATCTTTGAGGAACTAACTCTAGATACCCATATTTCAACATATGCAGGATCGCACAATCAGAAATGATCCCACTCTGAAAGCTTCACCCAGTGCTGAAGTGCAGCTGGCTCCACACTCTCCAAAGCTGCCTTCCCACACCTGGCTGGAGCATGCTCATGCTTTCCCTTAGCCACATCCGAGCTGCAGTCAGCTCTGACTCCAATCTACCAGTCTCTCCTGCACTGCCATGGGCATGGCTCTGCCTTCTCTGCTGCCCATCCTTGGAATGAGTTCCTTGGAATGAGTCTTTTTAAGGGTCAAGTAGCATGTAATTAATGCATACCTATTTTCTTAGCATATCAAAGGTAACACGTAGTAGGATCAACATATTGGAGTGTTCCATTTTATTTCTCAAAAGCATATTTTGAGAATGAATCTATAACCTGCTTGCAAGAATTCGGTACCTGCATGTTCAAGATTGCTCAGTTTTAAGGACAGGTTTTCTCCCATTACTGAACAGCTGGCTCCATAACTAACTATAGATTCCAGCATTAAAATTTATATTTATAGGGCTCTGTAGCTTCTGGTTCAGGGGTCAATTTAGTTTGTTCTCCAGACATCTGAGAGATAAAGGTCTGGCTCAAACTCCACAAAAATTCACCTTCAATCCAGCACTTTGCACGAGAAAATCATGTGCATTGATGTTTCCAGATTTCAAAGAAGTCAGAGTCAGTATGACTGCTTGATTTCTTTCAGTTAGAGGAACCACATCCATCCAATAAAAGCATTCTCTTTGATTATGCTGCTCTGTGTGCATTTAGCTGTTGGTAGGTGTAAATTGAATGCTTGCCCAGATTTTTATACTAACATTTCATCCAACAAAATTTAACAGAGTTCTGCCATACCTTCTCTGTTGAGTAGGATATCACAGCAACAATAGAGTAAATATTAATCCATCAAAACTTTGCCACTATCCTAAGTACACTGGCCTATGCCAGAGGCTTCAAAAGATTAATACAACCCTTTATAAAGCCCACAGTTTTGTAACTATAAAAGACATGGAACCTTAATGTCTCAGAAAACCCTTATCATTCATAATCTGAGAGCAAATAGCATTAATGTAGGTAGTATTTCTACCCACATATATGTCTACTACTTTATCTTATTTATTAATGTTGCAAAGGCGTTTCATCAGCTAACTGCACCTGCACCCACCAAGCACAAGCTCTGCTTTTGACAAACATGCATACGAAGAGAGAGAAGTTACTGGGAAAAATGTAATCATTTCTGATTAAGAAGAAGTCAAATAAAGTGATCTACGTAGCTGTCCTATCTGGCTCAGAGCTCTGTGAAACATCTTGGCGTGAAGAGTCATGCCCTTTCATTTTACACTTGCTGCCTTTTAATTGAGCAAATGCCTTTTTCGTAGATGCACCTTGTGTGAAAAAGAATTAGCATCTATAGCCAACTTACTCTCCTGCCAGAAACTCAAATTTTCTCCATTTCTGTTAAATAATTACACTAGGAGAATATACTGAATAATGAAAGTGCAGTCTTCTTACCATTTTAGCAGTGAGGACCCAAGTAGCTTCAGTAGGAGAAAGATCAAGCCATAGACCCTGAGGCAAATGATCCTGATGATGCAGAAGATAACAATCTAAGAGAAGGAAAACTTATGCAAGGGAGACTGCAAATATTTCTTCCTCTGCTGCCCACAGAATACTTCATTCCTGTCCATCTTTGCCTATTTATGCACCAGACAGGTTAACAAATTAATTAGTGCCTCTCTAATCTCCAATTTATCCCTAGCATATGGATACAATATGCTCCAATTCCTCACTCACTGATAATTTGGATGAATTCTAGAGTAAGAATTAAAAGGAAAACCTCCAAGGAGCATGTAAGAGTTCATCAAGCACATAGTAAATATCTCCAACACCATGTAAAGTGAATCTAATGATCTGATTGGAGGACCTTATCTGACCCACAACTGGTTGCCAAATTCCCATTCATGTTTCTAGGCAATTCTTGCCTTGGATGTCCAAAAAGTCTACTGACATGGAAAGTCAGGGTGCTGGGGTGATGTCAGTCTTCCCAGAACATGCCACACAAGCCTAGGACCAGAGCATCAATAAGCAAATTCAACAAATGGAAGTCAGTTCTCACCTCTTATGCACCCTGAGTTTCAGAACTTACATTTTAAGTGCCAAAGTTTCAGGTTACAACCATCAAAATATCACGTTTTGGCATCTGGCACAGCATGTCTACTGGGCACGCTTTTCAGACGCTCCACAAGCTCATTAGGCAAATAGACAATAATTTAAGCATCCGCACTACCTCTGTGATGCAGGTACAGTGAAAATCTCTATTTCACAATAGAGAAAATTGAGGAATAGAAGAAATATCACCTTCCTAAGGTGAAGAAATCAGCACCAGAGACAATGCTAGAATGCAGATCATCTAATTACCAAGCTGTGTTCTTCTAATTGCCAAAGAAAACCACAGCCCTAGGAGAAGAATGCTCACACCTTCATCATCATCTTGTTTACTAAACACTCTCATAATAGAGCAATGACTGGAAGAAAATATGTTTTGGTTTTGAAAAATGATTGCAGAGATTTGACAAGTCCTCACAGAGAGCTGTAATGAGTTCAAACCACTTTTACAATAAAACTAAACTCTGAAACATGCTACTGAAAACAAATCTGTGTCGCTTTCTGAAATGAACTGTTCATTTACATTCCTTTAATGATCTGACTGTATTGAACTCAACACACTAAGCAACGCATGCAAGAAAGCTCATTTACACTTTCTAACTTTGTTTTTCCAAGGGGGCTGTGTTATTTATCTCCTTATTTCCTTTGGAGCTCTCACGATGGGAGCCATAAGCTAAGATGGGAGCTGAAAGGTGACCAAATATATTCAAGCCGATAATAAACAGAGAGCATTTGTAGGTGAAAACAACCAGCTTGGCACAAGAGCCAGAGAGATAATGCAGTCAGTTTAATAGGAGGCTTTTAATGTTTCCTGTTCGGGATTGGCTGGCTTATTAATGATTTAAGCACAAATTGAATTAACCAAATATTGAACATATGTTCTTTTAAACTCTCCTAAATCTACCAGAGCCTTGTGAGGGAGAGCTCTGTGGCCATGCTGTTGAAGTAGGGGGAGAATGACAAGGGGGTATTGAGGGTGACTGGGTAAGTAAAACATAACCTGAAGGTGGTCAATTTAATGCTGTGTTAGTGGCCTGAACTTTCAGTTCCCAAAGGGAAAGGATGATTAATGCCACTACCAAATGTATACCCATACCTGACCCTGATCTCATCAAATCCTGCTGCCACCATCTGCTGTTTTTAATTCCTCTGCAATATTTGTATTTGCTACCTCCCTTCTACAAAGAGAGGGAGAAAAAAAAATGTTCCCTGCTTATGAATGGTGTGATCTGGTTGTACTGGCTGAACGCTGGCCAGGAGGCATCTGTTGCTTATAGTCCTGACAGCATCTGCTACTATTTCTCACTTTTCCCAGCATGCTGTGAGATATGGTTTCTCCCAAAGGTGGCCTTTGTATGCACCATTGTCAATTCCATCATTGTCTGCCACAGCCTGTTCCCACGATGCAGTGGTAGTTATTACCACACTGCAAAACCTTTTCTTGCAGGCTATCTGTAATCTAAGATATTGTGTGATTGAGTTATGCAGTTAACCCTTTTCATATGCATCAAACCATTAAAATAAAAAGTAACAACCTGGGCCATTTTTGGAAGGGAAACCTTCGGAGCTCACAATGAATGGGAAAGTGAAACACTTTTGTTTGGTTCCTTTTTAGCTTTTAAAATAGTATCAGTTTGGCACTAGTAAATCAGAGGCTTAAAAACAAACAAACAAAAAGACAAAACGCAACAAAATGTCATAACTAGCGGTTTTAATTCCTTTAATAATGCTATAAAGGGCACATTGTTTTTTCTCCTGATTCCTGATACGGCTATTAAGTATTGTAACCAAATGTGTGTGAATGCCATTATTTATGTGTCTGATCTTTAAATACCCTCTGCTAGTGGGATACAGACTGAGACTTCTGATGGACATAGGCGTCCCAAGCTGTCATCTTGCCTTGTCCTTCTGTCAAACAGTTCGTGTGTCAAGCACTTCTCCTGGGAACTTTTAGAGCAAGAGACAGTAAGCACAGAGCAGTTCGGTCTCCAGAGAGCTACTTTTAACTCACCACAATATCCTTGGTGTCAGTTCAGAATAGCCCACTATGGGGCACGGCGAGAGAAAGCACAACAGATGTTACCAGTAAAACCATGTTTACGATTCTACAAAGTTATTGCCCTGATGTACCTTCTGACCAGAATCCGCTCAAAAGATGGCTAGCTTCCTTAGCAGTTGGATCTTTTAAGTCAGTTCTGTTCACATTAATGTTTGTTTACAGAATTGATAGTATTAAAATAGACATCGTATCTCTTACGCATCCGTGCCCCTCCCTTTCCCCCAGATCATTTGTAATAGTGTGGCCTTTTGAGTAATATAGTTATCACTTACAGCTCTATTTGTGGTAATTTCTCTCTTTATATCAGGACTTCAAATATATTTCCCTAAAATACACAGGGCATGAGTGGTGTTTTATCTCCCAAATTCAATTATACTTTTTAAAATTCATTTGTTGGGTTGTTGGTTTTTTTAACTTTTCATTAATTTGAGGCCACTTAATATATATGGAATTACAACTCCACTCTTATATAACATTTAAAGTACGCATTGTGAATGACACTAAAAGGAATCATGCTAATCAGCTGATTTTTTAAATACCTTGAAAGGTTCCCCCTTAGAGCAGACTGAAACACTGGAGAGAGAAAAAAAAGGAGACGTGGGAGTTCTAAAACAAAGTCCCTCAAAAATCCTTGCCTTTCCTTGTGTCTACTTCTGATTTTCCATGAAGAACTATCAGGCGGTGCAATACAGCACATAACAGCAAAGCAAATATTGGTGCACCATTTAAAACACTGCAGTTGCCTGCTGTTCTCCTGTTAAGAATCATTTGCATGGTATTTTACATCATCTATATTATATACTCCCAGACGGAATGTTTCCAACAAAGGAGAAAATTGTGTTATTTTATATCTATCTCTGTGATTCCTATTTTAAGCAAAGACTTGTATCACTTAGAATGTCTTTACCCTTTCTCCTTCCTCATGAAGGGAAACAGGGACAACTTAGCAGTATGACACAATATTCCCATTAAATAAACAGAAAGGAGTAATCGGAACATCCAAACTGCAGCAGAGCAAGGCAGGACAGAGGACAGACTGTAAGTCACTGAGGAAAGGGACAGCACCCCCATCATGCACAGTGGCTGCAAGAACAAGCATTGTACCAGACATATTACTTTCTTTGGCACCACTTCATCCTTCCTTCACATCTTTACAAACTATTTAAAGTCAATTTCAGTGTTACCATCAATTTAAATGAGGAAGACTGATTTAGAGCTGTTTTACAATCATTCTCTACATCTAAAAGGCTAGAGAGAATAAGGCACTTAACAAGATAAGACAGGTGTGATTTTAGATAAGAGATCTGCCCCATCCCTGAAGGCATCCAAGGCCAGCCTGGATGTGGCTCTGGGCAGCCTAGTCTCGTGGTTGATGACACTGCACATAGCAGGGGACTGAAACTAGATGATCACTGTGGTCATTTTCAACCCAGGATATTCTATGATTCTATGATCTGCTGAGCTGCTATTGGGTAAGACCAGTAAAAACACATTTCTGAACCAAAGGTTTTGCTGCTTTCTGCACCATTAAATTATATTAAGAGAAGCAGAAGACAGCAAAAGGAAAACTTTCTGACTCAGTTGTAATTTTTCTACGCTAAGGGAGGATGAATCTTTACAGAAACTGTAAAGACAGTGCCTAGATCTAGACCACCATGATCAAACATCTTGTCTCCAGGTCAGTGGTAAAATATATATTTGAATAGGAATATTTGCATGGAGAAAGTCATGGTTTTTTTTAAAAAAAAAAAAAAAAAAAAAGGAAAAAAGAAAGAAGAGAATATATGCATGTGAAGGAATCCATGGGTACAATGTGTGACACTTGCTCTTATGAAATAGTTAATATTTATGGATTGAAAGTAATAAGATTATCCTAGCAACCAGATATCATGAGCTGTGACAGAATCAAAGTGGGAATACACAAGCATTCTAAACTACCCGTTCCAATCTTCCTCACAAGTTGGCTGTGTGAGCTTAATTGCTTTCCTACCATGCCTCAGTCTCCCTGAGGCTCCACCACATCCTTTGCTATTTCTGCGGGTTCCTTTATTAGCAGCCTACTTTCCAGGAGGAGGTGCGTGTTTATTTTGTTCCATGACAAGGTGAAGCAAGGTAAAACCTGCTGTTCAAAAACCTTGCTGAAATCTTCGGTAAAATACAGTAGAAGAAGTCAAGCTTCAAGTGTGATGTAAATAAGTACAAATGCGCTGCTTTCAGTAGAAATATATTTACACATTCATAGCATAAAATTGTTTCTGCAAGCTATTTTTTTCCTATTTCAGGCCGATCACAGGGATGCTGTTGCTCTGCTCTGACCAGCTGGTCTTTCTGCTCACAGTCTGGCTGCAGACATTGCAAGAGGCAGACGACATTGGCCCAGGCCTTGTGTTACAAAACAGAATTAACTTCAGGCATGTCAGCACTTATGCTAAATGGAAAGGGGCACTGGCATGTTTACTGAAAAGCATGTGTATAAAATGTCTTCCTGAATCAGAAAGCACTGCACAGAGGCAACAAAACCTCTTCCCTGTTTGTTTCAGTGGGCGAAGCATGTATGGACAAAATCCCTTTATTATGGGTATTTGGGTAAACACAGTATTTAGAATAAGATCTGCTGCTGCTTCTCCTCCCTCCAGTGTTTTTGTCTGCAGATCCTTTAGCAAACTAGAAAAATACAAGTGCCATGCGCAGGTAGGTTTTGATAACAAGTTGAGCCAGAGGCTGCTCTCATTCACCCACTGCTTGTTTGTTTTTCGTTTAGCAAAGCAGCCCCAGCCATGCAAAACAGAGATTAAAATAAAATGAAGCAGGGGCAGGAGAGGTATTCACTTAGAGCAGGGGTTACCGGAGGGGGAGACGAGCACCTGATGCGGCAACAGCATGCCAATCCAGGCGCTTGCTCCCAGCTTCGTGGCCCCGCACACCCATTGCCTGGCCAGCCCCACACCAGCGGCCCACAGCTGGGCGAGTGCGGTGGCCGGGATGCACTTCTCCAGCCTTCTCCATCTTCCCCGGCTCCCCTCCTAAGCCTGCCGTCCTCCCCGGGCCTGCCCTGGCAACAGCGGGGGCGGCAGCCAATGGGGCCGGGCCGGGTCAGGGCGGCGCGGCGGCAGCGCGGCCCTTTGTGCGGGGTGGCAGGTGACCACGGCGGGGGAACAAAGCGGGGTCAGGGCGGGAGCCGGGTCCCTTTTCTCAGGCCCGTGTTCTCCACTCCTCACAATCTGTCTAAATTTAACTCGCCATTGAGGGCCCTGGCTGTCGAAAACAGCTTTATGTCGACTAATCCAGGCAGAAGTAAGGGTAGACACAGAGAGACACAGAGACAGGTTTGAAGGCGGGGACGTGGCTATTTTACTGCCTTTTTTTTTCTTTTTTTCTTTTTTTCTTTTTTTTTTTCCTTCTTTCCCCTCTGCCTCCAGTGAAAAGTTTTCTGGACCAAAAAAAAAAAAAAAATTGGTGACAAGATTAATCAGCCCGTGGAGCTGAAACACATGCTTGACTTAAACAACCTCTTTGCTGTTATTAACAACTGCTCCAGCATTTCTCTTGTTATGCTAATGGCACAGATTAGAGTAAAATCTATTCCTTCTTCTGAACAGGCCAATTGATAGAGGCTGATCTATTTTTCTCCCTGGGTTTAATTCTTTTTTTCTGCAGGCACAAGTGTTTGCGGCAGCAGGGAAAACAGAACGCGGGAAGAAAGACAGAACCGTGCACAAAAGTAACTGGTCCTTCACATATACCAAAATCATCAATAAATACAAACCTGTGTTGGTCTCACGTCTGGACAAAAGGCAGGAAATCCAACACAGTAGCCGATGTCCTGCCTTTAATTCGTTTGCTTTCTTTCTGTGTAGACTCAGAGCACTGACACGGGAAAGTGCCCCGGTTGCATTTAGTAATTTTATGGGGTGAGAAATGGAGAAGAAGGAAGCATTGCTGGCAAGACCTGGTGAGAACAACTGGACTCAAAACCAGGCCATGCACTGGAGCACCATTAGGATGGTGGGAGAGGTTGCCAGTGCAGCCCATAGGGCTTCAACATCAAGGAGAGCAGGGTAGGTCCATGGGCGTCACTCCTTGAGGTTTGTGCCTACTGCTAGCTTGGATCAGACCCTAAATGCTCTTTAATTTTTTTTCTGTTTTCCTTTTTTTTTTTTTTTTTTTTGCAGTAGACAGAGTCAGACATCTGTTTCATAGATAGCTGCAAAGCTGACATTTAAATGTGTGAGTTTATAACATGCTAAATATTTAAAACATCGCTGAGAGGGGCTTTCAGCCGGCTATAGCCACTGAACGAGAATAAATGTGCCATCAACTCCCAGTGTACAATGTGTGTATAATATTTATATTAACTACAATAAACCTTGAATTACTTCCTCTGGATTTGAATTGTTCCTCTGTAAGTAAGCAGAAATATCAGGACCCTCATCCTACGCCAACTCCTATCAGTGAGACTCTTTCTAGGGATTTTCTTGATTTCTAGAGCTGCCCCTACTGCTGTCTCTGTATACAGCTCCTGCTGAGCAGGGGCCATCTGCTGCTGCCTGGCAGCTTCTTCAACCTCCCCCCAGTTGATTGATATGATAAACTTGTCCGGGTTGCCTGAGTTCTATGAAATTCCAGGATCCACTTGTGAAGCCTGCATTAACAGCAGGTTGATCTGCCTGGATCCAAAGACATTAAAGACTCTCCTGGGCTAAGCCTGAATTTGGAGGTCGGTGCTTTGCTAGCACTGAACTTCATATGACAGAGTTCACAATTTTACATAGCTAGAGAATGCAGGGATTGTTATGTCATCTGCTCTGACTTTCTGCATGCCATATGCCATCATATTTCACCCAGTTATTCCCATATTGAGCCTAATCACCTGTGCTTGATTAAAACAAATCACCCATTCTGCCCTAATGAGTTGGAATTTTAAAAAACGGAATTCTACCACCTCCTGTAGTAGTTTGTGTCAGTATTTTAATGACTTCCACTCTTCAAAAATATATACCTGAGTTTTCATTTGCACGGGCCTGGCTTCAGTGTTTGGTTTTGTCTGACTTTTCTCTTCTAACTTAAAACAGCCTTCCTGAACCTAACATTTTCTTTCTGTGTAAGCATGTAGACTTCTTTGCCATCTTTATCTCTTTATGTTTTTTTTTTTGTTGTTGGGTTTTGTTTCTGTTTTGTTGTTTTTTTGTTGGTTTTTTGAGGTTTTTTTTGATAATTTAAACAGGCTGAGCTCCTTAGGGTGTTCACTGGAAGCCACTTCTTTGATCTTTCTGTTCTTGGTGTTTCTTGGTGTTCAGCTAGGATTGCCTGTTCATGTTCAATAATCCTGCGCAGACCCAAGGACTGCTTTCCCCTCTTTGCTATAGCACAGCAGTGTCCAACCTTTTGGCTTGCCTGAGCCACGTTGGTTGAAGAGGAATTGTCTTGGGCTGCATGTATTTAGTTTGCTCTGAAAGTAATGCCTCCTATTTATTTCAATGAAAACTACAACAGATACAGTAAGCACAGTATCTGCACACTATTTGATAGAGCAAATTCTCCATTAAAAATCACTGTTTTTTCGAGATAGTCACCACTGTCATTGTCACCACTTCTGAAATGCAAAACTCACTGCCTCACTGTGCTTATATCCGCTGTTTGGTCTCCATCAGCATTCATAACTGTTGATGAATGTCAATGGATGCAATTTTTTCCACATGAAGGAACTTAATGGCACACCTTTGCTTCAGGTGCACCTCTATGTCAAACACCGTTTGGTCAGACTGTCCTTCTGCTGTCATCTGTCACATGGCAATAAAATGTAATGGGATATTGGTGGGCAGGTTCAACCTCTACTGCCATACCACCAGCATCCCCCTCTGATATCATGGGCCAACATAGCAAAATAGGAGGCATTCATAAAATATATAGTTAATGTACATAAGTAACAAAACTTTTACTTTTTAATATTTTTTGTTAAAATATAAAAAGGTAGAGCAACAAAAGTGTAAAGCTAGTGGGATGTGTGACCCTATTTTTGTGAAACTAATGCATCAGCCTGGTGAAGTGGCAGTGGCTGCAATTATCTCTGAGTTCTCAAGGTACTTGCCAGAGATTTTTGATGAAATTTCATTTTTCCTGCACTTCATCCTTGAAAACATTTGTTCACAAACATTTGTACTTTCAAAATGCAATGACATGAATGAGATGTGACTGTGAAGTGTGGGATATTTCTCTCTGCTAAGACAGGGCTTATAAAAGTCCAGTAGAGAGACATGATCAGATTTTTGAGTTGAATGTCTAATTACAACTCCATAAATTCCATATCAAAATTTGCAGCTCGTATATTTATGTTGACTGAAAATGAAGATGCAAATATAAAAACAAATAAGATAATTTCCTTTTGCAATCTTGAAACCTGTTCTCAAATTTTTTTACCACAATGGAAAGCATGACTACATGGTTTTTGTTTTTTTTTTTCTATTCACAGGACAGTGTTTAGACAATGTACCAAAATGTTTAGAATTATTTGCCATAACTTGAGCTGGTGTTGCACTACACTCTATGCTCTGGTTTCAACCCAGATGGGGTTAATAGCACACTGATGTTTGGTCACTACTGAGTGACAATTGTGCACAGGGTGGAGGGCATTGCAAGCTGTGCCGAGTTGTGTCTGCCCTGTGAGCCACCAGTTGGAAATGGCTGCTGTAGTCAAACTCTGACACCTTGTTCAGTGTGAGTTCCAGTGTTGTCCAGACTGGCTATATTCCAGGCCACCTCACTTTCTCAAGGAGTAGCACATTTTTTTGCTCCTAAGTATGCACAGGTTTGCAGTCTGCTTAACTGACCTGTGATCATATTGCTAAGTATGACTGCTCTGCCCTCAGTCACTCTACTAACCTTTGTATGTATGCAGATATTTAGCAGGACAGGTTTTTTTACACCAAGATGAGAAGGATGACACTTGAGCATCAGACTGCTGTCAAGCTCACTAGGAACAATCTCTTTAAAAGATAATTACCCTGAGACAACTTTTCTTCAACACAGGCCAGTATCTAACTATTTCTCTATTTATTGCATGATCTATTCATATTTTCAAGAATTGTAGTCTTAATTTTCCATTTGTTCCATGGAGCAGTTTATCTAGCATGATGGCATCGAAAATATATTGTATCTCTACAGTTACATTTTAAAGTGGGACCTAGAATCTCACTGAAGAAGGAGCTGACAATTAGTTGACAAGATCCTCTTTCCTTGATGTTATGAATTCAAAGATAATTCCATCTTTAATTCTTTTTTGATTAAAAACTGTACCAATAGAAGTATTATTGCCTCCACACACGCACTCACACACATACATACATGCATAGTTGGTAGGCTAATTAGGTCATTGTAACTCAAGTCATATTACATTGCATCTTTAAATATCAACATGCTATTTGTACGCTTTTTGGTACTGAAATATCCTCACTATTCTGTGATTAATTCAAAATAAGGAACAGCAATTCGAAAATTTCCTTATCCGATGGTTTCTGAACTTCTAGGTATATTAAACCCTAATGGTTTATAAATGGTTATCATTAGAAGATGTTGCTTTGCTTTCCTTCCAGTAACCAGTTATCTGAAAGGAGCTCCCATGAGCACAATAAAATAGAAATACATCAAGAAAGGAACAAAAATAGCTACGGGATATATATTTTCCCATATCGTGGGAATTCTTTATAGTAATCTCCAGCTGATAATATTTATGTTCCATCATTAGGATCTCTTTTGTTCTTAGTGTGGTTGAAGAAATCATTTTCATTGTCTTGAGCAACTCCAGATAGGGATTTTCCCAACTTTAGATTTCCCTTGCCAGTTTTCTGCATTTTATCACTTATTATATCCTTTGTTCCTTACTTTATCTTTTTCTTATGATTTCTTATTTCCAACTGCTGCTTTCAATATTTTGCTGATGCTTTTTTGTTTGTTCTTATGATAAGTGTGCAGTTAGAGCAAAATATCACTTCTATGCAGAGAAAATATAAAAATATACTGCATTTTTAGCATATCAGCAGTGTGAGAGACTCCGTAAACCAAGTCTAAGGAGTGACAAAAAACAGTTTGGCAGTCTGTGCAAAGCTGTCCTCTTTCCAAGACAGCAGGAGATTTCTACCAACACATCAAGAACTTTAGAAGCAGTATGAAGCTGCAAGCTGCACCACTGTGTTCTAGTGACCAGGTCATGAGAGGCAAAAGCATGCAAAGACATCAAAATCAGTTCAGAAAATTCTAGGTAGAAGTGTAAATTCATGTGATACATGGTAGGTGTGTGGTCATCAGCAGGACTGTCTTGGAATGCTGCAGCCATGCCATATGTGTGCAATGGCCAGGCAGCTGACAAGAAGCACTGCTCTGCTTGAACTGATGGGCATTGGAAACCCTCTGAACGCAAAAAGATATGAGGAAGGCAGGGGCAAAAGCTGATTTGGGCTACTGCCTCTCCTTCTTCTCATCCTCAAGTAAATCTGCTTGCTTGAACATGGGAGCCCACATGTTGTTAGCTGCTTTTTAAACAGAGAACAACATCCAGACATTTTGTACCACTCACCAGGTAGAAGAGGTTCCTACTGCTCACTGAAGAAAGTACTGCTAGCTGTATTTTTATCCTCTACTCTCAAGTAAGAAGTAAATATATATATATATATCTGATTTTCACTCACATAAAGTCATGATTTTTCTAAACAGGATTTCAGTACCTGCTTGCAAGTCAAATAGTTCCCTCAGTGAGAATTCACCTCCACATAGCCCAAGGCCTGTCAGTCATTTGCAATGTAGAATGTCGTTATTTCTTGTTTCAGTCTAGCTGGTGGGGAACAGTAGGATAAAAGTGAGAGGAGAAACACAGTGGGGTCTGGTGCCAGATCCCTGAGTCTGAGCTTCATGGAAACAATGCCAAAATAAGGATTAGACAACATAGAAGCCAAGATGCTGTAGAAGCACTGGATGCCAAATTTTAAATAAAACTGCTGCCCATAGAGAATAAACTTTTAGATCTTAGGAAAAGCCACCACATTGTCCAGCAGTAGTGCCTGCTATAGCCAGTAACTGCATCCCAGCATAATATTATACATAGCGCTGGAGCCAACTATTCTTGCAAATCAATGGGGAAAGAGCAAAAGTGATATTATTGCTACTATAATTTTACTACTGCTATAATTACTGCATAATGTTCTATTCCTAATACTGCATCCAGAGACAGTGAACTTCCTTTCACAGCAGATAGTCAAGAAACCGAACAAAACTCTGTAATTTTCATTTACCAGCATTCACACCATTTGTTTTGGTCCACATACCGTACAGTCACTGGTCTACCCAGAAATATCTTGTAGACAGAAGCTGTGCCCAAAAATAAGCCAGCAAAGAAACTAAACAAAGTAAAAAAAATAAAAAAATTAAAAAAAAAGGAAAGAGACTTTGTTGATATTTATAACATCTTTAGAGAATTGCACAACATCCAGCAATAAACACTTCTCTAAGCTTTAATTACTTCATCCTTAGTCATGTTGTGTGCTGCCTCTCCTGTTGTTATTCATATTTCTGTAGCACTACTGAGCCCTATTTGTGGACCATTTCTATTTAGCCATCAGCATTCTGTTGAACGGTACCAGATTTTGTGGTCTTGCAAACCAGCTACTGGTTGGAGAAGTAATTGGCAACACAGAGTATGGAGATTTTCTCAGTGTCGGAGTTATCAGGCTTTCTTGATCAGAGATTTTTAACAACAGTTCACATTTCTGTTGGTCACCAGGTATCTTAAATGTGAATCTTTCTGGCAGAGGTGAAAAGGAAGAACACTGTTCCATTAACCTGCTCCTTGTACTGCTGCTTGTGTTGTGCTTAAACACAGGCTGGAAAACAATTCATTAGCCAGTACTTCAGAAAAGCTCTGGGGCCAAAGTTTTTGAAATGAATCAGAACAAATTAAAGAAATACCTAGACTCTGCATCACTGTCTTAGGGTTTGGCTGCAAAAACTTTGTAGGCTGACACAAGCTGACTCTGCCAACGCTCCAGGCAAGCACAAACTCTTTCCATCCCCATCAAAACCAAGGAAACTTTGTTCTAGAGGCCATGAAGTTGTATTAATGCTGCATGGATCTACAGTAGTTTCTTCTGCAGGACTTCTTAGCAAAGGTTCTCTGTAGCAAAGCATCTCTGTAACCATGGCTTCCAGTCTGGAGATATCATGGGTCCTGTGACCTCCCTGAACAAGTGGAGTGAGCAACTTGTAAAGAATCACACAGCCATCATACCATACAATAACTTATACTTTATACTCTGTGTGCATGAGAGATGGGCAAAAAGCAATCGAAGACCATTGCCAGACAACCCTCAGCAAAAAATAATACTGAGAAATTCATCAATTTTAGGAGTTGGAGTTGATCCTTATGAGTCCCTTCCAGCTTGGGATGTGTCATGATTCTATGATCAGAAAACAAGCCTGTTTCTGGAGTTTATTCTAGGTAGAGAAAAACAGAGGTCAAAATCTTCTAATGTTGGAAGTAAATTCTCCAGAGTAAGAGACAGAATGAATTAGACTAGCAGTTTTTCAGGAGCAAAATAATGTTAATCCTAACATTAGGATTAATCCTAACATCTGCTATATCCACAAGCGCTAGCCCCATGCCAGGAACCTGCTAGAATGCAATTGCTGTATGCTTCTAATGAATGATGCCACTGCTATGTTAATTTGGCTTGTATTTTATTTATTTTCACAAATAACTAATATTAGGATATATTTTATAAATGTAGAGACATATTCTCTTTACAGCAGATAATGTCAGGATATGAGAGAAAAAGAGAGGCTCTGCAGTCAAAAAATTGGAGTGAGTCACAGGTACTCGTGAAGTGAAAGATGTCAAAAATTTGAGACCTCAGACACTGAACAACCATCTGTGCTTCATATCAGTGTAGCACTGACTGATTAGATCAAGAAAATATTTATTTTAAAAATGCACACCAAGAAAGGCAACCTATAAAACTCACAATTTTATAGGAGGCTCACAATTTTGGGATAAACTCATGAAAATCTTCCCGGACATGTTGTCTTGCTCATTTCCGTGCTGGGAAACACAGGGCTTGCCAAGGGCTTGGAAAAGGAAGTGTTTTTGATGATTCTATGGAATATCACCCAATATTACATGAGTGCACACATCCATTGTGAAAGCAGATCTTATCTACTCCTCTTTTTAATAGCTTTCATTGACAATCTCGTTAATTCAGTAAGCAGCGCTTTGCAGAAAAAGAGCACTGAATTTGTATTGAAGAGTTACTTAGAAAAGACAGACTAGCTTGTGAACTGATTTTAAAAAATGGACAAATGGATGGATAAACCAGGGTGAAATTCATAAGAGAGACATTCAAGGTAAGAAAGGTTACTCCCTTGGAATTGCAGTAGTAATGGATTGTGCAAATGCAGGATGGAGCCCAAAGAAGATGAGAGATGAGCACATAACTTGAGGTCATCATATTGGAAGAGTCTGAAGGACAGCAACATGAGTCTTCAAAAACAGGCTGCCAGAAAGAAGAGAATAGTCTGCTTTTCTTATCCACTGTGAAGATCATGAATCAGGAGTTCATTCAGACATTAGGAAAAATTTCATCGTCATGACAGTGAAGCACCTAGATGGGCTGCTGGGAGTGATTGCAGGATCTGTGTCACTGGAGGTCTTGCAAAAGCAATTAGAAAATATCTGTCAGAAGAGGAGATGGGTTGCATATGTAGAGTTGAGCCATTCTTGGGGCGGTGCTGTAGATTTGATGATCTCTAAAGGTACCTTCCAGGATTACTTTTTTGGGTCAATGTTTTCAGCATTACCAACTGGAAGAAAAGGGCTCTCTTAAAAAAGAGCAAGAACTTTCTTTTCCTTCAAAGACTCAGCTGCCAGTGCTAGCCATCTCCACCTTGTCAATGACAAAAAATTCAAAATAAGGGCTGGTCTTGCAGGCTTCTGTGGGCTAAATGGAAGTATCTGGAGGAATTAAGATGTGGTATTTCCCAAGAGGCTCACAGGTTCAGCTCCTCCCACTGTCAATTCCTGGTCTTCAGCCATCACCAACATGCTAGAAATGCAACAGCAGACATGACAAAGAAGCAATTATCCCAACAAAATCAGTTATTACTAGTGATTCATATGGTAATGACCATGGTGAGGATGATGATGATACTGCTCAACTGTAGCAAGGATGATAATGACCAGTGTTTTAGGAGATGGATTACAGGTTTGATCATAATGAATACTTTATCACAGATAATGAATTTTACAGAGGAATACATTCCCTAGGAAAATGCCTTGTTCTGAATGCCTGAAAATTGCATTGATTTAAGTAGTAGGCTACCATATTTGCACTATTCATTTAGGAGAACAGAGAATGTAGCACTTTAATGCAGATATTCTTTGACATCCTTAAAAAATGAGAATGTCGTGAGCGTGGTAGGGAGAGCTATTGTAAGGTCCAACATGTTTATTGGTCTACTTTTTATAAACTAAAATATTGTTGAGCCCCATTTATTTCATTTTTGTTTTGGCATAGAAAGGAAAACTGTCCTTGTCCTATGAAAAATCAAGTTCTGTGAGCATCTTGCACAATTTATAAGTAACAAAGACCCTAACTCGGGGGAATGTTTAACTGCCTGTTTTTACAGTAGGACTTAAGTATAAATAAGAGGGAAGCTCTCTCAAACAAAGCACTAAACTGAGAGGATCTGGAACAATATATTACCACTAAAATACTTTTTAAGCACATTCAGTTTCCAAAACATATCAGTTTTTCCCACAAAAAAAAAACCGGGGGGGGGGGGTGGTGAGGGACGGGGAGGGATTGAAGCTGCATTGACATGTCAAAAGGAAGGGGGAAAAAAAAGAGAGAAGAAAGTGACAGAAATAGAATCAAAGGGTTGCCCATGGTTTAAAAAAAGTGTTAGACCCAAGAGAACATTAACTTTAGATGAAGCAGATTTGGGCTACCAGAGTATGTCCTTTCCCATTCATTTAAGTTTTTCTTGTATTTTATCTATAAGATCATTCCTGATATTGTTAATGCTGTTATGCTATCACTGTTGATTTCAAACCAATCTCTGCTTTAGTTCACAAAGTGCCCTCCAAACTGAAACTGTTTCAGAAATGCTGAAATCAATACTTGCCTCTTGAAGGATAAATCTTTTGTAATACAAAGGAGAGGATGACTAATAGATTACTGAAGCCTTAACAAAACCTCAACAGATCCCCATATGGTGCACTGCAATTAAAAGAGTGGAGGATGGATTTATAATTTTTGGGGTGGAGGAAAAAAAAAAGAGAAAGAGTTTTGGACAAGAAAATGAGGGAGGTGGAGACAGAAGTGATGTGTGACCATATACAAAATAAAAACCCCTCTTTCTGAGCCTTTCATCTCCGGGTCACTGATTCCAATCGAGCTCAGGTCGATAGTGAACAAAAATCATTTTAATCTGATGGCTGTTTGCTGACCTATGTGAAATGAACTGGTTGTGTCAGTCCCCTTTCCAGCTGACAGCTCTCCCCATCATCAAGGCCATTGCTACAAGTGGCAATAATTGGTACTTTTTAGGCCAGCTCAGCTAAAAGGCTGAAAAATGGAAAAAAAAGCAGTAGGGTTGAACCACCTCTTGTCCAGCTGCTCCCTCCTCCAGGTGAGTATTGCCTTCACCACATCTGCTCTTCAAACCAACAAAAGATCTGGGGGCAGAGGGGAGTCCCTTGAAGTGGTAAAGACTTCTTAGGAGCCTTGAGTTGCTGATGCAGGTGTTTGTTGGCAGTCTCATGAGTTTCCTTGCAAGTACGGGACTCCAACAGGACCAACTGAGCTTCCAAACCCAGGCCGGTGATGTGTGATTCTACTGGCAAAAAAGGAGCAAGGAGGCCTTGAGTCCAACTTCCACTGATGTCAGCACAAGGACATCATTCACATGCAGGTATATAAAAATGGCTTTAATAATATTTTCAGAGAATTTCAGCTTTTAATGAAACAAACTCAAGTGAGGAGGAGCGTGTCAAAGTGAGCTCAGTCTAAGTAGTTAGCATAATAAAAGAAGAAATAGAAAATGAATTCCAAGAGGTTAATAAGTGTAATGCCCTGGAGAGGACAGTTTTAATCATGAATTTTATAAGTGTTTCTCTGAGCAGCTGATACCTTTCTTATTGTCATGAGATAATGTATTATGAGGAGAATAATATGATGAGGACTTTCAGTTACACTTTAAGCCATGGCCACCCTGTTTCCCTTGCATGCCCTTCGGGAAATATGACTTTGCCATGGGAGATAAGAGATACCAGTCATCTGTGCCAGGATGATCTAATTAACTGGGAGAACCAACAGGTCCTCTGAAGGCTACCCATACGGTGCAGATGTCTTTTTCAAGGTAAATGTGTGCCTGCCGCTACAAACAGTAGGGAAAGTTCACATCGGGAATCAGAACTGATGGCAAAGACATGAAATTAAGCCTCACAAAGTAGGAAATCCATTTCTGAGTATCCATTTCTTCTTCCAAAGATGGACAGGATACAAAAGAATGAGGTGCCATGAGGCACTTTTTCCAAGTGGAAGGATCTATGCTGCAAGTGGATTTTCTGACAACTGAGTGAACTCTTCCTGGTAGTTCACTTTGCAAGTAGGTTGTGTGATATTCCAGATATGGGACGTAGGTGCATGGGAAAGGGATAAGGAAAAAAAGACACCTGAAAAGATTAGGAGGAACTTGGTTTTCGCAGGTCATGACTTGTCAAACTTAATCTTTGCCATATATGCTCCTCTTTCACATTTAAGGAAATGTCCTTTCCGGCATTTATGTTCAAGTGTCCATTACTTGGCGGAATAGGTGTCAAGCAAAGCAACACCACAAGAAGAATACAGGATGCTCTCCCACATGGTGCACTTCTGAGTTTCTGCCATTCCTCATCAGCTGGCAGACAGACCACATCCAGAGACAATCTGTGGAATGGTGGCAGTGGTCCTCATTGGCATATGCACCTTCTAGAGTTGAAGAAAAGTAAGTGATCAGTGTGCATGGGAGAAATTTCAGTTTCTGCTGATGATCTTCCATATTACTGTCAAGAAAAGAAAGAGAATGGAAACTTTTAGTAGCTTCAGTCTCGATACAAGTGAATATTGACTTGTACCAGAGCTGTCTGTGCACCTTGTAGCTCTGTACATGAAGAGTGTGAATGTTTGTCATATCTCCAAAACCTAAAATAGAGCTGTTGACTCCATGCTAGCTGAAACCTTTGGGAAGGGAGTGGGAACAGGCAATGTTCCAACAAGTACTGATCCCATCTTGTCTTCAGTCAGTCACCAGACAGGAAGGTGAAGAACAAGCACTTTGAGCAAGTCGGAGAAGGGTTTTGTGACAATTAAACTATCTGGGCTATGGCTGGAGTCTCATAGTCCCTCACATCCTTTCTCTGTTCAATCAAAACTAAACTCATTTTCCTCACATATTTGCCAGAAGGATCAGTGCAAGTTGAATTTTGTTACTGTGGATAAAGATCTGCAGTGACTGTCCTGCCATGAGCAAGGAGAGGTGGAGAACTTGTGGAATGAGCCCATTTCCATGCTATGCTGTGGAATATGAAGTCTTGTGATTCACAGACAGAATTATATTTAGAACAATGTGATTTATATAGCATCAGTTGGCAAATTGCAAAATACATGTATGTTATGTATGTCCTGATCTCTTAGAATACAAATGTGAACAAAGTGTTCAAACATGCATAGAAACCTCATCTAGAGGTGAATTGTACCTGTGAGGCTTCAGACCTCCCTCTGAAGAGATTACTCTTTTTATAGATTTCTTCAGTACTGGCTGCAAACAGAAGAACCTGGTTTCGATTAGAAGCAGAAATTTCCACAGTCACTTAGACCTCTGGTCCATGTAATTCAGTACCCCAGTGGAGTGGAGCATCCAGCACATGCTAATGCAAAAGCTGTTAGGCCTCTGCTATAGTCAGTTCTGTGGTGATATACCTATTTCAAACTGTTTCTATCTAAATACTGCAGTAGTGTGACTTTTTCAGAATTTGGGTGAGTCCAGCGAATATTCATACCTCGTAAACTGGAGGGCTTAAGGAACTGGTGTTCTACAGTAATTAGGAATTACATGAGACCACCTAGTTCATTAAAACAAAATGAAAGACAGAGTCAAAGCCAGGCCCGCAAAGGTAAACAGTGCATGAATTCACTGCCTCCATATTTAAAGCCTTCAAAGCCTTTCACTTAAAATCCCTTTCCGCTCTGGATCTCAGCGTGAGTCTGGCTGCAGGGAGGTTTTGTGTGGTGGCCTGTCAGCTTCCATCTCCAACACAGTGAAATTCAACTAATTGTAAGTGCACATTGCTCCGGGCATGCACTACACACCGCCACTCAGCCCGTGCACACGCACCGTGACCCTGTCCACCTACCGTACAATACGGTATGCTCTCCCCATGCACACTTTTCTTTTCTGTTCCTTGCAATCACTGAAAAGATGACAGGCCAGAACAAGGAGCAGGAATTGCCATTGTGTTTCTGCAAAAATTGATGCGGAGGTTTTTAGTCCCACAACGGCGTATGTGCCAAGAATTGCAGCAGTCATCGGATTGTGCCTCCATTAATGACAAAGGGCTGGCCAGGGAGCACAGTGTGAGGCTGCAATCACCTTCTGACTTTGATCTTACCTGCCGAAACTGACCTCACTGTCATGTCATGCTCTCTGCCCGGCAGCTGAGGATCAAGAGAAAAAGAGGAACAGAAAAATGGGAAATACCTTGCAGTTGAAGACCCTCTGTGACTCAAAATAGCCTCTCTTAGGGCTAATCCTCAGTTGCTTGTGAGGTACTGAAAGGTCACTAGCTACACAGGCCTAATGCACTCATTATGCAAAACTGTTTGTTCCGGAGCTTTCATGGCAATAGTACAATCACAGCCCAAGCAGGCTTTTTTTTCAGCACATACTCATTCTTCAGAACTTGCAATCTGAACTTCACAGAAGTAATTCGATTTTGTTTCTATTTCTGGATTCATCCTTCTGTGCTCATTTTTTTTGCCTATCTCTATGTGCTCACTGAGGTAAGCAGCCTCTTGTTCCTTCACAGGTAGCATCCTTTGTGAGATGCTCTTGGGGCATATTAGGCAAGGTCCAGACAAACGGAGGTCAGGCTCTTCAGGGTACTCAAGTGGAGGGCAGATGTCTGCAAGTTCAATGAGCTTGGTTTGAAGGCCAGTGATTGTCCCTGGGACCATACAGCTCCTGTGACAATGGGAGAATTTCAGGCACTCAGGATATTTTGTGGTACAGAGCTCAGAAGCAAATAATGCTAGGTTATTCCCAAACAACAGGGAGCTGGGATTCTGAATTAGTATCTTTTTGCTATGGTCTTGTTCAACTCTTGTATAAGGCATTGAAAGAGGTCATTTTTATCCCACCCTATGCTTTTATTTTCTGTTAATACAAACATAGTATGAACTTGATCCTTCACTGGTGACTCTAGATTCTGTTGTTGAATGAGTCATGTAAAATTAATATTTGGCTAGTTGTTGGCACACCTTCTAGGCTGATCCTCACAAAGTGAAGTTCAGTTCTGAGCAGCTTTCCTGACAGACAATCTTCATTTTCGTTATTCTACCCGAGAAGTGTTTCATGTCCTCCAGCTCACCTTCTAACTCTTCTCTAATGTTCAGTTGACCTGTGACACTCTATAACTCAGTGCTACTTCTGTGGCAGTATGACTGAAATTCAACCACACAAGATAAACAATTTAAGTAAACAGTTCTGACTGCTCTCAAAGAACTCATAATCCAAAAGGCTTTCACTGCCACTCACCACTGAATCTCACCACTTATGCTCACCTAATTATGCAATACTTTTCTTCCCATGTCATTGCACCTGAAGCACTGATTATTCTGTATTTAGATTACTGTGGCTCCTTGAAGGGCTCTTTGGGGTCTCTGTGAGGTTGCCACTTGGTTCCTGATTACAGTGATACCATTACTGCTTCCTACTTCCTATTGGAGGCGCTAAATGGAATGCTAATGTTCAGGATTGCATCCGCAACACCACAGGAAATAAAAATCCAAGAACTTGGTTTTGGAGACAAGAACACCGGAGCAAAGCAGTTAGCCTAAAATCTCATTCTCATTTTTGTGCAGTTTGAAAACCATGATCCGAATGCTTTAGACCCTTCTGACTGTGAGAGCACACTTCTTGGAAAATAAGAGCTAGATGGGGAGGCCCTGAGAAAGATAGTAGCTGCCTGTGTTAGAGTTAAGAGTTTCCAAAAAGACTGAAAGAGAACAATTCAATTGTATTAAGTTAAAAGTTAGGAGACAGATCGAATTTGATTATGTGTGTGGTTTGTGTGGGTATGTCTGCATGTGCATATATATATGTGTGTGTGTAGATAGATAGATAGATAGATAGATGCACTTTGTTCTGAAAGTAATGCCTCTTATTTCCATGAAAACTACACGAAGAGCACAATTACACTATTTGATAGAGCAAATTCTCAGCTAAAAATACTATAACTCAACATAGCCACCATCGTTACCATGCAATTTTGCCAGCAATGAACAAGAGACTATATGCCACGCTCTCAAATATCTGCACCAGCAGAGAGGACTCACCATTTCACAGATGCTCTGATGGCACGATTGTTAAGAATATTTTGTCAATACAATCCATCTTTCATTGGTCTGAATAAATGGAAGTCAAAAGTCACCAAATCCAGACTATATGGTGGGTATGGTAGGATAATCCAGCCAAGACTGGCAATGCGCTCCGTGATTTTCAAACTAATGAAGGGTCTGGTGTTTTCATGACGCAAGAGAAAGGTTGTCTTCTTCAGCCATCTTTAGAAGTTAGTCAGCATCAGGATATAGAGGTCTGAGCTGATAGTTTGTACAGGTTGCAGGAAATCCAGAAGGATTATGCCTTTTCTATCCCAGAAGACAACATACATCACTTTACCAGCTGAGGGCTATGTCTTGAACTATTTTTTGATGGGGAATTCATTTGTTGCCACTCCATGGATTGCCATTTTTATTCCAGCTCATGGTGGTGACACCAAATCTCATCACCTGTAACAATGTGACCCAGGAAACTGTCACCTTCAGCCTTGTACTGATTCAATAAGTTCTAATAAACTTGCATATGGCGTTCTTCCTGTTCCCATATGAGCACTCATGTGATCCACCTGGCGCAAACTTTGTCGTGTTCCAACATTTTCAACATCATTTTCAATTCTCTGAGGACAATATTCAGCTTTGTACATGGTTCCCTTGTTCCAATCTGCCAATCTGTGCATGAGCTGATCAAAACATTCTTCATTTTGCTCTGTGACAGCTGTGCATGGCCATCCAGAATGTGACTTACCTTTCACATTGCTGCTGCCACTGCTGAAACACACCACCCATCGCTTCACTCTGCTACATCTACTGTTTGGTCTACATAAATATTCAGCAAGCAGCAGCGAATATCAACTGGTGCAATTTTTTCCATCTGAGGGAATTTCATAATATACCTTTGCTTTGTATGTACCTCCATGTCAGACACCATTTTGTCAGACTGCCCCTCAGCTGCCATCTGTTACACAGCACTAAGTGTAACAGAATATTGGTGGGAAGGTTCAACCTCTGCTGTCATACCATCAATATCTGCCTCTGACACTGTGGGCCACCATAATAGAATAGGCATTACTTTTGGAGTAGCTCTCATGTTATATATATATATATATATATATATCCATTGTCCCTAACTGAAGTATTCTGTTTGCTTTTACTGCTTTGTTCCTTTATTTCTAGGTGTTTTTATTTAAAACAAAAGTAAACATTTCACAGACTAGAGTCAGGGGGACCTTTTATTGAGTCTTTTGATGTTGATTCAGAGTGCACTGTTATTTTCTTAAAGAGCATAGACAGTCTTTGCACATTAACCAGGAAGATAAATGCTAAGGAGTTAAGGCTTCTTAGTGATCATCAGCAAGACACAGATTTCATCCGCAGGGCTTTGCAATGTACAGAGTAGCACCATGGCAAACTGGAGACACAAGTATATATACCTCTTCTCACTTGGCCTTAAACGCCTTACCCATTTGAACTCACATTTCCTAAACGATTACAATTAGGAAGAAGCAGATTAGATAGAATTGAGAGGCTCTGCTGATCCCAACGTGCATTCTGATAGGTTTTTTGTTTCTGGAAATGGCTATTTAAAAGACCCAGGACGCCTTCCTTTGATGGAGACTCTAGGTCTATCGTATCAGGTGGCTTGTCTCAGAGCAACTCACCCACCTTGTGAGCAGAGAGCCAGCCTCCAGTACCAAAGCACAGAGGGAAATGTAGGAGCTCCAGCCCAAAGGAGTAAAGAAAACAAATAGCACAACTTTGCATGTCTGTGCAAGGGGACTCAAAGAGGGACGTTCTCACAGATTTCTGAGTCCCAGTTGTGGCCTTCTGCCTTCACACTGATTCCTGCTGAAGAACATCAAAGTTCACTAGCCAGATAAATTGTTGCTGGACTGTTTCTGCCAGCTGAGCCGCTGCCACTCAGCGCACAGCTTCCCCAACATTGAATGCCACATCGTAAGGGCCTGAGCCCTCTGCTTATCAAGGCCAAGCATTTGCTCCCAGCAGGGCAATTTCCCTTGACTGTTCTCCCCTGCACTTACCCCATAGTTCTTCTGAGAAGCCATAAATCTCCACAGCAATTGCTAGGACGGTTGATTTTTGCCATGTTGACTGTAGGTTGTAGTCATTAGTAAACAAAGACTGAATTCCCCTCTCACTGCTGCATCTTTCACGTTCAGCTTAAAGACACTATTCATCTCTTTATTTCCTGCCAAGATTTTTCTAAGATAACAATTCAGTACAAAAATCACAATTATTCTAACACTCTTCTATTCCTAATCTTAGTAAGCAGAAATTCCTGAGGTGTGGAAATTGTTTCTGAAGAGTTTTTGATGGAGCTGTTGGTTGGAGATGCTGCAGAAGTTTGTTTGTTTCCTTCTAGTCACTGAATCCCCAAGGAATGTCCACCCTGCTGCTATTACTGCTCTTGGGATGAAAAGCATCATATAAGAGCAGAGTATTACTATGAAGTAAAAAGAATGGGGAAAGAAAGATGTTTTTCTGAGGGTAAGTACTGTTGGAATTGCATTTGGTTTTGATTTCCTTTTCCTAATACTATTGGACTTCAACAGAATGAAGACTGGGTTCTTTAAACCATTGCTTCCTTCACATGAAACTCAGTTTGTACAGGCATTTATTTTTTATTTTTTTGTTTTTATAAATACTGTTTATTTAAGTAATTGTTGGCTCCTTTCCTGTCCTTTGTTGACCCCAGGAAACAACTTTTTTTTATGTGTTTCCATTCTGGGATTTCTATTATCTACTGACTTGAGCTGGGTGAACTTCCGTGAAAAGACCCGAAAGAAGAGAGAGATCTGAAGTTGCTCTTGAACTAAAGTCAACTTCTCTTCCAGTCTGAGACCCAAGAAAGCCATCACTTGAAGCAAGGCACTTAAGAAGGCAGTTAAAAAGCCTACTTCCTAAGAACAAATGGGGATGTATTCTTATCACCTTTATGAAGTTAAAAGAGGTGATTTTACAATTTGGTAGGAAGAAGTCCTGCTGTTAATTAGTCACATTTATTTGAAGAAAGAGAGAAAGAGAGAAAGAAGGGAAGGGAAGGGAAGGGAAGGGAAGGGAAGGGAAGGGAAGGGA
>NW_024884142.1:63421173-63445943 GCF_019232065.1 Centrocercus urophasianus
GAAAAGAAAAGAAAAGAAAAGAAAAGAAAAGAAAAGAAAAGAAAAGAAAAGAAAAGAAAAGAAAAGAAAAGAAAAGAAAAGAAAAGAAAAGAAAAGAAAAGAAAAGAAAAGAAAAGAAAAGAAAAGAAAAGAAAAGAAAAGAAAAGAAAAGAAAAGAAAAGAAAAGAAAAGAAAAGAAAAGAAAAGAAAAGAAAAGAAAAGAAAGAAAGAAAGAAGTGGGGGAGGGTGAAAAGGGGAAAGGAAGTTAGGAAAGCAAAACAGTGCAGAAGGGAAAAAATCTTTATGATGAGGTGCTCGGCAGGATGAAGGAACAAAAGGAAGGCTTTCTGCCTGTCTCCTGATATTTTCCAACTCAGCAAAAAAATCCATTGTGTAGCTTAAGGGGAAAAAAAAAGTTAAAGTTGAAAGCTTAGTGTGTGAAAGCAACTGCTCAACCATTGTGTAATATGGGCTAATGTAATGTCACTGTTTCCCCATGATGTAAGTTGCAATTTTTGTTCCAGTTGCTATGGTCAATGTTATCACTTTCACTTTTCAAAAGGGGGCAAAGGGGTGCACGAAGATGGTATTTTTCTTTATCCCACTACCCTTTCCCCATGCCAAAACAAATAGTTCTGTTAGGAAATATCAGTGTTGACCAGATGTCACTGACTTTTTTTTTCTTTTTTTTTTTTTTTTTCGCATGTGTCCCTTAACAGCTGGCAAGAATATCAGCTCAAATTATTCACCACAAGCACACACTTTCTGTTTGTCTCCAGATAAAGGGATTTGAAATCCTGGTTGTCAGAGAGGGGTGCTGAAAACTGTGGAATGGATTTCTTTGGGCAGAGGGAATACTTCCTGAACATCTTTAAATTAGTCAAGGATGGTCACAGCTAGCATATAAAACCAAACAGATCCATTAACTTGGCACTTCATATTATCAGAAACTGTTTTAGCCAATGATGTTTTCTTGGAACCAGAAGTGTCTTGTTCATAACAATTAGCAAATCTAAATATAGCAACACTGTTCAGTCGTGTCACCTGAAAAAAATCTTAGATGTGGTTACAGAGGAGAAGTGCAGTGTATGGATGATGAAAAGAGCACATAGATACTCTAGAATTGCTTTGGACTAGAACCGTGGGTCTGTGTTACCTTGAAATACAGTCTCTACATCTCACAAGCAGTTTGAGGGCACAAGGCAATGCTAGGATTGCAGTGGGACTGCTCCACACATAGCCCAGGTGCCACCTGGCTCAGGAGGTGGCAGTCAGGATTTGGCGAGTAACCCTATTCCACCTGGAAATGCACATGAAGGGTATGGCTGTGCACAGCACAGAAGAGGGGTTCATTTCTCCTCCTAGGCTGTGAGCTAATGGCCCTTGTCACCCGTATCAGTGAGCATCGTTGCCTTTGGCCTAACTGTAGCCTTCTATTATGTTCAGTTGTATCTACTTTTCTCTTTCAAACTGTCATAGGTAACAGATTGCTGCTGTACCCTTCCACAGTTATGACTCCATCACAACTGTATGTTTTCAGTTTACACTCAATCAAAGGTTAGGGAGCTTGCAGCCTGAAAGTGATAGCATGATACTGTTATTGGTAGCATTATCTTCAGATGAAGAAAAAACTGAGATGAGATAACTCTGAGTTTCTGAAAACAGTGAGGAAGTAAATCTCAACACTTCAGCTTTGTCTCTAAACCACAATGAACCAGCATTTTAGTTAATGCTGCATCTTACCTTTGGGGGTGATCTCAAATAGTTACTTTAGAAGAAAGAGGCAAAGCCTCTAGCCTTGGAAGAGTATGTAACATATAGAGTGTCCTGTCTTAGTTAATGGTTATATTATGCTTCAACATGTTGGGATTTGCATGCTATTATTTGTTCTCTCTAATGAAGCTATAAAGATCTTCACTATTGATAAGAGCTACGACCCTTTTCTAAAGCCTGCTAAGCTCTTGAAATGGCATCAGAATTCAGAGACAAAACTCCACTGATGAAATCTGCTTTAGCTTTAAATGCTCTAATTCTGTCCCTTTCCAGCAAGCAAGTAAAACAATTCTGTTCACTGTTCCATGCATTACTATGTTACCTTTGGTAAGTAAACGCTAGCAGTTTTTCATGGTATAGAAACCTTTCTAAACGCATAGTCACCTCCCCTGTCAGTCTCTGAAATACATTCATTTTTGACACTACTTGTTTTGTAATGTAGAAATGGGAACTGACTTCAACTTTCTGTCCATTTTATGATGCAAAAAGCTAGGACTATAGGCCACTGAAAAGGAGTCTTGGATGACCTACAGTAAGCATGCATTTCTGTATGAAATCCTAATTCCATCTGAGTTAATACCAGCATCCCCAATGACTTCAAGAGAGCCAAGAATGCTTCTTTACCTAAATTCTTGTGCTGAAGAACAGGAGATCATAGCACTCACCATGTTTTCTGAAGTAGATTTAGATGCATTAGAAAATTAGATTGTTATATAAAAATTAATGATTTAATTATTAGTGTGTTTTCCATCACACTATTTTGTTTGCTTCTCTTGATTGCCTCAAGGCATAGAGCAGATGTTTTCACTGTGCTGTTCTCAATGACTTCTAAATTACTTAATCATTGCAAAATGGTAGCAGTGGCAGCCTTTCTTATAACATTTAATCTCATCATTCCTCATGCACTTAAAAAAGACCACTTTGAGGCTAAATATACACGTCATTGGAAAGACCACCTCCAGTTACCTCATATAAACAGCAAGAGAGAGATGGATAGGTAAGGAAAGAACATGAAGAAAAAAAAAAAACAGAAAAACTGAAAAAACTAAAAAAAAAAAAAAAAAAAAAAAAAGACAAGTCATTAATCAGTAACAGCTGTTCCCAGCACCTGTTATTTATTCCTGTCATTAACACATCCTTTAGCATTTCTGACAAAAACGGGTATTTTCCTATCTGAACACACTGCGCTCTTTGGAGCATCCTCAGTACTTGATGACTACCTTTGATCTACAAGGTGCATTTGTGAATTACCTCACTATGGTAATGCAGCTTTTCTTTGTCATTTACAGGCTCTTTTTTTATTCTGGCAATGCTAGAGTTCCACCTTCATCTCCTAGCTCTGCCTCTGACTCTCTGATGGACCCTATCTGTGACAAATAGGGCTACTTCCTTGCAAGTATACAGGTGCCAAAAGATTCTCAACCACCACAACTTCCCTATGCCTAATTCTTACTGAGGCAAATGGAAATTCAAAAGGCTTACAAGCTGGAATTTGCAAGCTACAGATGTTAAATGTTTTGGTGTTGGTTTTGTCTTTGAGCCTCCAGCTCACAGCAAGCCCTGCTGAGGTCCCCTGTGGAGCAGGCAAGGAGGTTCCTCACAACTCCCCTCTGGCTGTCTCCTGCCCCTTTCCTTCCCAACACAGGAGGCTCCCAGACCTCTTCTGGGGTAGGAAAGGAAAGCAAAGCAAGGGAGTTCAGAGAACAACAAGCATTCTCCAGCAGCACTGTTCACTTTTGTCCTTTACCTGCAGGCTTCTGGTGCAGAAGCTTGGGGCAGGGGAGCCCCATTTTCAATGACCATACAAAACTCTCCTGTGCACAAGAAGAGCTTTGAAAATCCAGCCAGTCAGTTTATCTTTTGATAAATACTGATATATTTCTGCACACAATTAAGCACATCAGCAGCAGGAAAAAAATGCAAGCGCACTTGTAGTATCTGTGATGCTTGTTACCTTTTTCCACCTCTCTCTTTTTGCTTAATTAAGATCAGTCAAATCTGTTCCATGCTTGTTTGTAGTTTAAATATTGAGATTTGCAGTGGTTTCCTACCATTAGATAATATTTTTCTGCTGAAAGCCACTGCTTTCATTTATGACTGTTGAAGTTGCAGCAACATTTCTGTTAGTCTTGGGTTTTACGACGTTGTTCTAGTTAAATGCATGCATGGGGTTGGAATTAGGAGAACATTGTTTCTTTAATATAGATAGATAAAGAAAGCAGTGCATTGTATTTATCAAAAGGAAATGTCAGCAGAACTTTATAGTCTGGTAATTAGATAACGCAGATAAGTCTGCTGAGTTTGTGTGCTCACAACTGCCATTCCAGATAACACTTCCTGAAGAAAATTATAAGAACTTAAACAGCATTACACGTTTTTCATGGTTCCTTTCTTGAAGCTGGTATGGAAAGTAAAAAAGAAAATTAAAATACAAGCTACAATAAGCATGATGTGTTATCCTTCCACGTTTCTTTGTGTGTGTTCTGAACAGTCCAGCTTTGAGCAGGAGCACTGATTGTCTGTCTTTCCAAAGACACTCACAACTGCAGCAGTGGCAGCTGTGCCAGGCCGTCACCATTGTGGACAATGGAGAATTCCACAGCCCCTTTGATTCAGAGCAAGGTAAAACCAGGCTAAAGCAAAGGGCTTACAGTTTTCAGACAGGTGGCCTTTGTAAACACCCATGTTTGCATATATGGGAAACCTCATAAAGGAAAAACCCTTGGTATCTTGAAAAGGAAAATACACTAGCAATAGGCAAATTATTTTGGATATGTTGCTCAGATCCAAGTACTGAAGGCCCCATTCTCCTCTGTGTAGTTTTTTATTTCAGATGCAGATTAAGTGTTTTGACTCTATGCCTCTTGAAAACTTTCTGGAGAGGTTATAAATGGTAAAGCACTAGCCTTGAACTCTAGGAACTTATTTCTCATAATGCTTTGTGTCTTAAGCAATCAGTTACTCCTGAGAATGCCGTTGTGTAGGGTACATTAAAAGTACATATGGCCAAATCTTGCAATTTGCCTGTCTTTGACACAGCCTTCCTTGTGCCACTAGTGTGCTGCCTATGAGGGCCAGGAAATGGGGCAAGGGGCAGAACATGACTTTAAAAAATTTCACGTACTAAAGCAAAATCAAAAGTAACATACGCAACTTGTTAATGAGGTAGAATTCCCAGATTGATTCTATTTTTGAAAAGAAAAGAAAGAAAGGAAGTTTTCAGCGAACTTTCTGTCTGCTGAGAAGCGCTTGCTTGTCATTTTCTTCCTTGCTTCATGAAGAAAGTGAAACCCACAGGAGATTTTCAAGCGGATATTCCAGTTTGCCATTACTGGAAAGCAACTTTACCACTGAAAATGTCTTTTTTAGAAAATAAAAACTTGAAAACCTCCTCTAGCAGGTGAAAATTCTGGTTCAAAAATGCTCACAAACTCTCTCCAGTGCTGACACCCCAGTGATGCTGGGAGCTGGGTGGAAAAGTGGCTCCACAGTGTCTCCTGGCAAGAAGAGCAAGGCCAGAAGTTTCTCTTACTCTATCCTTTTCCATACAAAGTCCTTTCCCCTCACAAAGTTCGTGTTTCGTATTGTGAAAGAGAACAGGGGATGTCCCCTCCCAACCCTTTCTCCTGCTCAGCCCTCTGTGCTGAGAAATCACCCCAAAGAGGTGCACAGACTAACCAACACATTGCATCAGCCTGTGCAACTTCAGCCTTGTCCAAGCAGATTTAGACCTGCTGCTCTGTAGCAGCATAACTGTGCTTTGGAGAATATGGTGGTTTTACCAGTCCAGTTTAGATAAATAAACAAGGGAAAGGAATTTCTTTGCCCTGATATACATGACCTCTATTTTGACATAGCTGCATCCACAGTAGCCATTCTGTTGGTGTAGTTTTATACCAGGAGGAAGACATCACAGTCATATATAGCCCATGCATAGAGCAGGCTTTTGCGCAAACAGTGCTACCCTGAGCAGCTGACATGAGTCTGCACTGTCCCTACAGCTACCCCACAGCTGAGGCACCGCATTTCCCCTCCGTGCACGGAGCAAGGATCCTTCAGCACAGCACTCAGTGACGCTCTGAGTACATCTTTGCTGGGAAATTAAACAGTTCCTGGTCCCTTGAGCACAGTTATCTGTGCTGTTTCATTGCTGCAGTCATTCCTGCCATGTTTGTTTTCCCCTGACTCACACGGCAGGTAACAGAGACTGCCAGGCCTTAGCAGCCAAGTGAAAGAAGAGCTCCATAGGAGGGAAGGGAGCAGAGAGGATCCCATGAACAGAGGGTGATGGCCGTTTGAGCTCTGCTTTGCTTCCCACCTGAATGCTGCCTCAGGGGGCATCTGTCTTAGCACAGTGGCAGACCCTGTGCACTCAAAACACTGCAGCTGCATCCCCAGCAGGGCGTCTCTGTGCTGCCGGTATGGGGCTCATGTCTCCTCCCTCAAATGATGGATGTTTCAGTTGTAATAGGGGTCTTTATTCTGTGCAAGCATCTCAAAGCACTGTACAAAAATAGCTCTCCATCTTACAGACAAGCAATCAGACTTACGGAGGTAGGAAATAGCTTTGCTCACCTCGGAGGGTATTTTGACATTCCCCCCCACCACAGTATCCTCTGAACTTCTTGCCCACACAACCAGAGGCCCCTACTTTCCTAAGGCCCTGCAAAGATTAAGTGACCCTGGTCCAAGGTTGCACAGGAAGTCTGGAGGGAGCACTGGAAATAGAAGGGGGCCCTTCTGAGTCCCTGGGCAGCGCCCTGACCACCAGACCATCCTTCCTCTCCCAAGGTCATGCTTCGTGTCTGCAGCAGAGCCAGGAATAGTACCCAAGTTTCCTGACGCCTAGGCCCTAATGCACAAAGTGCATATATCAGTTTAAAGAGATGCATAAACACATCTTGCAATTAAACCTAAGGCATTCTGAGCCCACCACTTGCTATATTTTGAAAGCTGTGTGTGCCTCACTTCAAAAATCCCCCTCTACAAATCTGAGTGCCTGACAAATACTGTCCATGTCAATCTTGGTGAAAAACTTGCAGGATGCCACTACTCACCACCAAGATGCAGGTTTGCAGGTAGGACATAACCTGAGGGTGCCTCCTCCGGCTCCCATCCCAGGGATGAGCCTTGGGGTGGGACAGACGTGTGCTTTGCACTGTGTGAGTGCATGCTGCAGCCCTGGGATGTGCTGCGTCAGGAGGGGCACAGTGCCACGTGTCCCAGAGCTTGTTGGAGCCTTTCCAATAATTTTAATGGGTGTTGGATCAGGCCCTGAATTCTCAGCTGTCCCAGCTAAACGGCCTCCCCACACCAGCTCTCCTCTCTTTTCAGACCAAGGAGGCAGGAGACTCTGCCAACAGGGGGGTTCCTGCTGCTTTTGGGCAGCCAGCTGGCCTTCTCCTCACACGCAGGGCCAAGCAGAGTGGAACCCACAGCCACCTGTATGGCTTCTGCATGCTGCCTAGGTCATCCTTTTTGTCCTCCAAAGGTGATGGGTGCTACAATGCAGAGTGAGGATCCATTGCTCCTCACTGCATGCCTCAATTTGTTCACCAAGATCCCCAGTATACACATGCAGTTTCGGAGAACTTAGTGCAAGAAATAAATCCCGCATGAGGCAAAAGCCCCAGCCATGCTGGACAGGAACTGGAGAAGCTATTGAGATTATCTGTGAAGCTATGGTTGCAGAAAGAGTTTCAGAAGGACAAAGCCCCATTCTCCCCTTTTCCCACAGTGTCTTTTCCTCACCAAACTCAGCATATCCAGTAACTGGCACATGGAAACAATCTCAGCTTTTTGAAGTTGTCTTATCTTTACATGAAGTTGATTACATGCTGATGCTGTGCCTCCTCACCAGAGCAAGGGGCTGCATGCTTCTCCAGACCTTTGCCTGGCAGTACACTGTATACTACTTGAGTTGGTGCTGGAAGCATAACATTATCACAGAGGCCCTCAGCCGTCAGTGATTTCTACCCGTTGCTGCTTTTTATACAGAAGTAGCATTAAGAAGTCCCAGCCAAGACACTGGCGCTGGCTGTGAGAAATGCTGCACATCACAAGAGACAAGCCTGTCCCCAGAAGTCTTAGGAACAGGAAGTAACAAATGAAGTGTTTTTCTCAAGATTTGTCCAGTTTGTGAGTCTGCATTGCTTTGAGCACCCTATTGCCATACACACTGTCATGCCTGGGTCACTATGAGATTTATTGACTGATTATTTGGCAGGTGTTATGTCAGCCTTCTGCTTCTAAATACTGTTCACACCATCACAGAACATATCACAGTGACTTCATGTTGCTTTCCTCATGAAAACCTTACCTAAAAAGACACTTCGGGATAAATGAATAGGATATACTTTATTGGGTCACTGTTGGGGAACTGATCTTGTTTAAGGGTTGGCTCAGTGACAAGACCCTATAAATGGACAAGCCCCTGCAGTCAGTGCGTGTTTTCTACTGACCCCATATAGAAGTTCTAGTTGTTCTCACATTTTTGTACTCTAAAATAAGGTAGGTACATATATAATTTATAGATCACCAGTTGCCAATTGCTTGATTGTATGTGCTATCGCATGCTTTTGCTTTGGGGATAGAATTCACCTCTGCTGAATAGAATGGAAACAGACTATTTTCATCATCTCCCAGAAGCCACAGGGTGTAATCCACAGTAACTGGGGTGGAACCCACTTTAATGGATTAAAAAAACCACTATTTTTCTAGGTTTTCCATTTTTTTTCCTGGGATGGAAGAACACTTTGCATGTTTCTGAATTATCTCTGCTAATTAACAGGCACACCATAAAGGAGAGTTCATCAGGGCAAACTAAATTGGGAAATGGCCTGAGCATTCAGCACCAAAACAGTGGATGGGATCACACATTGTCCCACTATTATGGCAGCAGGCACCACGGGCAGAGTTGAAGCCAAAGATACTCGAGGCAGATGTCATAGTCAGGAGAGTTGTGGCCATTAGCCAACTCTGTGTCTTCCTATCCTGAAAAGGGAAGGGCCATGCACAGGCTTGAGTGGCTGGGGAAGCACATGTCCTATGGGTGGGCACTAAGGATCAGAGCCAGTGGGCCTCAAATGTCCCTGGACTGCAAGCATTTGAAGTTGCAGGAAACACAAAGCTGAGTCAGGACAAGCCCCATGCCTGCATTGCAATGGTGTGCATTTTTATTGCTCCTCCTTGGGAAGTGATGCTGCATGTGTTTATATATATATAGTCTAACATGACTGAGCAAACATTACTCAAGGTTTTTACAGATGTTTGCCTTTGGGTAAGAGAGAGCACAGCCATGGGTTTAATAGTTGAGAAAGTTAGGAGGGGAGGGGAGAGGTCTACACACAGCGAGTTGTTCCCCACTCTTTGTGATGGACCTCAGTGCTATCCCATCCCTATCCATGAGTCCCCAGAAATGTGTCAGACCTCTTGTTGTAAGGTTTAGTCTGGTTCATCATCTGCTGTGGAATAAAAGTAGCACTCTGGTTATCATTAATAATATTTATTTTGGAAAAATATTTTAAAAATGAATTTCTTCATTAACAAAACGGTAAAAAAAAACTCAAATAACATTTGCACAATATTCCATAAATACATTTATATACAAAAAATATAGTCACATAGACCCGAAGTGCCTTTGTACATATTTACCAAAAAATTTAAATTATAAAAAAATGAACATCACAAAATACTCAAGCTTTACAATTATCATGAAAATATTTTTACAGATTCAAAAAAATAACACACTTTTTCTCACCTAGTAAAAACACATTTTAGTATCAAAAAAGACAATAAAGGCAGTGTTTCTGTCTCTAATTCAAGAAAAGACTGGCTCATAAGAATCCAAAATATACACTTCAGGCAGTGCATGCTTCTTATGTAGTAATTAAGTCCATTCATTTAAATATATATAGAAAAGCAACTGACCATAGTGCAATGATAAAATTCATAAAAGGCAGTGCAACAGTAATCCTTGAACACAGACCCTTGCCTGGTGTCCATCTTGTTTCTCTATTTTGCAGTCACTTTGCTAACTTCAGTAGAGAACCAGCTCAAGCCTGAATTTAGTTTCTCAGCAGCAGTCAGTGAAGGAATCTAGCTCTCATTCCTCTTTCAGCAGCATTCATTGGGGCACGTCTCCTTTGAAATTGTTCTGAACAAAAGCTTTGCCATATCACGTCTGTTTTACACCTGTTGAGAGAAAACACGAGCAGAGACCAGAAGAGGTTAATAAAAAGAAAGCAGAGGACTATGAGGATACAGAGAGTTGGAACTTCACCTCAATGCCAAGCCAAAGCAGGCTCTGCAGGAAGCATATGAAAGAATGAGTCTGTAGGGTTAGTAGGCTACAACTGCACTGTAGTTATACCCATGCTGCAAAAATTGCTGTCCCTGTAACCCCCACTGGAGCTTATCTTAATCTACAAGTTTTTTCAACATCTGCAGTGCCACAGACTGAAGGTGGCCATGTTTCAGTGAGTACAGATGACTGTAGCAGCAGGTAGAATGGTTTGGCTGTCCTGACCTGCTTTGTATGGGGATCACACACCAAGACTTGTCCGACTGCCAGGTGGGATACTAACCTCAGTTGCTATGATGCACTCATCTTTCTCTTCTGATATGACGTACACCGACTGGTACTTTGTGTCCTTTGAAGTGGAATATACTGAATCTGGCCGTTTTCTTTCAGAAGTGTCGCTACTGAAGACAAAAACAAACAACACAGATCAGGTGGCTGTTACTTTACACTGCCTTTAAGTGACACACACACCTTTCAGAGTAAAGCCACCCCCTGCGCTCGAGTAAACACAATACCTTTTTAGCTGTACTGCACTTTTCTCTTCTGCCTCTGAATCATACGTTTCACACTTGGCTTCACATTTGCCATGCTCCTCTTTCACAGAGTCCTCATTCTTGAGTTCATGCACCAAATTGTAATCCACTGATGGGTATCTAACTTTGTAGCCATTTTTATCGGAGTTGTCGCTGTGAAAGTCCACTTTCTTATTTGTGTTTTTAATCTGAGTGGCACCGATGACGCTTATGGAGATGTCCTTCTCGCGCTGGCAGTTCGCCAGGTTGTTCATGGTCTCCGTTTCGCTCCTGCAGGCCTCGGGCTGGTGGTGCCTCTTCTGCACCTTCAGCCTGACGCAGACAACGATGGCGGCGCAGCCCAGCAGCAGCATGAGGACCAGAATAATCCCGGCGCACACTGCGATCCAGGGGAACTGGCTGTTCTGGCCCTCCGTGTACTTCTCGGTGAAGTCGACGATGACCGGTCCCTGAGGCGGCTCGGGGAGCAAGAACTGGCAGTTGAGGCCGCCGTAGCCCCGAGCGCACTCGCACACGTAGCGGTTGCTTCTCTCATGGCAGGTGGCCCCGTTGTGGCAGGGGTTGTGCTCGCATCTGCTCACCGGCGTGCTGCAGTTCTTCCCGTTGTATCCCGGGGGGCAGGTGCAGGAGTAGTCGTTGACCCCATCCTGACAGGTCCCTCCATTGACACAGGGGAAGGAGGCGCAATCGTCCACGTTGTCGTCACAGTGCCTGCCAGTGAAGCCAGCCTGGCACTGGCATATGTAGGAGTTCCCCAGATCAACGCACTGGGCTCCTGCAAGATGTGAAGGGGACGAAGGTTGAGCGGTGTGTGCTCAGACCCTCCCCTCAATACACCCCAACTGCTGCTCTCAGGACCGCTGTCACAACCCAGCGCTGAAAAAAGCTACTGTTTTGGGAGGCCACCTCCATCTTTACCAGATCTGAGCTAAGACAAAAAGTACCTTTTTTAAAAGAAAGGTATTTCTTAATCAAATATATTTTTCATTCAGCATCCCATTCCCTTTTTGACATTTCATCTAGCTGGGACTATGAAGCTAGTTCAGATCAGGTTCGCACCATGATCTCACATTACAGAGTTACAGTGACGATGAATGAGGAGGGTTGCAATAAAGAAAGTTTTAAATACTTCAATCAAAACAGGAAGATTGCAATTGCTGGATTATAATTAATCATACTCAGTGTTTGTATGGCCTCAAAGAGTCGTTATAAATATAATCCTCCACGCCTATATGCATGAAGTTTCAGGCCAAGTTACACAGCTACAGTAATCCCTTAAGAAAACACTATCTGAAGTGCTGACCCATACCACATCATTCGTTTTTAAGTACAATTCCTCCATGGAGTCAACTACTGACACGACATGGTCTAAGATTTATCACTGGGCCTCATTATGAGCCCTAGACAAGAAGCCAAAGTGACTGGATGGTCTCCTTTTAGAATGTCACCATAGTATGTTTGGCCTTACCATTAGCACAAGGGCTGGAACTGCAGTAATCGATTTTCTTTTCACAGTTGAACCCAGAATAACCCAGTGGGCAGCGGCAGCTGTATCCACCATCAGGGTTGTCAGTGCATCGCCCTCCATTGAAGCATGGTCCATCAGCACAAGTCATTGCACTCAGCTCACAGTTTTTACCATAGAAGCCTGGGGGGCAGGTACAGGAATAGCTGTTCTCGAGATCCTGAGGGGAAAACATGATAAATGTCCAAAATATTTACCTGAAGTTGTTTTAAAATACAAAAGAGAACTTCAAAAACAAGCAACTCAAACTTACAGTGCAGCTTCCACCATTCTTGCAAGGGTTGGCATCACATTCGTTGATTTCAATCTCACAGCTGGAGCCTGTGTACCCAGGTCGGCAAGAACAAGTGTAGCTCCCCTGACCAGTGTTGGTGCATGTGGCACCATTCTTGCATGGCTTGTGGTGAGTGCAGTAGTTCAGGTCTGTGAAAGATATAAAAAAAAAAAAAAAAATTATAAAAGAGAGAAATCAGTCAAAATGCTTGCTCATTTGTAAGGCTAGCAGAGCATGCATGAGCTGGAAATAACTGCCCGTTTTCTGCTTTTGGAGGAAGATGTTCAGGCAAAGCCCTAGAACTTACCCTGGTTGCAGAAAAGGCCGCCCCAGCCTTCCTGACAGTTGCACTGCCATGGCTGCTGACAGGTACCATGTAGGCAGCCGGGGTATCGGATGCATTCATCACAGTATCGCCCCTGCCAACCCACTCTGCACCTGGAAAAAAAATAAGAAAAAAAAAAGTCAGCAACAGAGTCTTGTCAGATTTAGGCTTCTCACATTTGGAAACCCTACTGCAAACTCTGCAAACACACTGATGCCAGGTATCAAGTTTCCTAAAAGCCTTCAGTGATCCTTCATCTGAGAAAGTGACCAAATCCAACTGCAGCATCAGCTTTCATCAGCCCCAGCTACCTCTTGCACTTCCTCAGATAGAGCTGTGGTTGCAGGTAGTTAATTTGTTTACTCTAATAACAAACAGCCAAACCTTACGCATAGCGCCGTAAACTCATTAGGTTAATATTAATGGCACTGATGTTTGACCTGTAGATTAATAACTTGATCTGGCATCACCTGGATTGCTTGAATTACTATCTAAGATAAAGAAAGGCGTTTAAGCTGACCCTTGCAGGACCGCTGCTTCCAAGCTAAAGACAAAGAAAGGAGGAAGGGGGGAGCAGAAAACTTACTTGCATTCCCCAGGTTTGTCACAGAAGCCGTGCTGCTCATCACACCCAGGCAAGCAAATCGCTGTGAACAGAGGAAGGAGGGAAGGATTGAGCCTGAAGGCCCACCACCTCCCCCTGCAGAATACCCTCCGGAGAGCACCCTGTGGGTGGGGGGCCAGGCAGTTAATAGCAGCTGAGTTAATCTCTGGAGCCTGCAGGAGTATTGATCTCGCCTGGTAGCCGGGCACTTTACTTATCGCCAGGGATGAGCATTCTTCTTAATACAGTTGCACACAGACAAAAGAAGGCTCACAATTGCTGCCTTCCCCGCAGCCCCTCGCCCCCCTTCCCTTCCCAGCGAGGGTCAGAAGTCCTTTTTTCCAATTCTACGCACATAGCTCCACCTCTTAATATCCCCCGAAAGTGTGTGTGCAGATAAGAGTGGACAGCTGGTGTGCAGGGTGCCAGTGCAAGACAGCTGCTCTATTGTCTATTCTCTCCCAGCAGCTGCCCCGCTGCAACAATACCCCCGGCCCCGGAGCCAATGGGGCCGGTGCCGGCGGCCGGGCAGCCTATCCCTGCCCACGGCTAATCTATGGCACGCGCGTGATTTCGCTGCAAAAACTTTTTTTCTTATTCAAATAAATAAGTCTAAAGTTCTTCCTCCCTCCTCCCCCCCGCTCGGAACAGGGGCGGGCAGCTCCGGGCATGGTGAGGAGGTAAGCGGGCCAGCGGGAGGGAGGAGAGGGGAGGGAGAAAGGGACTTGTGCTCATTACTTTGCCTGGTTATGGAACTCATTAAGCAGGCACTGCAAAGTTTTAATTCAACAAAGCCAGCCGGAGACAATGGCATGCAAGGGGAAGGCGGGGAAGTGGGGAGTGAGCAGGGAGGGTAGGGGGGAGGGGAAAGAAAGAATCGGTGCTGATAATCAGATCGCCTCAAAGTTGGAAAGAATGGAGCCGAGGGCAAGGAGACGGGAAGCAGTCTGCCACTGGGAGCTCGGCTCGCTAACGGGAAGACATTCTTTTCGCATGCACACATAAACACAGCTCGGGAGCCGCGTCCTCCGCACAGCGATGGGCAGCGCCGGGCTGGGCGGCGGGCAGAGCGGTGGTGCGCAGGCATCCCGAGTGCTGACAGCACCGAAAGGGCTCGTTATCAAAGGGCTTCCTCTTCCCTCCCCTTCCCGCCCCCCCGTCCCCCGGCACAGCCGGGACAAGCACTTTTGATCATGGGAAAGGTTCTAGTTCCTATTTAAAATGCTATCAAAGGAAATGAAAGCTCTTTTGCCTGCTGCTTATTGTGCAACATCGTAAGATGAACTGTTAAATGCATCTTAGCAGCCACGAGTAGTGTGAGCAGTTGGTCTGGGCCGGTGATAGCAGCTCAGCTGGGACCACAGTGCTTTATGGACTGTGACTATTCTCTCCCTGCCTGCCTGGAGGGCTCACCCGGTGTCATCTGCCAGCACGCCTCAGTGTGTGCACACAGAATGCCACCACACACCACAGTGAGAGCTGAGTGTCCGTCTGTCTGTACTACACAGCTGTGTATCTACAGAGGGCTCCTCTTGTAAAACCAGCAGTACCTTGCAATCATGACCGCCTGCCCCTCTGGGATGTGCTGACTGCCCCAGCTTTCCCTGCTGTACCAATACATTGCACTCCTCAACAACTTCAAGCTTGGGCTCACTCAAAACTCGTGTCCCATGACCTACTCCTGCTGGTAACAGTGATCACAGCAACGCTACAGGAGAGTGATGGGGAAGAAGCTGAGTGTTTTGGTGACCCCAGATGCACTCCCCCTGGCAGTGGCAGTGTGTGAGCATCCCAAAGAAGAAACATATAGTCTGAAGGCCACAGAGGACATCTTGGATATCCCACTGCTCTTGTCAGTGCAAAATGGGAAGACATCAGGCCACAGCAATCCTACTTCTAGCCCTGCCATGGGGATGCTCCCAAAGCTGAGGTCTTTAGAATCATTTCAGATGGAATGGACCTTTAAAGGTTATCTAGTCTAACTCCCAGGTCCTCTCCTGGAGCCACATACCCATGGATGTGATACATCCCCAAGCAACTGCTGAACATGTTGCCATCAGCTTGGCAACTGAGTGAACGAGTGACGTTGGCGCTGCCATTTTGTTAGCCTGAGATGTGGCTGCTTGAGTCAAGTTTCTGTGCTAATACTGAGCACTGCCTATACCCCACATGGATGAAACCTGAACCTAGCAACGTGCACACCTGCCTAGACCCCTCTCCATGGAACTTGAAGTTAAAGAAACCCCTCCCCCATCCCCACGAGAGCTCAGGGGACACAAAGGGGACACTCACGCTCAGTGCAGTACTGGCCCTTCCAGCCGGGGTTGCAGACTTTCTCGCCACGCTCTCCACAGGTGAAGTGACCAAAGGCATCATCACGGGGCCGGCAGAAGACAGAGCAACCTTCCCCGTAGTAGTGCTCATCACACACAAAGCGGTAGGAGTACTTGAGGTCGGTGCGGCCGCTGCTGTGCAGGTCCTGGGACCACTCCTCACCCACCGCCAGGTGCCTCTGCGTGGCCAGGCGGCTGATGAGGCGCTCGGGGTTTTCTGCATGAGAGCGGAGAGATGAAGGATAAGAGAGCCCGAAGAGGGCAGAGCACGGGAAGATGCTCAGCGGGAGGGAAGCACGGGGAGAAGGGAGCGCAAAGAGAAGGGGTCCGGCGCTGGGCCCGGTACCTGTGGTGAGGTCGTCGGGTGAGTCGGTGTGCAGAGCCTCGATGATGAGCGAGAAGGTGCCCTGGGGAAAGAAGGAGCACAGACAGCCGTGAGGGTGGGCACTGCCGGAGGGGCAGCGCCGCGCCCGGAGCCCGGGATGGGCCCCCCGCCCCAACACTTACGGGCCAGGTGAAGCCGAAGGGGAAGCGGATGGGGTTGCTGAAGGCGGGGTCGGCGCCGCCCGCGCCGTCGGGGACGCTGAAGGAGTTGGCGCCGAGGACGGGGGTGATGGCGCTGCCGTAGGTGCAGGGAGGCTCGGGGGAGACGCTGGCCTGGTAGTGCTTCAGGCAGACGCGGAAGAAGGTCTTGCAGTCGCACTGCTGCAGCCCGGCGCCTCCGGGGCCGCCGCCCCGGCAGCAGTTGCGGTTGCTGAGCAGCCCCTTCTTGTTGACAAACTCCTGCAGCTTCAGCTCGAACACCCCGGAGCCGTCAACCTGCCGAGCACAGCGGCCGTCAGCCCGCGGAGCGGCCCCTGCGCGTCGGGCAGCAACCGGAGGCCCTCCCCGCTCCCTCTGGCCGGGCCCGTCGGGGGTCGGCAAGCGGCACTTACCTGGTATCGGCACAGCAGCGCCGAGAGGAGGGCGAGCGTCAGCAGGAAGCGGCTTCCCATGGCGGAGGGGCAGCGCTCGCGTTCCTGCCCCTGTGTCTTCGTGGGGGGAAAGGAAGAGTGTCTCTCGGGGAAGGAGAAAGAACGGAGGGGCCACAACCGCCCCGCAGAGCCGGAGGGGGTACTGTCCCGTCTCCTGCTTTCAGGAGGGTCTCTGACTGTTATCCCCCTACCGACACCTCTAGGTGCAGCCCGGCGGCGGCTGACAGCTCTTTCGGATGGCAAAAGGAAAAGAAAGAAAAAAAGAGGAAAAAAAAAAAAAAAGTTTTAAGATTAATCTGCTAATCTTGCCCAATCCACGGTGCTCCTCCTCCAGGAAGAAAATAATAACAATTTAAAAAAAATTAAAAAAATTAAACAAAAGCAACTTAATTCCCAACGGAGGCAGAGAAGAGGCTTCCCAAGGAAGGTCACAAATCGGCGCTCTGGCAATCCCTCCGCAGGGGCAGCGCGGGGCGGCAGCGGCAGCGGCGATAATTCCCGGAGCGGTGCGGGGCGGCTCTGCGCGGCTCTGAGCGGCTGCGCTCGCCCTGCGCACGTCGGGGCTGGAAGGTGTCAAGCGGCAGCGGCGGCAGCGGGTCACGTTGGAGCCTTGATCCTTTTTCTTTTTTTTTTTCTTTTTTTTTTTTCTTTTCTTTTTATTGTTTTTATGTTTTTAATTGCAAAAGAAGCTCCCGCTCGTTCGTTGTTGTGGGCTGACTTTTGTTTTGAGAGGAATCCCAGCCAACACAAATAAGCTCGTGTCTCAATAGCGGCGCACGGAGCGTGTCCGGGTGTGCTCCTGCGGGGGGGCAGGGGGTGCCCGCTCTGCGCCGCGGCCCCGCGGCTCTCTCCGAGGGTGAACGCGAAGGATCTGCCTCTCCGTGGGCGCCGGCCTCCCTTATATCCCGCCGGCCGCCCGCATGCCTAATGAGATGCAAATGAGCAGCCCCCCAATCTGGCTGGAGCTGTCACAAAGGAGCCACTTTTCCAAACCCTCCTCTCAATGGATCGCCAAATGGTCAGTGAGCTGTAAAATGTGCAACCCTCCTCCCCCTCCCCTCCGCGCTCACAAAACGTGCTCATTTACATTCCTACAAATTCGGGAACCGCAAGAATCCCCCTTCTGCTACGGGGAGAGGGCGGCACCCCCGCCGCACCGGGCAGCGGCCCCGGCACCTCCGCCGCCACCGCCCCGACAAGCGCCTCGGAGACCGCGGCCGCTGCCGGGGGGCTCCGCGGGGCCAGGGACGGTGGGCGGCAGCGAGCCGCAGCGGTGGGAAGCCGATCCCTTTCCTTTCGCACCGCATTTCCCCCGACGTCGGCGAGATGGGCGGGAGCGGGGGGCGAACGGCGCGACCCCGAGTCGAGTTTGCCCGTCTTCGCGCTCCGCTCGCAGCCCCCGTCCCGGCAGCGGAGAGGAGGCCCGCGGGGTCCCGGCGGGGCCTGCCGCCCCCCCCCGGCCCCGGGAGCGCCGCCGGGAGCGGTGAACGGGGGCTGCGGGGGTTACGGCTCCCGTCTCCACGAGCACCGCCGCCGGGAAGAGCTCCCCTCTCCGCCCCGGTCCTGCACCCCTCTATGATTATTATCATCATCGCCAGCAACCTCGGCCTCTCTCCCTCTCTCTCTCTCTTTCTCTCTCTCTTTTTTTTTTTTTTTTTTTTTTTTTCCTGCTTCAGCTTAGTAAAAAGTGAGTTTGGTGTGTGTCGTTCGCGTGGCTGTCATTAAGGCCGTTTGTTATTGTGTGAGGGCTGAATCAGTTAGCTCTTTGTGCTCTCAGCTGTATGGTAATGTAGACAGCACCTGCTCCCTGCACAATGCGAGGGAGAGAAAGAGCTCCCCTCGGCGCACGCTGCTGCCTCTACAACAATGTCCGCACATTTTTTAAAGAAATCCCTTCCAGCACTTCCCCGCTCCGTGGAGGGAAAAAAAAAAAAAAAAAAAAAAAAAAAAAAAAAGGACGACTTTACCCCAACCGTCACCTTATTATTTTTTTACATATCCGTCAGACACTGGAACTTTTGTTCTGGTCGTAAAAACATCGCGAGGAGTTCGGTGGCGAGGAGATAGAGCGGTAGGGACGATTTCCCTTCGAGCATCTCCCCAGTGACGGATGCGATCGGGGATAAAAGTTTTGCGGGCGGCTCTGGCACGGGGTCTGCCGCTTTGTCGGGCCCTCTACGAAACACCTTCGGCCTCGGGTTCATTAGGATGCAAGGTGTAACTGTCTCCCTAAATGTCATTTTAATTGTAACAGAGCATTTCAGCGCAGATTAAGCTGGTGTGCGAAAGGAGAGGATTTGGCTACAATAACCTCACTGTAGGTATGCCGTGCTCAAAGCCTTATTATGGCGACTTTATTGGGTGGGAACGTGCATTTGCATGGCGAAATGTGACTTTCATTGAAGCAGATGTCTTGATCACAAATTATGTTACAATGCGCTAGGAAAAAAAAAAAATCTTAAAGACTCCTTAAAGTAAAAGCATCGGGTAATACCAATTAAAAGAAAATCGCTAATGAGCCCATTCAGCTCCGTTCACTGCCTGCTCCTGGACCTCCGCTGCCCACGCGGCTGTGCAGCCTCGGGATCCAGGCGGGCACTGCCTTCTCTCCTGTAAACCCAGCTCCGCTCCAGCCAGCCACCTGCACGCAGGTACCCGAGGAGAAGGCTGTTTTCCTCCGTCCCGGTGCTCGCAGGCTGCTCTGTGCCGGAATGTTTGCGTTTCCCCGTGCCTGGCCCGAGGATGCGGCCGGGGGCGAGGCTGGGTTGTGCCCGGCGGCGGAGCGGAGAGGGCGGCTGCTGCGGCCCCAAGCGCACATTGCTTTTGCCACCTAGCGACAGTGCCGCTCCGCCAACTTGGCTGCGGCGTTATCCTCGGAAAGGGGAGGAAGAAAAAAACAACAACAACAAAAAAAAAAAACAACAGCACATCCAGCATCCCTCTGTATCGGGTTTACCAACCGAGTGGGGTGGAGGGGTGGCAATATCTGAGATCCGAGGGCGGATGGATCTGCCGAAGATCGCTAAGGATCTTTTAGCCTAGGAGAGGTATAGAAAGTTGGTCCGTGAGCATCCCCTTGCTTAAGAAAGTGGAAATAAAAAGTTCCACGCGCGAGGGCTTTCACCCAGCAAAGAAAAAAAAAAAAAAAAAGCCCCGTAAAACCGTGCCCCCGAATCGCGACCACCCCCCCTTCGGCACCGGGTATTTGTTAAACTGACGTGGCACAGATTTCTCGATTACCGCTGCTGAGCGTGACTGAAAGGCGCCGTGAGAGCCGGCAGGATCCTGCCCACGGCGCTCATTCTTCTCCGGCTTAATTTATGCCACGCGATTCTGTATTGGGGAAATCAAGCAGAAAGCTCCTTTTTCTGCTTTTTTCCCCCCTCTCCCTCTCTCTTTCAGATGCCGGGCTAACGGGGAGACTGTTTAACTTAAGTGTTTCTATAGGAGGCTGTTGTAGTTTAACTCCTGCCCACCAGTAGCTGAGGCGAACAAAGGAGGGACTCGAGGTCTAACTATTCATCCATTCTCTGCACTTTAATTTTCATTGATTTTGAAGACAAGGGGACTCCTTAGGGATTCTCGCTGAAGGGGGATGACACGCCTTTAGACGCGATCAGCCCCCCAGCCAGCCATCTGCTCCCAACCAAATGGCGCTTTTTCGCTCCCAACCGCGTGTCTCCGCACCCCGCTCCCCCGGGCCGCCCCCGCGGAGGTGCGCGCTCGCGGTGAGCAGCGCGGGGGCTGCGCGGTGACACCCCCCCCCCCCTCCCCCCCGGCCGGGAACGGCTGGGTTGCCGCGTTCCCTCGTGGATCGTGCTCCTTTCGGCAAACTCGAGGATGGGAAAAGTCACTTCAAATCGGGGAGGGAGAGCTGAGGATGAAGGCCTCCCCCCGACCCTGCCTTCTTCCCGGGGCGGGGGGGGCCGTGGGCATATGGCGAACGGTGCCTACGTGTGGAGCTATGTGTAGCCGAGTGTGCATAATATTTTAATTAGCCCCCCGGCCCCTACGGAGGCATGCGTGAGGCCACAGCCCCGTGTCACCTGTCCCGGGCATCCCGGTCCTCCCCGGTGCCGGGCGCTGGCATCGCGCTGCCCCGGGCGGTGCTCGGCCGCCGCCGGACCCTGCGCACGGTGCCCCGGGGCCGCGCCTGCCGTGTGCGGGAGGGGATTACGGAGTTCTGCATGTAGGTTAGCCCAAAGTTGCAAAGGCATGTGCTGATTAGAATAAGAATGGGCAGTCGCGTGGCTCAGCTGGCACACAGCGAGGCCAGATGATAGATAAGCAGCTCCGGGCCTTCCCTCCCCCCCAGCCCCCTTTTTCAAATCGCAAATCATCTGCTCCGGCCCTATCCTCGCCCCTCATTTCCATGACAATGGCCGTGTGTTTACCTGTGATCCCAGGACCGGCGGGGCATTCCTTTGTCTCCCGATGCGATTACCACAGCCAGCTGCTCTCCAACCCATCCCCGGGCAAATCCCGAAGTGGCCCCTATATGTGTTTTACCGATGGCACACGAGGAGAAAGTGAGCCCCCCCTTCTTCCCCCCCCCCCACCCCGTTCTCCTGCGCTCCGCGTTTGTTTGGGTTTTCTCCCTGGTTCGTCTCTGACGAGATTTCGCTCGTGGGAAACCGCGAGGGATAAAATTGGCCGCTCGTATGTGTGTGCTTTTCCAAAACGGGACGGATCGGGGTGCACATCCTTTAGGGGTACACGGAGGGAAGCGGGAAGCAGCGCCTGCTGTGAGGCTCCGGGGACCTCATACAGGGCTCCCCGGCTCTTTCCCGTGCCTCAGGCCCTTGGGCTCCCTCCCTAGGAGAGATGCCTTCTCCAGGGTGCCTAGACTGCACGAAAGCCCACTTCCCAGCAACCCACCTATCTGCTGAAATCTCCTGCCTCACTTCTGCAGAAGGGATGTGGGGACAAATCACTGCATCTCCGGGGTCCACTTGGGTGCAGTTCAGTCCTACTGCAACTGCCTTTCTCCTTCTTAACCCCACGCTTGCTCCCCACCCCAGGAACTGGGAACTGTATGAGGAGCACCCACGGTGCCTTCCAATTAGAGGAATAGCCAGGACAAACCTGCAGCCCCCATAGGGCTGGATAAGGCCTTCCCTGGTTCTGAGGCCATGCAATGGGAGGCATGAGCAGGCTGACATCGTGCAGACAGGGAAACTTATAGTACTTCTCAGAAAAGTGCTCTGCACATTGGCAATGAGGCTCTTCTCAGCAGCAGTTCTTAATGCATTCACCATTTCACCTAAGGAAACCCCCTCTTGTCTTTTCACTGGTTTTACTTATCATCATTATAAGCCAGAACCCCAAAGAGTGTCTGCAAAGTGCTCCCCCAGCCCTGCTCCCTGCCTGCAGCCCTGCTCCCTGCGTGCCACTGTACTGTACCATGTTTCATGCATGAGGGGTTTTTCTGTCCCCTGAGGCCCCCATCCCTCACCACCCCCCCCCCCCCCCCCCCCCCCCCCCCCCCCCCCCCGCTCAGTGCACACACTGTGTGCTGGCTGCAGCGCAGAACCTGCTGCTAATAAACCTTGAGGGGGGTAGAGGTGGGAGGAGGGGGGAGCAGAGGGGGCAACAGTTTGGTTGTATGTTTGCAGGGCTCTCTGAGCCACTTCCAATTTGTGTTGTTTTTATTTCTTCCTGCATCTCTGCGCGGGGGAGAGGGCTTTTGCAGAAGGTGATTATGAGGCAGAGGATGGGTACGGATGGGGCGGGCCGTCCTTTTGGAAATGCTCTCCGCTTTTCTTAGAGCATCTGCCCGGAGACGAACAGATGTGGGCACCTGCGGTGACAGGCCACATATGCTCCGTCCTATTCACAGGCATTCAGACACAGCCACAATGGCCAGGCTTTGTGCACGCCGAGCCACCAAATATATTAATCTGCGCTCCCCAGAGCACCGCTCTGGTTAATTTTTCCCTGGCAATAACATCAGATCTCAGCCTTCCTCGCTCCCCTCCTTCGCCTGAGAACATGTGGAGCTATCCAGGCCCCACCTGTTGGCTGCGGGCAGAGGTGGGCATGCAGTGGGGACACGGGGCTCCCCGCGCACCCCAAGCATGGCAAACCCACCCCCACCTCACACAGCCCGCTCCCCCACGGGGTCCCAGAGGTCACTTTGTTGGTCAAAATGGCATCAATCTCAGATGCAAGGCTGGGACTTTATTTTTTTAACCAAATCACTTCGCTGCCCGCCCTTGTCATCGCCCCCTCTAGGGTTTGTTTTGGGGCACAGTGTTTGGGGGACAGCAGGCCCGCGGACGAGTCCGAGACCCTCCCCATACCCCAGGCCGCCATTGTGATGCGAGCGGACCGCTGCAGCCGTCGGACGGCACCGCAGCCTCCGATCCGCAGCTCCTCGGGCCCGGCCCGGCCGCTGCGCGCATGCGCGGCTCCGCCCTGGGAGAAGCGGAAGCGCCTGTTCGGGTCAGTGGTGGGGGCGCCGCGCAGTGCTGGTGGGGCGCTGGGGGGTGAAGGCGAGCGGGGTCCCGCTCCAGGCCGGCAGCATGCCCGCCCGCGGGAAGGGCTCGCTGCGCGGCGGGCTCGCGCCTCGACCGGGTTGCTTACTGTGCCCGGAGAGCGGCGAGGCCACGGGGGGTGGCGGTGCGTGTGAGCGGGAAGTGGTGGGCTGTGCTCCTGGGGCGGAGTGCTGCTGGCTGCCCTGGGCATAGCATGCGTGTAGTAGGTTGGGGGCTGGCAGAGGCCGTGGTGTAAGGATACTCAGAATCTTTGGGCCTATACAGCGCTTAGAGGGAAACTGGCTATTTTGGGTCATGGAGGATTTTTTTATTCCCCTCTAGTTCATGCACTTGGTAGCTTTGCAGCTAAAGTCAACTGAGATGTCTGTCTCACAAAAGTAACAAGCATCCAGCTTTCATTGCACAAAATACGTTTTCCTCTGTTAAGAAACGTAAGCATTCCAACATAAAGTGTTTTAGTCCTACTTTTTCGTGGATTGGACTAGATGATCTCCAGAGGTCCCTTCCAATCCCAGTGATTCTATGATTCCTCCAGTTGTGCTAAGGAATCCCTGACAGAAGCACTCTGGGCAGAATGTTTGCCTTTCCTTTTCAGACACTGAATGAATTAAACGTGGCTCCTCCTTAACGTGGACGTTTCTGTTTAGTGGTGGAACAGGGTGGGTGGAAGAATATAAAATCCTCAATTTTTTTAGTGACTTTTTCAGTAAACGTGTGTGGTCATGTTGAAATGGCAGTAGCGGCTGATATTCTTGCTTATATGGCTGGCTGTTAACTGCCTCTTAATTAAACTAGGTCATTACTGGTCATGGAGATTTTTCTGATAGTGATGATAATAATATCATAGATTTGCATGAGGTCTTAGGAAAGAATATCTTCAGATACAGGTGTTAAAGGTGGGGAAAGTGTCTCTTTCAGTTGCATATGGCATGGTATAGCTTGTAAGTTGTTTACTGTACTTCTTGCTCTAGCTGCATAGCTGCTGGGGACAGAGTCTGCACTGATTCCTAAATTTTTCTTGGACATGATGCGTTACTGCAGAAGTAAGATCTGCTATGGCTTTTTACGTCTCTGCAGTGAGTTTGAAGGGTGAAGATCTTCACACCCATTGCTAGTTCTCCATGGAAAGTGATTAAAAGAGATAACCTTCCAGGACTCAAATCATTCATAATCAGAAGCGTATCTTTCCTGGAAAGCAAATGGCTGGACTGTTAAGGGGTATACGCAGGTATCACTGCAAGGAAGTAGCATCTCAGAGAAAGCAGTGCCCTACCTTGCATACTTGTACAGCAATGTGTGTGATTTATGCATGTTCCTGTGATTTATGCATGTTCCTTTCTGATTCTTCTAACAGTGATGTCTGTTGTATATTTCGAGGTCTTATTACACGTGCATTTGTGTATTTCATCTTGCATTGAAGACTGTGGCATTCAAAAGCTATATCTGAAAGGCATCTAAATATTTAAAACTTCAAGGGAGAAGAACTCAAAAATACCTATAGAAATTTCCAATTGCAATACTTCTGAATTCAACTTTCTCCCTCCCTCCCCCCCCCTTTTTTTTTCTTCTGTATATCACAGACATGTTTATTGCAATCATGGAACTGTTAAAATTGGAAAAGATCATCTAGTCCAACCATCCACCTACCAAT